>NW_026999444.1:0-342479 GCF_037126465.1 Ornithodoros turicata | reverse complement strand
TTTGGAAGGCGTACAAAAGTGAGCGGTATCGGCAGCGACCAGGGGGCTTCCGGCGGTATAGTGTCCTTAGTTATGAAGCCAGTGAGATATATAGAAGAGATATATGTATGAGAGAGTATATTGTCCTCTGCGCTACTCGATAGAAGTCGCTTTCAGGGCGGTATCGAATTTTCCTGAGGAGCGGGTGGCGGGGAATGTGAGCACCAAACGGAGGAAGTGCCGAGCCGTTTCACGTTCACGGAGAACCTCAATCGGGAGCTCACCAGCTTCAGCCAGTACTTGCCGTGCTTCAGCCATTCTTGGAACTCCGAGGCATCGACAAAGGCTTCGAGCAAACAGGGACCGAACAGGAACCTCCTCACACGTGTCCAGGACCTCCACACACGTGTGGAGTTCTCTGAATTATAACCGGAATTCTACAGAGAAATAAATTGATCCAGTGGACGTGATGACAGTGTTATATATGGCATGCCATTTAATATGTCAAAATACAGTAAGCACGACGCCTCAAATTTACTGTGCAGTAACAGAAGTTTCCGCCTTTAAGGCGGTGCATCATAGCCGGCACTTCGTCGTCTACAGTCGAGGGATGGCGCAGCGAGCGAAATGGTTTGCGCAGTCACCGCTTCACAACATTTTGGCGCTTGCTTGGAAATGCAGTACCGCTGATGTAACGTCTTCTTTTTGTGTTATTTTGTTTTCTCTTGGCGCGCGACGGGTCAAGCGAAATTTTGTGCAAACATATGACCGCTCGTGCTCAGCCAAGTCCAATACTGTAAACACGCATATCGCGCTCAGCGAGACGGAACAATTAGTGGTGCGGCTTTTGAATGCGCACAGGCTGTCCAGCTGTCGCCTGAACTTCTTCGTCGATCTGTTGCTGTTCCGTGCTGTGTTGTTGTCTCGCGAAGGGTTAGTCACCAGTCGTTTCGTGTGATTTCTCCAATGCTTGCGCATATAAGAAACGAAATCTCTCGTAGCACAAAAAAACCTAGTTTGGACACGACGCGGTTGAAACAAGTTGGTGTCGGCATGTTATAGCCTACCGACATTGCGCGGAAATTGCGAAACGAAACCGCGACCTGTTTTCTTTATTTCCTCTCACCCTGGGCTTAC
This sequence comes from Ornithodoros turicata, assembly GCF_037126465.1. NCBI lineage: Eukaryota > Metazoa > Arthropoda > Arachnida > Ixodida > Argasidae > Ornithodoros > Ornithodoros turicata. Next base: position 341,363 of record NW_026999444.1, on the reverse strand, counting down.
AAATTTCAGACCACGTTGTGGTGGTGCAAAAAGCTTCATTTACTTCCACAGTCAACGGAAATGAAATAAGACTGCAAAGAGGCTTGCTTATAGTTTCCCACATCCTTGGACATCAGTGGAGGAAGAGGAGGAGAAAGGCAAAAGAGAAGACGAAAAGGGAAGAAAAGCAGGGTAGAGGAGAAAAATGTGTGTGCGTGGACCATACAGCTGCTTGGAACGTAAAGTGCGAATGGAGGTTTCCACTTTGGTCGGGTATATAATTCGGGTCTGTTGTGCTCATCTTGGTCGTCACTAACCACAGCCCCAGACTTCGCCCAAGTACAGATCAGCATGCCGTGAACTGCACCTCCTTCATTGACGTCCATGCTACCTGTTCGATTCCGTCCGCCAGTTGGTCTTGGTATTTAGCGAATGTTCCAGTCGCCATGTCAATCTTCATGTCAATCTTCAGTGCTGAAGTCTATGGGGTGATCACAGCATTAAATTATTTCTTGCAACATCGCTTGCAACTCCACGGTTATTTACATTGACTCTCTTAGCTGGCTCAAAGCAATATGGAATTTACGAACCCAGAGAAACTTAATCGCAAAGCTGCTGTTGCCGCTCACACATTCAAATCGCCCATTTTCCCATAGAAACTCCTTTCTACGTGCCATTAGACTATCGAATCGTTTACCTTCACCGAGACGTCTCATTTGTAAATCATACATTATATAAAACTGTTGTCCGTTCTTTTTTTCATTGTAATGTTACTAATCCATGACATTGTTGTGCTGCTGTATTCCCGTGCTATTTATTTCCTTGTTGGTTTGCTGTACTATTGCCTGTGTTCCAAGGCACTTCGAGCCACACAATTAGTAAATAGATTTTTTTTCATTCGTTTTTCATTCGATTCGTTTTCAGGTACCGTTTGCCCTCAAGGATTACTAGACAGTGCAAAGAGTACCTGCTACAACAATTACCAAAATGATCAAACTGCATCCCAACTGCATTGTTGGTAAGCGATTTTTCATGTGCGTTCCGAACGGCCACAACACCTTGTGATAATGAATGTGGATCAAGGCTGTCAAGGTGACTGCTTCTCAACTCACTACTAGAGGAAATCGCCTCAGCTATTTCCCATGAGTTGCACTAGATGCCTCCCTCTTCGTGTTTGAATGGATGGGTGACTCAGAAAAGTGTGAGAGAATAAAATCAGGGCTGTCACTCGAGCTGTGCTGACCCACGCTTGCCGCTCGACAGTGGGGGATCCAGGTGGGCAGGTGCGGTATTAGGGGTTTCTATTGTTGTACTATGGCGACTGCCGAAGTGAGCTGGCTCTATCAATGCAGCGTTTGCTGGTGTTTAATTCGTGTACGCGAGACATACCAGTAGAAATTGATGAAGATCGCTGTCGTTGTTTCGTTGGTACACACCTGGAAACTGGTTTGTGAACCCGAACAGGTAATCCGTAGCACTCTGCGCTGCTTCAGTGAATGAAAATTCGGGTCAGAGTACCGCTGACGACGATTCTTCTATGAATGTCTCCTTTGCCCCATTTCCCTTACTCGGTTTTTTTTCGTCGCCAGTACTTCTGGAAATAGAGATAACAGTTAGCTAGACAGTTAATTAGACAGTTGACGTATGCTATCTGCTTTGCGGACGTAACGGGCAGCTTGTTGGTTCTGCTCAATGCGCGAAGCTGTCTTCATGTTTTGCGCTAGCGCAGAACCACCAATGTTATCCCTTTGGTACGCAAAGACAATAGCATACGATGCACTGAACTCTCTAGCTTGTATCTTCTAAAGAAGAAAAGACGTGCACGCCGTCACATCTCACGAAATGTTTTCCATTTCATAAGAGCGGATATTCCATATCTGTGCGCGTGGTGACACAGTTCTCACGAAACACAAATACGTAAACAGGTGAGTGGGAACGGGAGCTCAGTAGGAGAGGGTGAGCTTGTAGTCAGTGCAACATATACTATTCTTTGACGTTTGAACGTGCGGTGTCGCCCTATTGAAAAAGTCTACAGAAAATCTCACAAAATATCTCTTGTGTTATTCTAAGAGATTTTATGTGCGATAATTGGACATTCTCACAGAATTTCTCACAAAGCAATCTCTCAGAATTGCCCCCTTCCCCAGTTTCTTACAGAAATCTTACATGATTTCCTTTAGACTTCTTGCCAGGAGAAACCAAGAGAATAACAGCCACAGAATCTATCACGGGTGCTTTCCATTCTTTGAGATCACTTGGGAAGCTTCCAATACGAAACACAAATGAATCAAGCCATCGCTAGATATCACACAAATAATAAACCAAGAACTTGATTCAGTTCTTATGTGCTTTTGAAATGGCATCTTCGCGCCATACACGCACACTGCCGTAAAAGCGTTCAATGCATTGTACACATACTTGAAATCTCTAATGCGACGACCAAAAAAATGTATTCATGTGACTATGCCAAGTTCATGTTTTGCACCTTGGGAACGCGTTGGATTTCTTAGGTAAAAGCACCATCCAACTTCCTCGAGACGAGAATGGGTTACGACCACGAACTCGCATCCAATGCGTGCTTGCCGCTTCTTCCGAGGTTAACCTAGAAGAAAAAGCATTTCAAAAAGCACGGTTACAACAACATGTGTGTGCGTGAGAGAGAGGCATAGAAATATGTAACATACCGTTTGCCCAAAGCACGTTTGCTATAACGATCTCACAGCATTCTACCTTCCGACCCACAGAATACCTGTAAACAGTGGTAAAGACTCATAAAGAATGGGAATACACAGCACCGACGATTATATACGACACGCACACATGCTACATACCTCAAATGCGACGAAAATCCTTAATGTCATGCAGTATTTGCTTGAGATGCATAGCTCATGTCTGCATAGCTGCGTCCATGCGCTTCCTCGTTTCAAAGCAGACTAACTAGCTTGCTGGCGGTTGGAACAAACGCCTCCACTAATGTACGATGGAATATCATAATGGGTTATAAAATTGATAGTTTTCACTAGGAACGACAAAACGGAGCAACCATGGCACTTCTACCTAACAGGGATTATTCACAAACATACGAAATCGCACGAACTACTCTCCAACACGGACGACATATCACTCTCTGCGGTCCGTCATTTCTTGCTTCATGTTCATCCGACAGGGAAATATCCTTCAAAATTTCTCTTAAGACTGAAGCGAGGTTCGTGAGAAAGTCAGTCCTGTATGAATTGTTTTCTCATAGAAATCGCAAGGCCAGACCCTGAATTATCCCACAGGATATTTTCTCATTTTGGATATTTTCTGTGAGAATATGTATACAAACCTGTATCCTCTGTAGGAAATTCTGAGAGATGAAGTCGCCTCTGTAAGAAATTCTGAGAGAATGCTATGTTGCTATGATATTTTCTGTAGTGTTTTTCAACCGGGCGCTCTTTCTGGGGGACGTACTAGCTGACTAGCGAGTGTGCTAACGTACTCGGTGGTTGCATGCCAATTTGCAGGAAAGCCAGGATGAATGATTCTGCAGGTTGAGCTCATTGTCTGTAGTGTGTTCCTCTTCCTACTTGCTCTTTCTCCTTGCAGCTCCTTGTGCTTGCTTCTCCTCTATATTGGCGGCATACAGATTAGTGGGAACTTGACATTAGCGGGCCGAGTTGTCGAGCCCAATTCGCTCATGTAAACGATGTTGAGTCGAGATGAACCCGCGCCGAGTCGAGCAGCAATAACTCGACAGCGGGGGTGCGTTGACCCGCTCGACGCGATCACCGAAGTGCATGTAAACGCGCTCGGGCCGAATTCTGATCGACCGAACTGTGCGACCGAGTCCATTCTGTCGTTGCGTCCGAGACAGCCATCGGTCAGTGCAAGGCCAGCACAGGCGGGCCCAGAAAGAGAAACTGGAAAACGCACTCGCGGCGATAGGCTCGCATTTGAGCGGCTTCATGTAAGCAGTGTCGGGTACAGTTCAGCTCGACTCGGCAGTCAACTAGAGCAGCTCTGTGGAGTTTATATAAACGCGGCTACTGATGTAGGTCCGCTGTATGAACAGGGGAGTGGGGAGGGGGTGTATGATTTCGTCAAAAAAACTTGGCCAGTAAGGGTGACACGCTATTTCTCACGGAACTTGACTGATTCCGAATCATCTCGACTTACGTTTGAGGTGGCTTGCCGCTTCGAGTGAGGGGAAAAACTGTTCCATCTCTCCTGCGCAGTTCACTGTGCTGCTTATTCTGCGTGGCTCAATCAAGGGATGTTACGGGATGGCGTCAGAATGTCTCTGTAATTTAGGAGATCCTTGCTTACATCTTATCTCTTCCAGTATGATCGAATACAGCAGGACTTGTGTTCCGGAAATACTCGCAAGACAAGGATGCGATGTGACGGTTCTTCTTGAGCGGTTCTTCAAGGACATCAACGCTGATTGTGGAACATCGAAGCCAGTCTGTGAGTATCAAATAACAAAAAGAATGCCAGGGGCATAAAGCATGTTACATGGCTTGTGTCAACAGTCGTGTTTCTAAATCCAGCGATAAAGGCGCCATATTTCACAAGCACTGCTGCCCCTGTTGCCATTATCGTCCCAATAATAAAAGAAAAAATGAAATCAACTTTTAATTCATTTATTCTGTAATAATTATCTTACTAAAGCTGGAGGTGTGACCAGGTTAAGACTATACATACCACCATGTTCAACAACATGGCACTGCTGGTAACAACTACAAGTAGGTACTTTGCGCCGAAGCAATGTGGGCTTTAACAATTCAACAATTTATGAAATAGTTGTCTATGTTAGTACTTAAAAACAACTCGTGAATGCACCTCTCATAACTCCCAGAATATCGGACTATTATACCACTCAAAAGCCCTCAGTAAACGCATGGGATCATGAGAAGAAAAAAAAAGAACAACAGAAATTCGAGACCATACCTCCACCAAATGAAAGTACCGCAAATAATTTTTCGCTAGTTTCGCGCTACAACGCTGGGCGACCAGGCGTATCTGTCGATGGTGGGTTATTTAAATTCCTGCAATAACACAACATACACCATAAAATATACAAGCTGCACCCAAGATAGCTGACATCGACACGACATTGCACGACTAATTCCCCAAAATTTATTTGTTAGTTCAAATTTATTTAATGAGAGATAGCAGATTTTTACCCAGTCGTTATTTAAATACTAACCCGTTTTCTAAAATCCGAAGACGAGCAGGCTCGAGAAATAAATCGCAAGTGTTTTCTGTGCCGAGTATACGTAGTTCTCGAGCGCCGAAACGACAAGACCTTGGCTCTCGGTAGCTTATATGGGCCAGAAACGGGGCCGATCCATCTGAACAGCCCGTACTGCGATGACCTTGATCGTTCGAAACCACGTGGCCCTTTGACGTGGAACGAGCGTCGCTCCTTTTGCGCTCAAGAGGTTTGGGGATTCGGCTTCGACTCATTTGCATAGCAAACATTAGCGATTCAAAGTAAGTGTTCGTTTGAGGATACGTAAGACATCTGGCGTTTTCCCCCCAAAGATATAATAACTACCATGGGTGCAAGATGTCATCGCTGTTGCTCTCAGTTTATATTTTGCTTTTTACAAAAGTCTAAACAATGAAAGATCGCCCTGTACATAATCAAGCTGCATACAGGTGCACATAATGAAGGCACCAGGTAACTTTATACTTGCATATCTAACTAGAACCAGCCGTGCCGCTCACTTTGTTGCCTGTCACAGTAGTAATTACTGGACACAGACTGCCGACAACTCACAACTAGCCTTAAAACGATTTAATTAGCAATTAGAGTTAATTGGGACCCCCCACAGTAATCAGCATCATCCAGTGAGTCATCACACTAATTGGAGGGCGTCTAACTTGTGTTCAGGCCAGCTGTGAGTTGGCGGCAACCTGTATCCATAAAAAATAAAAAATAGATGGAGCTAGAGTGGAGAGAAGGGGTTTCGTTGAAGATCAACGACGCCTACTTGAAGTCCATAAAAACAAAAAAAATACAGAGAACGAGTGTAGAGAAGGAGTTTAGTTGAAGATCAACGACGCCATCTTGAAGAAAGCGGTCTGGAACGGCCGCTGACCATCGCTGGGCGACGGAGCACAGAGGCAGGTTGCAAAGCAACACAGCTATGACCACCAGTTCTGGACATCCTGTGACATCAGCTGTGACGTCATCATGACATGTCTTGCCAGGTTAGGACAGCTCTGGACATGCGAGGAGAAGAGGCTGGAGAAGAGGCTGGGAAAGCAAGAGTAAATATGCTAACTATCAATAGCTAACAACAAAAATAATTAGTTACACAACAAATGAGCCCACCACAACAGCAGTCACGGGGAGCGACATCCGACAGCCAGGCAGAGAACCCTCTCGTAATGGTTTTTTCTTCTGTATAAAGTCCCGCAGCTGCACCCCCTAGCGGTTACTTTCTCAACTAATCTCATGACAAAATTATTAGGAATCACGCCAGCACTACTCTTGTTTCCAAGGCAGAAGGAGATACAAAATGGAATGGGGAGGATGCCTGGACAACAGCAACCAGCACTCGACATGCACGGGCATGAAAATCATAAAAAGCGGGGACAAAGTTATCACGAGCGAAAGCATTAGTTACACAACAAATGGGCCCACCACAATGGCAGTCACAGGAGCATAGAACGATACATCCATTCCATCTGACAGCCAGGCACAGAACTGAACCCTAATGCTTTTTTCTCCTGTATAAAGTCCCGCAGCTGCAACCCTTAGCGGTTACTTTCTCATCTAATATTATGACAGAATTATTAAGAACCACGCCAGCACTACTCTCGTTTTCTAGGCAGAAGAAGATAGAAAATGGCGGGGATGCCTGGACAACAGCAACCAGCGCCCGACATGCAAGGGCATGAAAGCCGCAAACAAAGCGGGGACAAAGTTACCACGAGCGAATGCATTAGTTACACAGCAAATAAGCCCACCACAACGGCAGTCACAGGAGCGCAGAACGATACGTCCATTCCATCCGAGAGCCAGGCACAGAACAGAATTGTAATGCTTTTTTCTCCTCTATAAAGTCATGCATCTTCCCTCTTGTGGTTACTTTCTGAACTAATTTAATCGCAAAATTATTAAGAATCGTTCTAGCACTATTCCTATTCAGGGCAGCACTAGTGTCATCGTCAAGACAAGAATGATCAACATCAATCTTTCTCATCCAAAAAACAAAAAAATGCAAAGCTAGATGCATCAACGAGGAAAGCATGCAGGTCGGGGCATGTCAGGAGCGCTGTTACACGAGGAAAAATCGCACGAGCGCTAGGCAACAGAGGAAAGCAAACACAGAAAAACACTTGAACAGAGTGAAAAAGACACTCACCATCATCGGACATGTACACCGCATTCCCTCCTTGTAAATCTGCTCGTCCCAAAATCCACCGCAATTGTTACACACCATTCACCAGGGACGAACCACACATCCGCACCCCATCAGAGGCAAACGGAACCTTGACGAAGCTACGCTCTTCCACTAACGGCCACCGCAATTGCTAGGAATAGAATTAACGCGTCCACACCAGCCAGTGCTCAAGAGAGAAGTGAATCCTTGGGCCCTCTGCAGGCTTTGCTCATTGGTCATGACGCCATCCTATTGTGCCAGGGCTACACTGTTTTTTCCACTAATGTCCAACCCATCTCCTCTGGACAAGGTGCACCTGAAACAATAGAGTCGCGGTATGACGTCATCACGCAAGCATGCAGCTGCGTGGCTCAAGCATGCGTAAGCTCTAGACAGGGGAGCTGTTATTTATTGAACCACTATCCCACAATTATACTACAATCTACTATAATGATTGCATAGGAAACAGAAAAAGTATTGCAGAAAAACACCACACGTGAGAGGTGATTGTAGGAATTAAGCATTTCATTCCCAAAGTCTGACTAAATGAGACTTACGAATACAGGAAAAAACAAAATATCCTAACAAGTAACACCATCCATGGCTACATACGAGCTAATCGAGTCATGTCCGTCCCATCCGAGCCAGGCAGCCCAGCCTTGCAGACAACTCAATAATGATGCTTTGTTTATCCTGAATAAAGCCATGCACCTGTCCGCCTTGCGGTTACTCTCTGAACTAATTGAATCGCAAAAATATTAAGAATCATTCTAGTACTACTCCCATTCAGGGCAAGCCTATTGTCAAGACAAGAATGTTTCTTTTCAAAAAGAAAAACAGAACTACATGTAGAAGGAAAACAGGACTGAACAGGTCTGGGCATGTCAGGACGACCACTCTTACGTCAGGAAAAATCGCATGTTTGTCAGACAACAAGGAGAACAAAATGCAGAGAAACACTTAAACAAAGTGGAAAACCAGCATCCAACTATTCTAAGCACACACACTCCTGTTATTCGAAGAAGAGTGCTCATCATAAATCCGTCCAGGACAATGCACACCATTGACCAACCTCCCATTTTCTATTGCTACACTTTTTCCCAGTAATGATCAATGCATTGCTACAAACACCTGAAAGACTGAGAAACACTTCTATTATTTATTGAACTGCAGGATTATTTCTTTTTCCTACTCTTAATGATATTCATTCTTACATTAAAATTAAAAAAGGTATCGTGCATGAACGCTGATCTTAGCGATTTTCACTGTAAATGCTTATCATGGTCATTACAATCACAGCAGCAGTAAAGTACCACTGCTCTTTGAAATAATAATTGTAATAAATAATAATTGACCCTGGAACACTCAACATCATAACGAGGCTTGTGTAATACATGGCGCTCAACCTTTTCTATGCTCATACATTCGTTGTCTCAGGCTACACCAGCGAGCAAAAAGATGCGAAAGCCTGGGGCAAATTTCCATTCGCGCTCCACGGAGGACTGGACAGAACGCCGTTACGGGAACAGATATATGATGTGAATTGCATTGCTACTATATTAATGATTATTGCATTGCAGTTTAGAAAGACTATCACAAAAAGTCCATACTATGCTCAACTATAGTTTAGGAGCCTTAAAATTCTACTTTCTATGGAAACTATAATTGCCCTCCCTATTGAAAAACACTTCAGAAAATCTCATAGAAACATAGCATTCCTTCAGATTTCTTACAGAAGCGTCTTCGTCTCTCAGAATTTCCGACAAAGGATGCAGATTCGTATACATATCCTCACAGGCACGCCAATGTGAAAATATCCTGTGGGATAATTCAGGGTCTGGCCTTGTGATTTCTATGAGAAAACAGCGTGACAGCGTTTATTCCAACTGCCAGCAATTTAGTTAGTCTGCTTTGAAACGATGAAGCGCATGGACGCAGCTACGCATCTCAAGCAAATATCGCCTGGAATTCAGGATTTTCGTCGCTTTTGAGGTATATAGCACGTGTGTGTGTGGTATATAATCGTCCGTACTATGCATTCTCATTCTTTATGCGTCTTTACCCCTGTTCGCACGTATTCTGTGGATCGGAAGGTATAATGCAGTGAGATGGTTATAGCAACTGTGCTTTGGGCAAACGGTATGTTACATATTTCTATGCCTATCTCTCACGCACACACATGCTGTTTTAACCGTGCTTTTTAAAATGCTGTTTCTTCTAGGTTAAACTCGGAAGAAGCGGCAGCCAGCGGGAATTAATGTCGAATTCCAATGGCAGATTCAGAGCGCCTCCGGAGGAAGTTTTCAACCGCAGATTCAGTTCAGATTCAGAAGGCAGATTCAACCGGAACTCTATGTGATGTGTCACTTGTCGCTTGTGTTTCCTATTTCCTGCCTCTGCTTTGCCAACATGGCCACTTCGCAACGCGGGACTAGTCTTTCGCGTTGTACGTTGGCGATTTTGTTTCATGAACGGAGCGATAAGCCAGACATTACAATGGCAACGTTCGGAGATTAGAAGGGCCTTGATGTTGCAAAACATGGCGTTATAATGGAACATGAGTACATTCTTCTTCTTCCTCCGTCTCTGCAGAGACCGTCATCCACCAAGGGAGATTGCCCAGAGATAACTCCAAGTTGGGCGAAAGTGTTCCAGTCGCATATTCGGATGACTTGCTCTAGGCCAGATCAAGCCGCTCCATTGCAGAGTCTGCCACTTGCTCCGATCGCATTGGATCGCATTGGATCCGAGTTCGCATTGGATCGCATTGGATCCGAGTTCGTGGTCGTAACCCATTCTCGTCTCGAGAAAATTGGATGATGCTTTTACGCAAGAAAGCCTACGCGTTCCCAATGTGCGAAACATAAACTTGTCATAATCACATGAAGAAATTTCTTGGTCGTCGCACATAGCACCATGCAAGAATTACCTGATAGCAGAAATGGGTGTCTTAAAGTTTATTAGCGTATGCTTCGGTTTTTGAAGTCAATTCAAGCACAAGTGCGCACAATTTTTTGTTTCCCATTCCCTTTTTCACCGGTTTTATGCAGAAGAAAGCTGCATGGTACAGCTGAATTCTTGAGAAGAGGGTTTGTATGTTTTTGTTTGTTAGATGTCATTAGGAGCACAGCGTGTTGAGGAAGTAAGCTGTTTGCAGTTATAGGTATTTGTGCAGAAATGCTTGCATCTGAGCGCAGGACAGAAATTCCTAGCACGCCACCCTTGGTGTAAATTTATAATTTTGTATGTGAGACTGCTTCACTGCATGACAAGGCTGAAATGGGAAGAGAAAAAATTGGAGCGCTTGATTAATAGTGATCCAAGTAACAGGAAAATTATACTTTTTATAGAAAGCAGAATTTTAAGGCTCCTAAATTATAGTTGAGTGTAGGACGGACTTTTTGTGATAGTCTTTCTAAACTGCAATGCAATAATCATTATTATAGTAGGAATGCAATCACATCATATATCTGTTCCCGTAACGGCGTTCTGTGTAGTCCTCCGACGAGCGCGAATGGAACTTTGCCCCCAGGCTTTAGCGCCTTTTTGCTCGCAGGTGTAGCCTCAGACAACGAATGTATGAGCATAGAAAAGGTTGAGCGCCATGTATTACGTAAGCCGAGTTATGATGTTGGGTGTTCCTGGGTCACAATTATTATTTCAAAGAGCAGTGGTAGTTTACTGTTGTTGTGATTCTAATGAGCATGATAAGCCTTTACAGTGAAAATCGCTGAGATCGGCGTTCACGCATGATACTTTTTTTAATTTTAATGCATATCATTAAGAGTAGGAAAAATAATCCTGCAATTCAATAAATAATAGGTGTGTGATGTGGATGTGATTGCAGGAAGTGATGACATCATGCAGTCTTTCAGGTGTCTGGACCAATGCATTGATCGTTACTGGGAAAAAGTGTAGCAATAGAAAAATGGGAGGTTGGTCGATGGTGTGCATTGTCCTGTACGGTTTTATGATGAGCATTGTTCTTCGAATAACAGGAGAGTGTGTGCTTAGAATAGTTGGGTGCTGGTTTTCCACTTTGTTCAAGTGTTTCTCTGCATTTTTGTTCCCCTTGTTGTCGGACAAACATGCGATTTTTCCCGATGTAACAGTGGGTGTCCTGACCAGTCATGCTTTCCTTCTACATATAGTTCTGTTTTTCTTTTTGAAAAGACACGTTCTTGTCTTGACGATAGTGCAGCCCTGAATGGGAGTAGTGCTACAATGATTCTTAATATTTTTGCGATTCAATTAGTTCAGAGAGTAACCGCAAGGGGGACAGGTGCATGGCTTTAGTCAGGAGGAACAAAGCGTCATTATTCCGTTATCTGCCTGGCTCTCGGATGGGACGGACATGTCTCGATTAGCTCGTTGTATGTAGCCATTGATGATGTTACTTGTTAGGATATTTTCTTTTTTCCTGTATTCGTAAGTCTCATTTAGTAAGGCTTTGGGAACGAAATGCTTAATTCCTACAGTCACCTCTCATGTGTGATGTTTTTCTGCAATACTTTTTCTGTTTCCTATGCAATCATTGTAGTAGAATGAAGGAAGTGGGATAGTGATTCAATAAACAACAGGTCCCCTGTCTAGAGCATACGCGTCCTTGAGCCACGCAGCTGCATGCTTGGGTGATGACATCATACCGTAACTTTATTGTTTCAGGTGGACCTTGTCCAGAGGAGATGGGTTGGACATTAGTGAAAAAAAAAACAGTGTAGCCCTGAGCCAATAGGATGACGTCAGGACCAATGAGCAAAGCCTGCAGAGGGCGCAAGGATTCACTTCTCTCTTGGGCACTGGCCGGTGTGGACGCGTTAATTCTGTTCCTAGCAATTGTGTTGGCCGTTAGTGGAATAGCGTAGCTTCGGTGGGGTTCTGTTTGCCTGTGATGGGGTGCGGATGTGTCGTTCGTCTACTCTTGAATGGTGTGCGACGATTGCTGTGGATTTTGTAATGAGCGGATTTACAGTGAGGGAATGCGGTGTACGTGTCCAATGATGGTGAGTGTCTTTTTCACTCTGTTCAAGTGTTTTTCTGTGTTTGCTTTCCCCTGCTGCCCAGCGCTTGTGCGATTTTTCCTCGTGTAACAGTGCTCCTGAGATACCCCAACCTGCATGCTTTCTTCGTTGATGCATCTAGCTTTGTATTTTTTCTTTTTTGGATGAGAAAGATTCATCTTGATCATTCTTGTCTTAATGATGACACTAGTGGTGGGCTCATTTGTTGTCTAACTAATTATTTTTGTTGTTAGCTATTGATGGTTAGCATATTTACTCTTGCTTTCCCAGCCTCTGTATTACGAGTGTTTTTCTCCTCGCATGTTATAACCTGCCCACCCGATCGAAAAACACGACAGATATTTCTGTTGTGACAACAGGATTTTTTGTCGTACGACAGGCGCTTCTGTCGTCACTACAGAAATTTCTGTCGTCATGACAGAACTTTTGTCGTAACTACAAAACAAGTCTGTAGTTACGACAGGGGCGCCTGTCGTAACGACAAGCACTTTTGTCGTGTGACGTACACGTTTGTCGTCACGACAGACTGTTCTGTCGTTACAACAGGCGGTCTTGTTGTAACTACAAAAGAGTCTATAGAACGACAGGAATGGATGCTGTACAACAAGCAGCTTTGTCGTACGACAGACATATTTCCCGTCGCCGTAGATAGTCGATCTCGCTGTGGCGACAGGTACTTGTAGTGCAATAAACAGCATGGAAAAGCGGCACCTAGTAAAAAACAAGAAAAGGAAAAAAACACGAAGTAACAGCTGTTGTGTTGTTATTATTGCTGCTATTATATTATTGATGTTGTTATAATTGCTGTTCTTATTCGTAGCTTGGTGTGTCGTCACATTTGTTTGCTGGTGCCCGGCTCTGGGTGCCGGTAACAGCTGAGTTGCCGACAATGGTTTGAGGGCGCGGGCTCACTAGCATCCTCTCTCACAAAATGACGTTCACTACATCTATGCTGACGACACCACAAAAAAAGAAGAAAATGACAAAGGCAGCAAGTACCGGCACCAAAAACAGCGGCGCCGATACGATGATACACTTGAAATCGCATTTCGTGCGCGTTACTCTGGCCATGTTGCAAGACAGTCAACCAAGAAATTTAGAGAAAAAAGACAACGAAATATGAGCAAGAAACGTTCCTTAATGAACAGTTATTTTTTAAGTACAATGAAACAAGGAAAACTTGACACGTGGTTTTCCTGGAAATAACTCGATAAACGTAAGAAATTTTCCAAAATTCGATTAGTGATGTGCTAGGAAAGTTTGTAGGAATTTATTTCTTATTAGTTAAATGTACAGGTCCTTTTTACGCCTCACGCGCACATTAATTCGTAATGGATATTTCCTCTCCGTGTGGCTTCCGATGACGACTAACATAGCGCGCCACCTGTACACGTAGTAGGCCTGATCCTGATTCTGTTTCTGGGTGTTTCTGAACATGACGGCGCCATTATTATTTGTGTCGCTCGGTGCGGTTTCCTTCGTTGGCAAGTTTGCAGTTATGTTCCTGTTTATTCAATGTGAGAACGAATCGGAAAAGCACGTCATGGAGCACAATATCATTGTGAACTTCCACGCAATAGAATACTACGACAAACGAAACTTTTTCGGGGCATTTTGGAATGCGACGAGACGACACATGTTACACGACAGGTAAGGTGGTTTCGACAGATCATTTTGAATATAAGTTTTCTTACTTCTTTGTCGTACAAACATTCCAGAAACAAGGCAGGATGAATGAGCGGCGCTGAAGCAGGTGTAAAGTGGATCACGAACCACTTGCAGAAGAAAAAAAAAAGGTAAGAACCGGCACTTGTATTGCGCCCCGAAATGATTTATTCTGGTGTTCTAATAGCTGATTAGAAGTGAATACAGGTCACAGATTTTGCTCGTCGCGCAGTGTACGCCAGTATTCGCTGATCGAAACATGTCGTCTTTGCAGCTTTTAGGCAAGGCAGGGCAAACAAGCAAGGCAGGGCAAACAAGCACTGCACGAAGGCATGCAGAAGAAGACACTGTTTCTGCCCCTGGATTCCGCGAAAATCAGTGAACAAAGACAACGAGAGTTCGAAGACATGGGACGTTTGCAGACAAAAGTGGCAACGCTGGCGCAAATTAATCGTATGCTGCAAAAGGCCATCGCTTCAAAAGGTTTTCAAAGTGGTAAGCATAACTTTTCGCATGTATGCTAGCTGCGCCAACTTGTTTGTTTTCAAGTTTATTTATGAATGTACACGTGGTCTTTATTCACAAGCGATTTTTATGATGCAGTTTTGATGTCTTCCTGCTCTTACTGGTGGGTGAATACTCTTGGGCAAATTTTGTGAATATATATATGATTAGCATTCTTTGTCTGTCAGAGAACATAGAGATAACTTTTAAAGCCAAGTGTACATGCACTAGAGGTACATACATGCACTACATCACACTGTTGCTCCGCTCCAACGGGTGCTGTTGACCAGATATGACTGTTTTTGTGACTGCGACCTTTTTTTCTTTTTCGTTTTCTTACTAGCAATAAATACTGAGGCCATAAATGAGAAAGATGCTCGATTACTTGTGCCAATGTGTTGAAGTGTCATTTCCGCTAAATTTGACAGGACAATAATTTGTCGCAATTTTTAGTAATAAATGTCAAAGGTAAGAATTACACGGTTACAAACATCTGACAGTAAAAACAAAAAGCTTGTGCAGTAGGCTCCATATCACACTTTTTAAAAGTATAGTAAATGCTTGTGAGCTCCTTATGCTTTGAACAGTAATAATTCAGAGCGCATGTGTTCAGAGTTTCAGAAATATGAAATCGACAAAGAAAGTTTCTTACAAGTAGTTCCCCGGGGGCTAAAGCGTCATGTACTGTAACTACAAGTCCAATTATGCTTTCTATTAACTATAAACTACTTTGACAGATTCCGATAAGATCTGTTAGAGCACCTCTCCACTCTCAGTCTCTCTAGCAGCCATGACAAAAACGGTACCAGATGATTGGAATGTCCTCACATTTTTATAATCTTGTGTACTGTCAAGGTCTAGCCTTTTTCCTAGTTTGCATGCATAGAATCGCATATGAAAGATATACGAATATGACGCTTAACAAATACTGTTATATTATGACACTGATATAGTCTCTTTTTTTTCTTTCGTACAGGCTACAAGAGGCCCCATACATCCTGCTACAGTGAACAGTGCATGTATGAGTTTTGTAAGTGTACAGACAATAAATAGATGTACTCTTCTTCATACACAGATTCTCCCTCATCTTGCACGTTTGCATGCAATTATACATAGTCGACACTTGTTACTTGTTACTGCCGATGCTGGATGTGAATGATACAAGAACACGACAAGATTCATACGACACAACAAAGTACACCAGACGACAGAACAACACACGAGCGGCATCTACAACAGACGACAGAACGACACACGACAAACATCTATGACAGAGCCGCACACGACAGGAATCTACAACAGAACGACACACGACAGACATCTACGACAAAACTGCACACGACAGGAATCTACGACAGACGACAAGGTCCCAATATACGACAGCCTTGTTGTTTGTCGTATTTTTCTGTCGTTTTTTTCGACTGGGCAGACATGTCATGATGACGTCACAGGATGTCCGGAACCGGTGGTCATGGCAGCGATGCTTTACAACCTGCCTCTGTGCTTCGTCGCCCAGCGATGGTCAGCGGCCGTTCCGGACCGCTTTCTTCAAGATGGCGTCGTTGATCTTCAACGAAACTCTCCACTCTATCTATTTTTCTTTTTTATGGACACAGGTTGCCGCCAACTCACAGCTGGCCTGAACACGAATTAGACGCTCCCCAATTAGTGTGATGATTCACTGAATGATGCTGATTACTGTGGGGGGTCCCAATTAACTCTAATTGCTGATTAAATCCTGTTTAAGGCTAGTTGTGAGTTGGCGCCAGTCTGTGTCCGGTAATTACTACTTGTCACGTCATATAGTGCCACGCGATTCGCAAAACGTTGGAAGTGCAATGATACAGCCGTGCATTTCTGAGTACCTGGAAGAGAATTGCATGATTTTCTTTGAATTCAATGAACTTGTCACAGTACTGAAATCGAGGAGGGCCGCAAAGACATGTATACCAGAATGTCAAAAGAGAAAACGAAAATCGAAAAGAGATTTGCGTACAAGCACTAAATAGAAATGAGAAAGAAAAAAATAATGTATTATCGGTGTCCCGCTTTTTCTCTCAACTTTTTCCCCTCTGCTATATTCCACATTTTCGATTCTATTGTAAAAGATCGCAGTTGCGCAGAGTTAGGTGTACCACTACTACACAGGGATATACAGAAAAAGAAAAGAAAATGTTTCATCATAAAGTATCTTAAAGAAACGTAAAATCAAGAAGAGCTGCAATCAATTGAAAAGCAGGGAAGGTAAAAGGACACGGGCATAATCTCAACAACAAAAACGAAAAAACAAAAAGAGGCACTGGGCCTCAAGCATTATCACGATCTAGATGTCGATGCCAATGACCACACCCTTGAAACTAATAATAATAATAATTCGGAGCTTTACGTAACAATTATTTTCATTCATGTTCGAGCAAAATAGGCGACTGGCAAAGGCATGTTTGAGGCCGTCCGCGCAATACGTGCGCTGGAAAACCTGTTACCAGCATTTTCATCTAGAACGATACCAATTATAGACAAATAACAAAAAAAAAATACACAGGGTGTGGGAGCACACAGAAGTGCATAAATATTATTAGATCTGAGAACAGTAAAAAAAAGTGTGTTAAGCAGCTTCTGTGCCCCACCGCTGTCCACTCTAAACACGATGGCGGATAAATAAGCGCCGTTATTTCGCAAATTTATAACGCTTACTTCAGGACCGGATATATCCGCCACAGGGGTCAACCGCCACAGCTTATATACGCCACCACTCTATGCGCCGCGTCTATTATACGTGCCCAGTGTTATGCGCTGATCCCTCTGTTCGCTTCGGCCAGCATACGATATTTCAATTATACTGATTTGATATCAAATAAACGCTATGCCTCCAACCACCACACTTCACTCACCTGTGTGGAAAGCAAATTCAGTGCATCTTTATTGACCCAGGCACATAAAGATCATGTACAGCACCAATACTTTTGGCACGTATGAGGCCTGCTGGTGTATTTCTAACCAGAAAGGTCAGACTACTGCATCGTCACAACATGCGCGTGCGGTTTTTGCAGGTGATCTTGGTGAATACATGTGCAATGCAGAATAACAGTGTTCCATTTTATATGCGTGAATCGAAATGCATTGCCCAGGTGGCAAATTAGATACAACAGCGATATACATTAAGCTGAACAATTTCCCTAGACATGTTTTTCCCTTGCCGATTCAACCAAGCAGTTTTACAGCATGTAACAGTACTCTACCAGGAACAGCAATTTCTGATGAACTGGAAGGACAGTGTAGTACAAGGACTTGTTCAATTTTACTTTTTGCAAACAAGCACTTGTTTCACTTTTTAATGTAGTTGCAAGCGGTACCTCCCCAGTTTTAAAATATATTCTTGCGAAATTTTCAGTATGTATCCCTTAGTATGCATCCAGGGCAGCAGGTGAAGCGCAAATTTTGTTGCGCAGGTCGAACGCTCTGTGATATAGAAAGTGACGAATATGCTCTCTAGTGGAATTTTGTTCCAAATTCGACGCGTGATTTCCCTGGTTTTAGGTGTTGCCCATTGCTATATTTGGTATCATTTATTTCCATATTTTGATGCGTTTATCTCTTACAGGTATCCGCTGAAACAGACAAACGCTTAGACATAGGGACTGGAATTTTAAGCGCTCGTTTCCCGAAAAGACGCCTTTGTATTTCAATGATGTTTTGCCAATACATTGCCAGGCCTTAGAGCTTTCGCATACCAGAGAAAAAAAAAACTGCTTCGAAACCTGCACACGAGCAATGAGCGCGTTAAAACGCGGTCCAATAAACTGCGCTTGTACCTGTCTGGGAGGGGCTGGCGGTATTACGGGATGACTGTTCCCTGTCGATGTCATGTGCAAATGCAGGACCGAGTGTCACCAGTTAAGTATGAAAGAAGAAAAAGTTTTACAGGGAGGAAAACTAAACGCGCGTGTAACATAATGTAACAGCCCAATCACTGAAAGGTGGTTTACCGGTATAGATGCACAGAGCTTCGTTTTCTTGGTCTGAGGCGACCACGGGAGCCGTTTTTGCTGGAACCATGGTTAATATTGCACGATGTCAACGGTCCGTTCATCCTGCCCGCCAGTCTAGACATCAGCCTTTGACAACTCAAGCGATGTCGCAATGTGTCACAGCCGTGGAGAAGCCGCCTCAAAAACCAGCGCCGTCCACCTAACTCTGACCCCTAGCAGGACGCGGACTGGTGCACGCAACGTGATGCAACGTGATCTTATTGCGTTATATTTGTCGTTGTTAACGTTTTGGTGGCGCTGCGGATAAGGCTGGCAGGCAATTAACGACGGCAGCAAAACATACGCGCTTTCGCATACTGACCTTTCTACTTCATACTGCCCTGACCTTTCTGGTCTTTTATCCGCCACCGGTTTTTACAACTGATATATCTATGTGTAACAAGTCAAGCTGGGAGCAGGGAATATTCCCTAGGCAAGTTATCAGAGGCGGACTCTGCTTTGTATTATGAGTACCCAAATATATCGTACTGTTCTTCTTCAGGCTTGGAGTGCAATCAGAAAGCAATATCCGATGCGGAAGATGTGTGCTTGAGGAAATACGTACAGGAACACGGCATCATTTCTAAAGGCCTGTTGTCCAACAATGAAAAACGACTGTGCTGGTAAGCTCTTCGTCGCGTGTATCCGGCGGTTTCCGCACCCCCCCCCTGACGTTTCTCCTGCGCACCCCGTGCGGGGCAGAGGCTTCGGTGTTTTATGTCCTGTCCTGTCGATAATGATACTTTAAGCTGCCTGCGGTTCCTCATAAGACACTGGCGGTACTCCAAGGAGTTATGATGTACTGCTAGAGAGGACAACGCCCTATGTGGTTTGGTTTGGAGAAAGATTAACGTGTATACACCGAGCCATTTCACCAACAGCCCTAGCTGTCTGGTCCACCTGAGACATAACGGTTGCGTCTGCGCATGAGTTGTGGATGGGTGGATGAATAGTCGCTTTTCTCGATCAGAGCGCCATGGATAGCGCTGGTGGGAAGCGCCATGGAATGCGGCTTTTTGATGCGGCCCCGCATTATGCGCGGAATCTGTTATGGCATGCGTTCCCTTTGTATTTAATTTTCATTGTTCTTACGAATGCAATTTCTAAAGTTGCTCAGTTACAGGTGGTTGGACAATACAATCCTGGGTGCATTGTCTCCTCGCATCTTCGTAAACTATTCCAGACTTAAAAACATTTGCAACTGTGCAACTCTTCGACCATATGAGGCACACGCCGTGTATAGACGGAAGTGTGTGCATTAACTCGCAATATGGAGCACACGAAGCATACAAACCGGTTGTTTGCGTAGCGTCCTGTCTTCCTTCAACACCATGTCTACGTTTCATCTGCGCGTTTACAGGGCATGTCAGTATGGAATATGCACAAAACACATTACATACCGTTGCACACAGCGCCGTTCATAGCGATCTTCCCGCACATCTGGCTGTGTTCTCTCCAGCCTCATATTCGCCTACGAGCAATGCTAAAAGCATCGGTAACAACGTAGAAAAAGTGCCAATTGTACATCTTCACGCTTCGACGTTTGGTAAGAGACTGATGAATACGTCGGCAGGGGGGGGGGGGGACTTAGAGAAACGCTTACTCTTAAGCGCTGTTGAATGTTGCACGGAATGCAAAAACAATAACTTCAAGTAAGAGCAGTAATACGAAGTCACCAAGGCACATGTACTTTTGAAGAAATATTCACAAAAATGTTCAACAATTTTCAAGGCGGACGAATCACTATGTGGTGCGGCATTGAAAACGTGTTACAACGCGCCCTCCTTGGCCTTTGCACCAGCGGCCAGCCTCCGCGACATTGGGCAACGGCTATTTGATTTGTTAGGAATAAATTTTAATTTCACATTTCCATTCAATTTTCATTTCCTTAAGTGCCATATTTTTCGATACAATGCGTATTCTGGAATTTCATTTGTCCGAATAAGACCACTTCCTCGAATTAGTTCATTTTCTGCACGGACGTACAGCGTTCTTGCTAATCATACCATTACTCAATTTTAGAATGAGCATGTACCGTCGGTCACTATTACGCCCATTCCTTCAACAACTGGCGTCTCACTTATTGTATTACCAACATGCCAAGCAGCATGTTTGATCTCGTTCAATCAATTTGAAAGGAGTTTCTCATTGATACCCATTAGAACAATTCTTCCAACTGACTTCTCATTCCTTGTATTGGCGAAGTCTGTGATACATGAAATGCTGGATCTCATTAAATCAATTGCAAATCAGCCTTTCTCATTGGCACCCATTAAACCAATTCATTCATTCGGTTCCTTATTCCGTGGTAGCGGTCTTCGCAACACAACGCGGTGGAACCCGGTTTCGCCAAGGCAGCTTCACTGCAAACGTCCAATTCAGTCAATGATAGATAGTCGTCCTGTACACGTTGAACGAATTGGAAGTTTGATTTCTCATTGAATCTAAATAAAATTGCAGAAAGAATTCAATCACGTCTTGTATTCCCTGCAGGGTTGTGGTTCAATGTCACGTGTTGTCTGTCTTACAATCCGGAGCTGGGTTATAATTAGTGTGAATAGTAATAGTAGAATTTATTAGCCACGAGAAGGTCCGGGGTCATGTAACAGATATTTGTCTGCTATCTTTTGCAGTATGTTGGACTACAAGAAGAATTGTGTTCCAGACCAATTAAAACCAAAAGGCTGTGGCGAACAACTTCTTCAAAATTATGTTGTCAAGGTACAGAGTGAAATGAGATACCAATGTGCAGGATCGAGCTCGATGTGTGAGTATAAGCACAGGAAGAGCGCTGGCGCATAATGCATCCTACATGTGTTTGGGGAACAGTAGCCATTATGACGTCGGTGGCAAAGGTCACCATATCTCAGGAGGAGTGTGTTCTAACTAGTTATAGCCTGTGCTGTCTTCCGTGGTCGTTTGAAGGATTGATGCATTTTCTAATACATTTTAATATTTCGTTAATTAGTGATGTTGATCACAACAAAGGTGGTAGTGTGACCAGCATTATCGCACAATTATTTTCATATTCAAGGTGATCCTTAGAGCAGGGAATTGAGGGCGTAGCATGAAATTTTTGAGTGAGATTACTCCTTCGACATGACACGCTTATCGGCAGGGCCTGATCAGCGGTGCAGCTTGTGTTTGAAGAAGCGACACAAGAAGGCCAAACAGAAGATGACGCTTCCCTGCTGGGTCAGATCATGCTGCACAAGCTGAATGCGTCAGTATAAAACCCAATAAGACACATGAGAGAAAACGCAGAAAAGCAACGGCTCCACACTTATGACAGTTGCAACCAAATGGTGTATTTTCTAGAACTTACTGCATAGTATTTTTTTTATTTCCTCTTAACAGTAGAATTGTTTGATATGTACAAGGTGCTTTTTATTCGAGACATATATTATTAAATAGCGGTGAGAGCAGCACTGATGTCATCTTCGCAGCGACTTATGCGGTCAGGCGGATACCCGTAGGGCAGTGTATGCAAGTACTGGACGAAAAATGTGTTAAGTTCATTAATCAACGAAGTCATTGCATGTTTTCTGGGAAACATCCATTACTGAAATCTATCGTCTTGATGAAACAGCCAAGAAGCTAACGTACCTTGATATATAAATTGACAAACCTTTGCTATGCGAGTGAACCAAAACCAGGACTACGCATGTACCTACGTACGCACTACGCCGGTGGCGTTTTTGTCGGCGGCGATTGGTCAACTTTGGGTATGGTGGCCATGTGACGTCAGACAGGGAGGTACTCGGCTTCGAATCCCGGTTCAGCTGTGCCGTCTCGATTTTTCGTGTTTTTTCTTCTCTGTTTTCTTTTCTCGTCGTCCCTCAGACGCTGTCATATATATGTCAGCAGAGTCCCCGTCGAAGTTGGCCCAGGACGCACATTCCCCCATAGTGGTAGTCGTGACATTGCCCACCGCGTGAGTTTGTGCGTTACACACAGAAAAAGAAAAGAAGAAGACAAAAACGAGGCTGGGAGCAAACAGGACACATCTGAACAATGCATGTTCTTCGTGTGCGCTCATTTTGCTGTTATTCATTTATTTATTTATTTATCATTTAACTTTTGGCCCTATCTAAACTTTTGGCCCTTCACACTCGCAACAGAACACTTCCTTCCATCAGCTGCGCTAGTCGCGGAAATACAAATCTATTTCATAGCAAGCACATAATTTCGTGGAGGACTCGTGTATTTTCTAGCACGGTTTCCCGGAACCCGATGCAGTTCCCTTAAGGTTCTGGTGATGGAAAATCTCACACCGTTCTAAAAGGATGACACAGTGAATTCTGAAATCCCTCGACTGAGAACGCACTGAGACCATATTTCAGAACACCTCCCTCTCTCACTAGCACGTGTACCCCTCCTCCACCGGCATGCGTTCTGTGAAAAGGCAGTAGAGTCCAAGGCAGAAATGGGGAATGTTACTTCTTGGGCGTATCTTTTTGGCAGAGTTCGTCTAATGTACTAAAATTCGTCATTTAGCAGATCGGAAGGGCTTATGATTATTACGAATTATGATGAGCCAAGCCCCTGATTCCTTTGTAGTGGCGGGTATCACGTTGTTGTTCTTGACCATGACAGCTTCCCGCTTGCTTTTACAAAGAGCGCGTCCGATGTCCGACGCTCCCTGATATGTTTCTCTTCGCGATTGCGTGTTAGCGTTAGGAGTGAGCGACTTACATACATGGACAGATGGAGAGGACAGCCGGAAGGAGTGGGGGTTGGTGTGCCTCCTGGTCTGACTTCAGGGGGAAACTGTGTCAACATTCGTCTGGAAGTTCTGCCCCCCAAAAATCAGTGGCGATTCAGCTGGAAATGCGAGAGAAATGCGTTAGCATTAAGCGCCTTTTCTGGTCCATACTTCCGCGTACCGACTTCCGGTCTAAACCCGACTTCTGATTGTCCACTTCTGGCCTCAACCCCACTTCCAGTTCTCCACCTCCAGTCTACAGGGTGTTTCATTTAACTGGTTGCAACACTCTAGCTCTAACGACTGGTTTTTCCCAGGTCTGCAGAAATGTACCCGAACTTCCGAAACTTGGATGGAGCATGTTTCTGTCACGCCAAACGAGCGCTCGATCGCAGCGCACTCCCACGTCCACTTGACGAAAAAGGAGATATGCGATCCTTTCCACCTACCATTGTATGGTGCCGTATCTGCTAGACGATCAGAGGGCGCAGTGACGATGACAACGCGGCGCTTTGTCTTTTAATGTTTGTTTGATTCCCTCCTGTTTTTTCTTCTTTCGCCGTGATGCAACTGAAAGTACGGGACAAGAAATGTTATCTTTCAACCGAAACACCTTGATTCTTTGTTCACTTTCGTCTCCGTAGACGCACTCCTTGTTGGGTGCTCTGCGGGTCAAATAATACCCTATGCAAACGAAGAAAAAGCTGACATGGAGCTTGCCCTAGGTGCTGCACAGAGCAATAAGAAAAAGGCAGTGAATATTTTTCAGATGTGGCATCCCGGCAGGAGACCAAGCCCTGCGACGATTGTTCGTCAGTACGAGACGCTAAAAGAATTTGGCGTCGTAGAAGAAGTCGTAGGTCATCGACACCTTCAGACGACGTTCGAACGAACACCCTGGCGTTCTTTGAGGCACACCCTCTAGCCAGCATCCGCGAGGCCAGCAGTCAGAGTGGCGTTCCGTTGTCGACGGTGTGGAGGGTTGCAAAGAGGCCTTCCTCCATCCTTACCACGTTCAACTGCATCAACAGTTGCAGCAAGGAGACTTCGAAAACCGGTTGTACTATGCCAACTGGCTTTTGCGCACTGTCGGTCAGAAACCGCAATCTTTGAGTAACATCACCTGGACGGACGACGCAAACTTCTCTCGGGACGCGTAGGTGAGCCTGCACAACGCTCATTATTGGAGTACCACCAATCCCCATTGGCTTCGCATGTCCCATCATCAATACAAATCAACGTCTGGTACGGCATCTGCGACGGGACCCTCATTGGACCCCTCTTCCTTGATGCGAGATTAACCGTGGACAGATACCTAAACGAGGTCCTTCAGGGCCCCGTGGAAGAGTTCTACACCAACCTCCCACTCGCGCGATATGGCCAACTGTGGCTTCAGCATGATGGCGCTCCCGCACACAGCTCCAGCCCAGCTCGTGCCTATCCCGACTACGCATTTCCTAACCAGTGGGTGGGAAGGTTCGGACCAGTGCCATGGCCTGCCAGATCCGCGGATCTTACGCCTCTGGTTTCTTCTGGTGGGGATATGTGAAGGACCGCGTGTACGTCGAGGACACGACAAAACCTGATGCCTTCAAAGCGAAGATCACTCAAGTTTGCCGTGAAATCCCGAGGACATGTTGTGGAGGGCGACCGAGAACACAATCAGGAGATGCCGATTTTTTGTGATGACGCACGGCGACCTCTTCGAGCATCTGGTCTGAATGCCCATAATATTGTTTCTGTTATGTTGGAATACGTGTGCGAAATGCAGACTCACGTTGTTCTATCTTAAAATAAGTTGTCATTAAAATAAGTTACACCAAAAAGAGGTAATTACTTTTATCTTGCTTTTCTGTTTTCCCTGTACAACACTTAAGGGAAGCATCATACCCGCTGGCTCTTCGCTGGAATAAAGCA
Organism: Ornithodoros turicata; assembly: GCF_037126465.1. Lineage (NCBI taxonomy): Eukaryota > Metazoa > Arthropoda > Arachnida > Ixodida > Argasidae > Ornithodoros > Ornithodoros turicata. Next base: position 316,165 of record NW_026999444.1, on the reverse strand, counting down.
TTGCTTGTGCCACAAACCATTTTACAGAGAGTGGCTGTAAATGAGTTAATGCGCAAATTTTAAAAGAGTGGCATAACAAATGCCACCCGCGACAGCTCATCCTTGTGTTTTCTGGTTTGCTTGCTTTTTTTTCTTTTACGTGGAAAGATAATCTTCCCTGTCGCATACTTTGCTTCACGGCGAAACAATGAAAAAGAGGGGAAAATCAAACAAACAATAAAAAGACAAAGCGCCGCGTTGTCATGGTCAGCGTGCCTTGTGATAGTCTCGCAGATACGGCACCATGCAAGGGTGATTAAGAGTGTAGGTGGAATGGATTGCATATCTCCTTGTTCGTCAAGTGGACATGAGAGGGCTCTGCGATGGAGCGCTCTTTTGACGCGACGGAAAGATGCTCAATCCAAGTTTCCGAAGTTCCGGCACATTTCTGCAGACTCGGGAAAAACGAGTTGTTAGGGCTAGAGAGCGCAGCGCCTACAACTTCACAATTGTCATCCTTGTCGTTGTAATCCTCGTAATTAAAAAGTTAGGGAACTATTTTCCACTTATTTTTTTATTGCTTGTTAGCGCCGCGAAGCATATGTGGACAGATGAAGAGGGGACAGCAGGAAGGTGTGGGGGACAGGGGGATTAGTATGCGTCCTGGGGCGACTTCAGGGGGAACTGTGCCGACATTCGTCTGGAAAGTCTTCGGAAAACCCAGGGAAAACCTCAGACAGCACAGCCGGCGGTAGGATTCGAACCCACCACCTCCCAGTCTTCAGCACGACCTTGGTTACCACCAACGAGCGGACGCCTTAGCCCACTCGGCCATGTCGCTGGTTTTCCACTTATTACTTAGTCAATTGCGGTACAAAAATACTCCGAAACACTTTAGGCTACTAGTAATACGACGCGATTAGTTTCGTTGTGATGGAATGAGCCGTTATTTTTTAAGGTGGGGTTTGAGTTAAATGAAACACCCTGTATACTTGACATCCTAAACTACGCTTTCAGTTACTTTCAATTACCCTGTGATTACCCTTTAATTACCGAAGGTACCCTCAGGTTACGTGAGGCAATCTTGAATTTAATTTAATTTCATTTAATTCCATTCACTTGCTTTAATTTGTCTCAATTTCTCTTTAATTGACAATAATTACCTTTTATTACATTTAATTAGCTCTGGCCACACGCGGTTACTTTCGGTAATCTTTAATTTCATTTAATCTTTCTCTTAATTAGATGTACCTTACATTCATAACCTTTAACTCAACTCTCTTGCTTTAATTACTCCGAATTACCTTCAATTATCCTTACTATTAAAAAACCTTCGAATACTTCCATTTCAAATGGCTTACCTCCATTTACATTTACCCTCTTATATCCCTTCTACATTCAACTTATAAGCAGGGGGAAACGCTGACGACACAGACAACACGATCGGTTGTATTGTCTTTGTTTCGCCGCGTTTCGCCATGATTTTTGTAGTTTCTAAAAAACATCGAACATCGCTCCACTCTCTCGCACCACCGCTCTCCCGGTTCCCCAGTCCATTGATGCTGTTAGTTTCTCAGGCCGCCGTTGTATATGGTGCTACGGGTACGCGTCCACTAAATGTCTGCTTCTCAAATGAATAATTCTTATAAGACCCTTTGAGTTGAAAATGCCATTTCCTTCGCCACCTTATGGAATGCGATATATGTCGAGTATCTCCCTTCGGCACGTGTCCCTCTCTGAGCAACGCCACACGGCCTGAGATACGGTGCCTACATCGGCACGGTACTTTTCGTTCGAGTAGGATGATAGCCATGTGCATTGTATGAGAAACTGTGCTGTCGGTAGAGAGGTATCCTTTGCTTGACTTTTTTTGACAGCGTTGGAATCTGCGCGAGTCTTCGAATTATCTAACATAACCTAACGTAAGCTAGGCTTCCACCAGAAATCGCGAAAAACCATAGACATCTATGCAGGAGGAGTGAGCATTGACATGTTTGTCTACTTCCTCCTACTTTTTACCTGTTGGTTGTGTATGCACTTCGAGTTTCCTCATCTTTTGCATCCTAGACAACTCGTCGCTACCGTTGCTGGACTGTAGTAAATTAGCGCTATTCCAATCACTTAAGATACGTGCCTATCTCACGTGGATTAGATGTCGCTGTTTCTGCGCTGTTCTGCTTTGGGCTGTTTTGCACATGAAAATGTAACAACTAATATTCCAAGGTACGTTTAATCTCTCAGGGTGTTCAATAATGGTTCTCTCGGATAAATGCTATGCCAGATTTCGCGAAAAATATGTAAGTATCTAACAAATAAGTCAATTAACGTATTGTTACTAATTCCTCGTGCAGTAGTTGCATACATTGTGTTGCACGCAGTACACCTGGCCGAATAACATACCTGCCAAAGATGGCATCAGCGCTGCTCTCACAGCTTTCTTATGAAATACCTGTGTCGAATAAAAAGAAAAAAAACTTGTGTTTTCTTATTATGTTGCGGTACAGTTTTCGCAGCGCAGAAATTTAGTTTGGAGACCCCTAAATAAATGTCGATTGTAGTACAAAAATATTATCGTACATTGCAAGCCTCGTACGCCTCACAATCCCCCGTTCAGAGGTAAATTTTAAAAAATTACCGTAGTTTATGCAGTACAGGAAATCTTCTAAGAAGGGAACAGCCTCAGGACGAGAGCCGCCAATATTTCGAACAGAACTGTTCGAAAGATCAGCGGCTCTAGTCCTGAGGCATTCCCTTCATACGTCTTTACCGGTTAGCTGAATTTTTTACCCATGTACGAAGCCTTGTAAGGTACCTCATAGAAGGTACTGTACCTGTAGGGTATGCCACTTCAAAGGTATAGCACTTATAACTAACAGATCATAGGGTTTACAGCCGGTATATGTATGCATCAAGTACTCAGATAAGGTAGGTACATCGTCTTGGCACTCCTTATCTGGTATGCTCAACATGAGTATACATTTTGAATACGGTATACAATGTACATTTTGACTGGTACATTGGTTATTGGGTATGTGTGTTCAGCGGTATAGAAATTTACAGGCTGTGCTGGCATTTGATGCACATGTCAACGTCGTTAGAAATATTTATGTATCTCAGGGTGTAAATCGCCTGTGCTATAACTTTTGCAATGGCTTTTATGCCTGTGGAAGACTAGAATTTATACCGCTGTGGTATGTGAACAACAGTGTTGAAACGTATTTCCGACGGTTGACTTCCTAATCTAGCTCGCAAGAAAATTTAACAAAAACGACATTTGATAGCAACAATGACTACAAGCAGGAAGTTGGTAATACTTTTTTTACTTTACGTCTCGACACAACTCCGCATTGGGAAGAAGAGGCAATAAATTGGGTGGGGACGGTGTCAGGGTGCACGGCTGTTGGTTTAACTTGAAATAACGTGAAAGCGAAAGTGAATGTCAATAGATAGGTGTTCATCCATACAGCTGGATGCGGCGTCGTGTTCCGCGCACGTCCCCTCAACTTTGAGACGTACCAGAAACGGTCTCGCTTCCTCGGCGCTGGACATTTCAATACGATGTAGAGCCCCTGGGCTTCTCTTTCGAATGATATGCAGCATCTCTATTTGACGCTCGCTCTGCGGGCTGCCGCTGATGTTTTGAATTGTTTAACTTTTTGCATACTTATTTTAAGTATTTCGCAAAGAAATATCGTCTAAGGTCCACTTGTCCCGTTCATTCTCACTTAAGGTGATTAATCTCCACAAGCACTACACAAAGAGACCGGTACTACTCCGACGTGATCTCATGGTCGTGTGACCGAGTTGACATCCAATTGAACGACGCCGACTCCGGTGTCACGGAATTCCGGACTTACAAAGACGAGACTATATAGACGTGTTCCTGTGTCGGTCTGATTCGAAGGCTGTTTCACGTCAAATATGTTGGCACAGTCACCAAGCATGGGTGTGAACCGCAGTGAAAAAGTGTGTGCACATTACGCCACACGTAAAAAATATGTGGGAAAGTTTCTACCAAACACGTTCCAGGCAGCACTACCGCTCGTAGTAGTATTGGCCTGCGATCAATAAAGCATTTGATTGATTGGGCCATTGGGCCAATATCTCAAGGAAGGGTTCCTATAGCATAGGTTGGGTAACGGATAGTGATATGGTATACTGCGGCTACGCCAATTGTAGCGCCGCCTTCACTGCTGAGGCTACCTTGCGAGAGATGTTGCCTCGATTTGTTGATGTCGTACAGATAACGTGCTGCCATCAGTCACTCACCATTCTCATTAAGATGCTGCTATTGGCGTCTTAATTTATTAACTAAATCTGTTGCTGTTGTTGATGATGCTGTCTCTATAAAATGTTATGTGGTACAAGACGTCCTGTAAGTCAACGTTCATAAAATACTGAAACTATACACATTATACTATACACACTGAAACTATACACACGTATTGCACACTTCCATTCTTTTTTGCTGCACTATGTCGATTAATTGTCGAGGGCTCTTGACGAATCTTTATGATATAAATGATATCTTAGACAGGTATGCTGGAGTCTCTGTTGTGTTACAATAACTTACCTGAATCCCAAATACACTACCTCCGACGACGAAACCTGTTCAATGAAGATTGTTTAGATGCAACACGTTCACCTTGTGGTGTTTCAATCCTTACACCTAAAACCGATGGGATAATCAATGGGACTCCTTGCCAGACTATAGAAGAGAGTTCCAGTGTGTTGGGTGGGCACGTGTGGAGTTCTCTGCATTATAACCAGAATTCTGCAGAGAAATAGAATTGATCCAGTGGACGTGATGACAGTGTTAGATATGGCATGCCATTTAATATGTCAAAATACTTTAAGCACGAAGCTCAAATTGTGCTATAACAGAAGTTTCCGCCGTTAAGTCAGTGATTCAGCGAACCGTTAGCATGTTACGCAGATGGTTCAAGAGCACAGCGAGTGAGATGTGCGATGGTAACTGAGATGTCTGCGATCACATCACTTAATAGGTATCATGTCAATCTTCAGTGCTGAAGTCTATGAGAAGGTCATAGCATTAAATTACGTCTTGAACACAGAGCTTTAACTCCACGGTTATTTACATTGACTCTCATACATACCTGAAAGCAATATGCAATTTACGAACCCAGAGAAACTTTCTCGTACTGAGAGCCCAATGTCTGGCCAGTAGAATGATCAGACCTTTCGTTCAGGTTTTGCTGGGTACTGTATCATGGGGTATAGGCAGAAATGAATTTACTGACACAGCTGTTGTTGCCGCTCACAAATTCAAATAGCCCATTTTCCCATAGAAACTCTTTTCCACGTGCCATTAGACTATCGAATCGTTTACCTTCACCGATACGTCTCAGTTGTAAATCATACATTATATAAAACTGTTGTCCGTGCTTTTTTTATTTTCAAATTAGTGCTTCTAATACATGTCACTGTTGTACTACTGTATTCCCGTGCTATTGATTTCCTTGTTGGTTTGCTGTACCAATGTCTGTGTTACAAGGCCATTGGAGCCACACAATTAGTAAATAGATAAATAAACTTGTTATTTCTAATTCAGCTACTTTTCAAGACTGCGCATTGCTATTCCTCTGTTGTTAAACCATTCCACATAGATTGGGCAGTTTCCAGGCGCCGAGAACATCGAAAAAAGAAAACCATATATTTCGTTTTCAGGTACCGTTTGCCCACAAGGATTATTAGACAGTGCAAAGAGTACCTGCTACAACAATTATCAAAACGATCAAACTGCATCCAAACTCCATTGTTGGTAAGCTATTTTTCATATGCGTTTCGAACGGCCACAACACATTGTGATATAAAATGTGGATCAAGGCTGTCCAAACGCTTCTCCACTCACTGCTAGAGGAAATCTGCCTCAGCTATTTCCCATGAGTTGCATTACATTCCTCTCTCCTCATGTTTGAATGGATGAGTGACTCAGAAAAGGTGAGAGAATAAAATCAGGGCTGTCACTCGACCCACGCTTGCAGCTCCACAGTGGCAGATCCAGGTGGGAAGGTGCGGTAGTAGTAATGACTGGATACAGACTGCCCCCAACACACAACTTGGTCTAAACACGATTTAATTAGCAATTAGAGTTAATTAGGACCCCCCACATTAATCAGCACCCTCCAGGGAGTCATCACATTCCAGACCAGCTGTGTGTTGGCGGGAACCTGTGTCCATAAAAAAGAAAAAAATAGATAGAAATAGAGTGGAGAGAAACAATTTATTCGAAAATCAACAGTACCGTGGCGAAGAAACCGCTCCGGAACAGACGAGTGACCAGCGACCGCCATGTTGCTTGTTGACGGCTGGTAGTTGCAAAGATCGACGACAATTGGCTACCTAGTTGCAAGGCATCGCACCAGATGGAGCCACCATCATAGCTCTATGCGAGAAAGACAGAGAACAAGATACTAGCAGCAGGTAAAATTGCAGCACTGCTCACAAGTCAAGGCATGCCAGAGCGCGTGGAAAAGGCCTAACCGCTACTGCTAAACAGCACGGAGAAAAGGGTACACATCGAGGAAAAGGCTTAGGGGCGACCGGTTAGGCGTAACATCAGCTACACCACACAACGCTACGAAATTCAACAGCTAACACAAGACGACAAGCACAAAATGATAGGCTCACAACACTAAACGTGCGTCAACAGGCTTGATACGCTACGGATCACTGCTAAACAAGTCTAAACATGCGCGCACGGGGAAGAAGGCCTATCCGTTAGGGCAAACATGCGAGAAAAGGCTTAACACGAGCGCGGTAACATCGGGCACGGCAAATCATTCACCTTTTTCCCCACGGCGACGGTGCGTCTGATCCCGACGACAGTCAAAGATCAACTGACGCAATGCGGAGACGACGGAGCGACTGTCTGTACATCCTCACTCCACGAGAGCCAGCCAAGAGCCTCCCGAGACAGCGCAAGTGAGTGGAGCGCCTCGCCGCGGTCGCTACGGATGCGCGCGCTCCTAGCATGCTCTGCGCCACCAGCATCCAGCGGTCATCTCATCGCGGGCGCTCCTCGCTTCGGTTTCGCTCTCTGCTCCTTCCACTGCGCGCGCGCACGCTCCTAGCGGCAACGGGTGGCTTCTCTGTTTCGGTTTTGCACTCGTTTCTTTGCGTGTGTTTATTTGAAAACGCTGTATAAAGACAGCACGCACTGCGCTTGCATCATCAATACGTGAAAATGTTCAGCTACCACGCTTACAAAATTGTCCTCGTACCCACGCTTCGTGGGAAGAAGTGGAGAATGAATGTTTCAACAAGGAGAGTCCCGGCAACGAGGTCGTCATCACTGCTTTTCGCTACGTGATAGACATGGTAGGCTTTGGCAATATAGGAGAGATCTCTCCCGGGCCGCTGCCGAAGACGGTGCGTTGGATCTATGCCCGTTACAAGTACGTCTGTATAACGGTGCCGGAAGGACACCTGGGACTGATGAGCGAATTTGTGAGCTCGACCAACGCTGAATTCACCGACATCTCTGCAGACATCATGGACCTTCTCGCTCGTGGCATTGCTCATATTAAGTACGCCCTGCGGAAGCAGCAACATTTGCAAGCAGTCTACATTGTACTTTGTCACTGATTTATTGAAATACCGTTTGGTTATCGAAATGCAACGCATTAAAGAGTCTGAATAGCTTTGACTAGACTGTGTTTTTTCACGAACACATCTTTATTGAATACATACAAAGACGTATCTTGAGTTGGTCGATAGATGCCTACACCCTCCCTGACTTGCCTGAACAGAAATGGTGTGGGAAATCTTCATCGCAGCGTTGTCATTGTGCGGGTCACGGCACCAGCACGAGGGTGGAATGGTCATTCTTTTCATACACCCATTCCGCTACCACACTGCCACGATGACCCGTGCTTCTCCTGTCTGCGAGAGAGAGAGCATGTCTCGACTAGAGCTTTTATTCTCGATTATATGCGCGTGCACGAAGGACTTGCTCTTTGTTCCACGGTCACTCAATCCCTGACGACGATGCCTCTCTGGCTCTCTTCCGGGCTTTCCGATGCTGTACAAAGAGGGAGTACTATCGTAATGTGATACGCATCAAAACACCAGGAAAGCTTACCGTATTCTCAGCTTCCATAAGGGAAGGAGTGTACGGCATCCACAAGATAGCGCTTGTCGTCGTAGGGGACCAAGCTCTTTTTGAGTCTCGAAATGGTGTACATTGTTTGCTTTATGCTCTGGATGGTGCACTGCTTCTGAGCGACTGTCTTTTCATTGAATAGAAAATCTTGGTACACTTCGTGCAATAAGTGTCTCCTCACCACGTCTTTCTGAACTCCTTTAGCTCTCGCGATCTGTTTGTGTGTCCCACCCAAGAGAATGCTGTACATTTTAGCTCGGATGGCTACGACTTCCTGAACGGTTCCTGGTTCGCGTGCTCGTCGTTGAAAAACGGGTGGTCCGCCGGATAGGAAGACAGATCTAACTCATTCTCAATCTTCATCAGCTGCTCTTCCAGGCTTTCACACGTGAGACAAAAAATTATGCTGTCCGTATTGCTATAGATCAATTGCACTGGACACGTCAAGCGAGAAAAGAGCGACTCGTAGATGAAGCTGTACATTCGGACTTTGGATATCTCTAAAATGGCAAAGCCCACGTAAAGGGAGTGCGTCCATTTGATGCGACGCAGTTTCATATCGTAAAAGATGCACTTGTCACTCAGAATGAGAAAATGCTGACTGTCGACGTATCGTTGTATCGACGTACCGAATGTACTGTTCGACATGGTTTTGTACAGAAGTCGCTCGAATTTTGTGGTCTCTGCATTCCTCAACGCGACGTTTCTCTGCACGAAGGTTCGCAAAAAGTTGTCTTGGCGGAACGAGAGGATGCTGTGAACATGTTTTATTTTCATGCCCAGCCTCACGTGCAGTGAGAGCAATGTATAATGAACGACGTAGCGTTCCTTGTCGCAGCACGTCAGCAAGAGTTTCTTTGTGGGAGGGGCGTTTAGCGCCAACGCGTGTTTCAAAAGCTGCTGGTGGGGGGACACTTCGTTCTCGTCCAAGCACCTGTGTTCGCGTGCTAGGGGAAAATCCCTGGTGAGCGCGTGCAGTTCTTCGGGATATGACAAGTCTACCACATAGACGTAACCCACTTCCGAATCGTGAGGAATGTTGAGAAAATCGATCTCGTTCCACCTCGAAGGATCGACCCACTCCTTCGAGCTGTACTTGCAAAGATCGAGGGATTTTCGTCTTAATCGTGAAAGAAAATTGGCACGCTACAGGGAGAGAGACGCGTAGAGTTTCTCCATGTCCCTCGACAGGTGTGAGCTGTAGCAGTCTGACAAAGGGTTCCCGTACGTGCAACCCCTTCGGCGTTTTCAGAGAGTAGACGTTATCCGCGAATTCTAGCGAGGCGTCCTGCTTGTGCATCTGGAAATACTTGTTGAGTGTGTTACGTAGGGACATGGTTTGCGAATTCAAAGTGATGCCGCCGAAAGCGACTGGTGCAGCGTGATGCCAGCGAAGCGTCGGGCGCCTGAGGGAGCCCGAGGGTCCAATTCGAGGGTCTACGGGTAAGGCGAAGTCGTATCGCGATTTATTGTACGTAAAAGAAACGTTACATTCCGAAAAGGCTTTTCCGAAATCTGTCTCTAGATTCGAGGTGACGCGAAATTTTTTTTCGCGATTTTCGCATCTTGCCTTTCGTATCTGATATTTAAAAAATCGTTGCTTATGCTGAGATCCATCAGACCGACTTTATAGCAATTCTAGAGCTGAAGTGGGCTGTCGAAAGCTACCGTGAAGGCGTTGAGTTTATTCGACGGATACTTATCCATGCTGGCGTTCGAGAGGAGGTGGACGTAGATGTCTGACGTCATTTCCCAATCTTGACCATGTTGCGGCTCGAATCCCAACCGTCGTATTCTCTGTCGTAACCGAACCAGTGAACCAAGGAGAAGCTCTGACCGTTCACTTTCTTCTTTCTCAGCACTTACTGGCCAAGGCTCATTGGCGTCTCGGGTAACGACGAGTACCTCCTCCAGGTATAAAAAACCGTCCACCTCCTTACTCTGGTAATCTTCCAGATGCACGACGTGAAGGGAGGTGTCTCACAGGCAGGAGACTGTGAAAATCTGAGGCGACCAACTCCCTTCCGAGCTCTTTTGAAAACATTTTCTGTGTAGTAGGACCCTCACTTTACCCCCCCACTTTGAGCTCCTTTTTCACAGAGGGTATGACGGGCTTCCTATTTATCTTATTGAACAGCTCCAATTCGTTTTCGGGCGTGACTTCGGACGTGCTGATGCCCAACGTCCTGTGTCTGGTGTTGTTGTAGTCGCGCATGACCTTGGGAAGCACGGAAACGAAGTGATATTTTCCGGTTACCCTAAAATAGCGGAATATTCTGTCGCGTAAAGTGCGTATGACCCGTTCTGCCTGCGATGCCTTGATTACAGGTGAGAAGGTGGAATACATGTGGACCTTCTTTCATGCTAGGTACTCCTTGACGATCTTGTTGTAGAATTCCCCTCCTCTGTCGCAAAAGATGCGTGTTGGCGCGTTACCTCCCCGAAAAAGTCTTAACATGGCCCTTTTCATTTCGGCGGGGCGTTTCATCATTAGCGGGAGGGTGCACAGAAAGCAGGAGAAGGAATCGATCGCCACGAGAAAGTAGCGGTAGCCATCATTGAACCTCTTGTATTTTGAAAAGTCGGCGGGATCCATTTGCCACACTTCGTTGATCATAAGCGCGATGATGCGTCTCCTATTAAACTTTGTCCTCGCCGAATGGTGTAGCGTGTAGGCGTCCTGCTTTCTGAGAATGGCGAGAGCCATGTTTTTGCTCATGTGATGCACTTTTCTATAGCTGTCCACTCCCCCCAAACCACCCTCTGGTTTCTCATATCCCTCCATAAGCCGTCCACGCAATGGAGGCTTGCTGCTGCTGCTGAGGCTCGCGAGATTTGGGCAGAGAAATCAGGCGCAATAGTTTCTAGACTTTGGGGAACCAGGAAGGTTTCTTTCCAGTCTTACGTTGCAACAAATAATTGATGAGTTCCTAAACGAAGGAGTGCCTGATGGGCTTGCCCGACACAGAGACACAACCTTCGCGATCCCAGGAAATAACATTTTTTAATTCTGAGACGACCCTTTCCGCTTCCTCTTCGTCCACCTCTGGGGAGAGGAGCGGATAGTCAGTCATTTGTAGAGTGGTACGCCTTGCTTTTACTGTCGTAGGGATCGAATCCGTACGGCTTGAGAATGCGATACAGTGCCTGTAGTATGGGTTTCACTTTGACGTCGTCACTCTCCTTCGAGGAAGGAATGTTTCCGATGGAGGCGGTTACTTCAGTTCTGTTGGCCATTGGCAAAATGGTTTAAGACTGCGGAAAGCAGGAGAGGAACCACTGACGAAAGAACGCCCTGCCCTCGCTGCTGAGACAGGTAGCGTTTCAAACGTTGCAGATTCTTGTGGATCTTTTTGTAGGCGAGCCGACGTAAGAAGCGTTTGTGCTTCTCCAAACGCGCGAACGTGTCTGGAGCCAGTGCTACCTTTCCGTTCAATACATTGAGACAAATTTCGGAGAGGTGTTCCATGTAGGACGAAGAATGTCTCAAGACGTCGCGACGGCGCGGAGTGGGTAGAGTAGAGAGCACTTTGAGTAAAGTGAGGTGAGTGCGGAGATTCATTTCGGAGCGTCGATGTATTGACGTTCTCCCAGAAAGATATTGCTACGCAACCTGTGATCCTCGTGCGTATAGTTATGAAGATCGAGTAAATAAGCGTGGCGCGACGACATCGCTTGTTTATATGCGTCGAGAAAATGCTCCAATCTTTTTCTGCCAAATAGCTGTTACCCGAAATGTTACATCTGGTGGACGCTGGGCACGGTGCGCCACAGGACGACGTAACTGGCGTTGTAGGATATATCGTTCTAAAAAGATGTTTTGAACAAGTAAGAACATCGACGCGTTGGCATGGTGTGAACCCCGAATGAAAAGATCAGTCACCTCCTTCAAGGAATCAGCGTCGGTCATGTGATCGTCGACGACGATGAGTGTAGCGCGCGACGTTTCCCACTCTCGTGGTAGCTCCTTGGTAAATTTGACAGAGTCCCCGAATTCGTCCTGCATGCCTTGCGAAGCATATTTCCGCACGTAGAATATTTGTGACGGAGGCTTGTCCACGACGCCGTTCAGGTTCCTCAGCACGTTCGCAATGAACGTAGATTTACCGCACATGGAGAGGCCGCTTACGATACAGCGAAAACGGTGGCGGGAACGAAAAGGTTCGGGGGAAGACATGTTGTGTGCGTGCGTACACGTTGCACGAAGAAAAAGAAGAGACTGAGACTCTAGCACCTTTTGACTTTTATTTAGACGTCGTCGTCTTCCTCTAGATGAGAACAGCGTTCCCAATACAGATTATTGCCACTAAGATTATTGCCCAATTGCCGCTAAGATGCGGTCGACCGTCTTCATCTTGTCCTGACACATTTCTTGACGTGCTTGCAACCATTCCAGGCGGTGCACTTGAAAGGCTTCCGCCACGATGCCGCGGATAAATTTGCGAAGTTCTTCGTTTTTTGTCTTTCCTCGTCGGCGAGAAACACAGGAGAATAAACCACACATGACGTTTTCCACGTATCGGTCAGTATGGTGGCGTGAGCATAGTGAGCGCTGCCTTTATACAAATAAACACGCGCAAAGAAACGAGAGCGAAACTGAAACGGAGAAGCCACCCGTTGCAGCTTGGAGCGCGCGTGCGCGCATTGGAAGGAGAAGAGAGCGAAACCGAAACTGGGAACGGCCCGCGACGAGATCACCGCTGGATGCTGGCGACGCAGAGGGCGCTAGGAGCGCGCGCATGCGTAGCGGCCGCGGCGAGGCGCTCCACTCACTTGCGCGCTGGCTCTCGTGGAGTGAGGATGTGCGGTCGGTCGCTCTGCCGTCCGTGTTGCGTCAGTTGATCCTTGACTGTCGTCGGGATCGGACGCACCGTCGCCGCGGGGGAAAAGATGAGTGATTTGCCGTGCCCGATGTTACCGCGCTCGTGTTAAGCCTTTTCTCGCATGTTTGCCGTAACGGATAGGCCTTATTCCCCGTACGCGCATGTTTACGCGCTGTGGTCTGTGCAACGTATACTATTCCTTGATATGCTCAGGACATCTGAACTTGCGGTGTCGCTCTGCCAAGGGGTCGTACTAGCTGACTAGCGAGTGTGCTAACGTACTCGGTGATTGCATGCCAATTTGCAGAAAGGCCAAGATGTATGATTCTGCAGGCTGAGCTCATAGACTGTTCCCCTCCTTCTTGCTCTTTCTCCTTGCAGCTCCTTGTGCTTGCTTTTCCTCAATATTGGCGGCATTCAGTTTAGTGGCAACTTCATATAAGCGGATCGAGGCGTCGAGTTCAATTCGCTCATGTAAACGACGTTGAGTCGAGCTGAAGCCACGCAGAGTCGAGTAGCGTGAACTCGACAGCGGGGGTGGGTTGACTCGCTCAACGCGATCACCGAAGTGCATGTAAATGCGCTCGGCCGAATTCTGATCGAGCGAACTGTGCGACCGAGTCCATCCTGTGGCTGCGTCCAAGACAGCAATACGGTCAGTGCAGGCCAGCACAGGCAGGTCCAGAAAGAGAAACTGGAAAACGCATTCACTGCGACCGGCTCCCATTTGAGCGACTTCATGTAAGCAGTGTCGGGTCCAGTTCACCTCGAATTAGCAGCAGTCTGAAGCCGCTATGTCAAGTTTATATAAACGCGGCTACTGATGTAGGCCCGCTGTATGAACAGGACAGTGGTGGGGAGGGAAGTATGTATTATTTTGTCAGAAAAAGTCGACCAGTAAAGGCGGCATGCTATTTCTCACGGAACTTGACTGATTCCGAATTATTCCGATTTACGTTCAACGTAGCTTGCCGATTCGAGTGCCGGGAAAAACTGTTCCATCTCTCCTGCGCAGTTCACTGTGCTGCTTATTCTGCGTGACTCAATCAAGGGATGTTACGAGATGGCGTCAAAATGTCCCTGTAATTTAGGAGATTCTGGTATACGTCTTATCTCTTCCAGTGTGATCGAATACAGCAGGACTTGTGTTCCGGAAATACTCGAAAGGCAAAGATGCGACGAGACGTTTCTTCTTGAGCATTTCTTTAAGGACATCAACGCCGACTGTGGAACATCGAAGCCAGTCTGTGAGTATCAAATGGGCATGAAACATCTTAATGGCTTTTGTCAACAATTGTGTTTCTAAATCTAGCGATAAAGTTGCCATCTTTCACAAGCGCTCCTGCCCCTGCGGCCATTGTCGTCCCAATAATAATCTAAAAATTTGAAGTCTACTTTTAACTCCTTTATCCTGTAATATTTATCTTAATAAAGCTGGTGGTGTGACCAGCCTAAGGCAATACATACCACTATGTTCAACAAAATAACACTCACTGCTGGTAACAACGACAGGTAGGTACTTTTCACTACCTTTACGGCTTCACTCTTTACGTAAGATACAACACTTTATGAAATAGTTGTCTCAGTTAGTACTTAAATACAACTCGTGAATGAACCTGTCGTGACACCCAGAATGTTGGACTATTATTCCACTCAAAAGCCCTCAGTAAACACATAAGAATATGAGAAGAAAAAAAGAACAAGACAAGTGTCTTCTGTGCAAATGACTCGAAATTAGAAGTATACGCAGTTCTCGAGTGCCGAAACGACAAGGCCTTGGCTGTTGGTAGCTTATATGGGCCAGAAACGGGGCCGATCTATCTGAGCCCTCAGTAAACACATGAGAACATGAGAAAAAAAGAACGAGACAGCGTTCCGGATACCCAGACAATGTATACAACTGTACCACTCCGACCATGACAAAAACGCCTTGACCATATTCTGCAAAGCAGAAATGACTGCACAGAAATTAGAGACCTTATCTCTACGAAATAAAAGTACTTTTCCAATATTTTCGTGCCACAACGCTGGGCGACCAGGCGTATCTGTCGATGGTGGGTTATTTAAATTTCTGCAATAACCCAACACAAATATATACAAGTTACACATAAGATAACTGTCATCGTTTACGACACAACATTGTACGACTACTTCCCTAAAATTATTTGTTTATTTGTTAGTTAAAATAGCAGATTTTGAGCCAGTCGTTATTTAAATCCTAACCCGTTTTCTAAAATCCGAAGACTAGTAGACTCGAGAAATAAATCGCAAGTGTCTTCTGTGCAAATGAGTCGAAATTAGAAGTATACGCAGTTCTCGAAAACTTATGACTTATTTCACTTCATATTCCCCTTTTGCAAGTGCATAAATATTATTAGATGTGAGAACAGTGAAAAAAAAAAAACTGTGTTAAGCAGCTTCTGCGCCGCGCCGCTAAACACGATGGCGGATAAATAAGCGCCGTTATTTTGCAGATTTATAACTCTTACTTCATGACCGGATATATCCGGCACAGGGGTTATCCGGCACGGCTTATATAATCTATGCGCCGCGTCTCCTGTACGTCCCCAGTGTTCTGCGCTGAGCCCTCTATTGGCTTCAGTCAGCATACGCTATTTCAAATAAACGCTATGCCTCCAATCCCCACACTTCACTCACCTGTATGGAAAGCAAATTCGGTATATCTTTATTGACCCAAGGCACACAAAGATCATGTACAGCACCAATACTTTTGGCACGTATGAGGCCTGCTGGTGTATTTCCGAGCAGGCAGGTTGTTGCATTTTCACAACATGCCCGTGCGGTTCTTGCAGGTGATCTTGGTGGAAACATGTGCAATGCAGAATAACAGTGTTCCATTTGATATGCTTGAATCGAAATATATTGGCCAGATGGCAAATTAGATACAACAGCAACAGACATTAAGCTGAACAATCTACCTAAACATTCTGTTGCCTTGCCGATTCGACAAAGTATTTTTACAGCACGTAACAGTACTCTACCAGGAACACAAATTTCTGATGAACCGGTAGGACACTGTAGTGGATAAGTCAATTGAAGTTGAGGGACAAGGATTACCATGGTAAAACCAATGTGGGTATGATGCCCATCCATTCTCACTCTAGTGGGCTGCAGTGTACATAATATCGCACAGTACCTCATAAACAACAGAATTGAATAAGAGCGTAGTTATCAACGCTACCATACAGTTAGAATGGCGAGATATTAAGGACACATCCGTTAAATCGCCAAAATATCCTGCAGTAAAATGAAAGCTCGCAGGTGATTTCCACATTATTCGAGATCCCAATAAGAGGCATCTATGTTTTGCATAAGTCTCTCTGGCCCAGGTTTGTAAAAAAAACCAGCGCAGACATTCAAGGATTTCTGCAGTTACTCGAATAATTGGTGACACCCTTTCATTCACATGTCCACAATCTTCTACATACAAGCGCCGTCATTTTTATCGTGTTAATATTCCTCTGTTTCTAATTTGTTATTGAGACCTGAATTATGTCGCATAGATACGATCTGACAAGGTCGTTGTTTGAAGCGGTCAAAAATGAACGCCTGCTGCTACGAATGATTCGAAATTTCGTTCGAATTTCGTTCCCCGAAATATTCAGATGAGTGTTCCCCCAGGCCGATTTCACGTCAGGTCATGCAGGCAGGTCACATTGACCTCAAGATTTTTTTTTATATTTAGAAGTTGATCATACATGATAATAAACAGTAATCGAACGGTTTCTACCGAATAGTTTTTATGCAAAAAAATTGAAAAAATCCGACCTTGAATATGGGTGTTTCACTTTTTGCCGTTTTTGGAAGCGATATCTCCCCAGTTTTAGAAGGTATTCTTCCGAAATTTTTAGTATGCATCCTTTAGTATGCATCCATGCGAGCAGGACAATCGCAAATTTTGGTGCGCTCTGTGATATAGAAACTGGCAAATATGCTCTCTAGTGGAATTTTGTTCCGAATTCGACGCGTGATTTCGCTGGTTGTAGGTGTCCCCACTGCTACATTTAGTATCATTTATTTAAATATTTTAATGCTCTTTCATTTTATAATTCATATTATATTTTATCTAGCATGCGTGTGTCTCCTACACGTATCCGCTGAAACAGACAAACGTTTAGACATAATTAAAGAAAAACACGGAATTTTACGCGCCCGTTTCCCGAAAAGACCCCTTTGTATTTCAATTATGTTTTGCCAATACATTGCGAGACCTTAGATCTTTTGTCTACCACAGAAAAAAAAGCTTCAAAACCTGCACACGAGGGATTAGCGCGTTAAAAAATGGTCCTATAAACGGCGCTTGTACCTGTCTGAGAGGGGCTGGCGGTATTGCTGGTTGGCGGTTCTCTGTCGTTGTCCTGTGTGGTTGCAGGACGGAGTGTCACCAGTTAAGTATGAAAGAAGGAAAAGTTTGACAGGGACGAAAACTAAACGCGAGTGGAACATAACGTAACAACACAATCACTGAAAGGTGATTTACCGGTGTAGATGTACAGAGCTTCGTTTCCTTCCTCTGAGGCGACCACGAGAGCTGTTTGTGCTGGCAGCATGGTTAATATTTCGTAAACATGCTCGAAGGGTATACTTACCGGCACTTTCATGACCGCCCGGCGAATGCCAATTGTGCACGGATGCCCCGACTGGCAAGTTCGGTGAGAGTTGCACGATGTCAACGGTACGTTCAACGCAAGCGATGTCGCAATGTGTCACAGCCGTGGGGAGACTACCCCAAAAACCAGCGCCGTCCGCCTAACTCTAACCCCCAGCAGGACGCCGACTGGTGCACGCAACGTGATGCAACGTCATCTTATTGCGTTATTTTTCTCGTTGTTAACGTTTCGGTGGCGCTGTGGATAAGGCTGCAGGCAATTAACGAGGGCAGTAAAATATAAGCGGTTTGATCCGCCACCGGTTTTTACCACTGATATATCTGTGTGGAACAAGTCAAGCTGGGAACAGGGGATATTCAGGGGATATTCCCTAGGCAAGTTATCAAAGGCGGACTCATGCTTTGTACTATGAGTACCCAAATATATCATACTGTTCGTTTTCAGGCTTGGAGTGCACTCAAAACGCAATATCGGATGCGGAAGATGTGTGCTTGAGGAAATACGAACAGGAACACGGCATCATTTCTAGAGGCCTGATGTCCGGCAACGACAAACGGCTGTGCTGGTAAGCTCTTCGTCGCGTGCGTCCGGCGATTTTACAGCGGCATTATGATAAATAAGAAAATGCGTGAACAATTTTAAACTTTGCTGAATGATTTGCTTATATGGGCCAAATGTAGGAGCAGAACTCAGCAGAATGCTTGACACCCCCCCTCCCCCTCGGTGCATGGCAAAGACTTTGTTGTTTTAGGTTCAGACACCTGTCGATAATGATACTTTAACCTGCCTGCGGTTCCTCATACGCCACTGGCAGCAATCCAAGGAATTAGGAGTACACTCTTAGAAATCGATCTTCTATCGTGTCTAATACAGACACCCGGACAACGGTAATTTTGGCGTTTCTACGTAGAGACCACGCCAAAGCGCGGGGAATGACGTCGCATCACGTGGTTTCCCTCGTAGAAGCCACAAAAGTGGCGTCTGTTTTATGCTTCACAGTTCCCTCCTTTCCCGGTCGTTTCCCTCTTCCCGCGTGCTCCTGCTTCCCCTCTGATCTTGATATGGCAGTTGTCACCCGTTGTGCAGCGTTTCCTCCATGCTTCCCATCCAGGCCTCGAATCGGAATTCTGCTTCAAGGCGTAACTGTGACAAAGTAAACGACGACAAAGACGCATTACAAAGTGGATAGGAACAACATTAAGTGTGATAAAAGTCACTATCGACAACAGTGAAAGGGTACGAACTATAGCTTATAATAAAACGATGATAGGTGAGGCAGCGAGGAGAGAAAAATGGTACATTGGTACCACAGCAGTACCAAGTATGTAGGAGGAGAGATCAAAGAGGTATCTTACTGAATGCGGTCATGGTCGACAGGTGAGTGTTAGCATTGGCCGCATGTTCCGGGTAACACTTGTGCCGTGTACCGGCTAATATCTGTCAGTCTTCGGTATGAATCGCACGCACATTTCCTCCAGGCGGCACGTTGAACACCAGTGAAGTCTTCGTTGGTGACGTCCATACCCACTGCGGCCAGCTGAGACAGAGAATGGTTACTCAAACCACGGTCGAAACGAGCCCCCGAAAGACGAAAACATCCTGCGCCATACACAAACGTTAGCGCTCGTGAAGTCCAGGTTTAGAGGCAATTCTAACAGAGCTACAAACCGAATACAGCTGATAACACATTAGCGTCTCTCGAATACCTTCACTGCTCAACTTCTCAAGCATCACCACAACTTTCGTTGACATTCTGTCACGACCGCCATGACACTTCCATTTGCGCCTGCACCTTTCAAATGGTCGTTAGAAGCGTGGGGAAGTAACAGGTAGCCACTACGGTAGTAGTGCTGCTAGCATAGTTATCGCAATAAAATTCATTAAACGGAGGTGTCTTACCTGTAAAAGAATCCCAGAATCAGCAAAGCGAGGAAACGCTGGCGGCAAGGCATCGAAGAAGAGGTGTGAGCAGTGCCGCGCCACCAGCATGTCTGGCCCCGTCGCATAGTTCACGTGACTCCTCGACGCCGCTCAGGTGGTCACTCTGAGCGCATAGAAACCACGGCAAAAATTTAGACAACACGAAATAGACTTCACGACGTCCGATTCCTGGTCACGTGATAAACGTGTCTTCTACACGGCGTACGCGCCAAAAAAAGCAAGACTTTTTTTTTGTATTTTCTTTTCTCTCGGGTCACGTGGTCATCTGTCGTCTAAAACTTCGGCCTCGAGCGTGAATCTAGAAGACACGGCAGCTCATGACGGCACGATAGAAGAACTATTTCTAAGGGTGGGTAGAAATCCAGCGAACCGGTAGAGATGTAGGAAGGGAGTTGCCTCAGGACAGAAGCCGCCGATATTTCGAACAGAGACTGTTCTTCTTCTGGGCACCGTCCTCATCATTGGCATGGTATTTAAAGGGTTAGGTGTGACGTGTTTAAAGGTTCATGCGAATTGTGGGTCAACAGCCCGGAGGGAAGAAAGGTCCGTACGGGCCCGTACGGACATTTCTTCCGCCGCACCATGAGATGATGAGCCGCACCATGAGATGCGGCTTTTTGAGGTGGCCGCGCATTATGCGCGGAATCTGTTATGGCATGCGTTCCCTTTGTATTAAATTTTTCATTTTTTTATTAATGCAATTTCTAAAGTTGCTCAGTTACAGGTGGTTGGACAATACAATCCTGGGTGCAATGTCTCCTCGCGTCTTCCAAAACGATTCCAGACTTAAAAAACTTGCAAAACTGGCAGGTCGCACGGTTGCATTTGCAACAATGCAACTCTGCGACCATAAGAGGCACACAACGGGTATAGACGGAAGTGTGTGCATTAGCTCGCAATATGCAGCGCGCGAAGCACGAAGCAAGAACAGGTTGTCTGCGTAGCGTCCTGTCTTCCTTCAACACCATGTCTACGTTTCATCCAACCCGAGTCGCTCGCATCAGCACTCTTTCAGCATCCATTTTATTTCCATCGCGGGAATCGCACACGCTCATACATGCATCCTATATGTATTTCTTTATTTTAAATATAACGAACTACTTGAATGGGATATTCAACAAACAACTGCGCGTTTACAGAGCATGTCAGTATGAAATATGCACAAAACACATTACATACCGTTGCACACAGCGCCGTTCATAGCGATCTTCCCGCACATCTGGCTGTGTTCTCTCAAGCCTCATATTCGCCTACGAGCAATGCTAAAAGCATCGGTAACAACGTAGAAAAAGTGCCAATTGTACATCCTCACGCTTCGACGTTTGGTAAGAGACTGATGAATAAGTCGGCAGGGGGGGGGGGGGGGGAGATTTGGAGAAACGCTTACTCTTAAGCGCTGTTGAATGTCGCACGGAATGCAAAAACAATAAATTCAAGTAAGAGCAGTAATGCGAAGTTACCAAGGCACATGTACTTTTGAAGAAATATTCACAAAAATTTTCAACAATTTTCAAGGCGGACGAATCACTATGTGGTGCGGCATTGAAAACGTGTTACAACGCGCCCTCCTTTGCCTTTGCACCAGCGGCCAGCCTCCGCGACATTGGGCAACGGCTATTTGATTTGTTAGGAATAAATTTTAATTTCACATTTCCATTCAATTTTCATTTCCTTAAGTGCCATATTTTTCGATACAATGCGTATTCTGGAATTTCATTTGTCCGAATAAGACCACTTCCTCGAATTAGTTCATTTTCTGCACGGACGTACAGCGTTCTTGCTAATCATACCATTACTCAATTTTAGAATGAGCATGTACCGTCGGTCGCTATTACGCCCATTCCTTCAACAACTGGCGTCTCACTTATTGTATTACCAATATGCCAAGCAGCATGTTTGATCTCGTTCAATCAATTTGAAAGGAGTTTCTCATTGATACCCATTAGAACAATTCTTCCAACTGACTTCTCATTCCTTGTATTGGCGAAGTCTGTGATACATGAAATGCTGGATCTCATTAAATCAATTGCAAATCAGCCTTTCTCATTGGCACCCATTAAACCAATTCATTCATTCGGTTCCTTATTCCGTGGTAGCGGTCTTCGCAACACAACGCGGTGGAACCCGGTTTCGCGAAGGCAGCTTCACTGCAAACGTCCAATTCAGTCAATGATAGATAGTCGTCCTGTACACGTTGAACGAATTGGAAGTTTGATTTCTCATTGAATGTAAATAAAATTGCGGAAAGAATTCAATGTGATCACGTCTTGTATTCCCTGCAGGGTTGTGCTTCAATGTCACGTGTTGTCTGTCTTACAATCCGGAGCTGGGTTATAATTAGTGTGAATAGTAATAGTAGAATTTATTAGCCACGAGAAGGTCCGGGGTCATGTAACAGATATTTGTCTGCTATCTTTTGCAGTATGTTGGACTACAAGAAGAATTGTGTTCCAGACCAATTAAAACCAAAAGGCTGTGGCGAACAACTTCTTCAAAATTATGTTGTCAAGGTACAGAGTGAAATGAGATACCAATGTGCAGGATCGAGCTCGATGTGTGAGTATAAGCACAGGAAGAGCGCTGGCGCATAATGCATCCTACATGTGTTTGGGGAACAGTAGCTATTATGACGTCGGTGGCAAAGGTCACCATATCTCAGGAGGAGTGTGTTCTAACTAGTTATAGCCTGTGCTGTCTTCCGTGGTCGTTTGAAGGATTGATGCATTTTCTAATACATTTTAATATTTCGTTAATTAGTGATGTTGATCACAACAAAGGTGGTAGTGTGACCAGCATTATCGCATAATTATTTTCATATTCAAGGTGATCCTTAGAGCAGGGAATTGAGGGCGTAGCATGAAATTTGTGACTGAGATTACTCCTTCGACACGCCACGCTTATCGGCAGGGCCTCATCAGCGGTGCAGCTTGTGTTTGAAGAAGCGACACAAGGAGGCCAAACAGAAGATGACGCTTCCCTGCTGGGTCAGCTCATGCTGCACAAACTGAATGCGTCAGTATAAAACCCAATAAGGCACATGAGAGAAAACGCAGAAAATCAACGGCTCCACACTTATGATAGTAGCAACCAAATGGTGTATTTTCTAGAACATTCTGCATAGTATTTTTGATTTCCTCGCAACAGTAGAATTGTGTAATATGTACAAGGTGCTTTTTATTCGATACATATATTATTAAAAAGCGGTGAGAGCAGCACTGATATCATCTTCGCAGCGACTTATGCGGTCAGGCGGATACTCGTAGGGCAGTGTGTGCAAGTACTGCACGAAACATGTTAAATTCATTAATCAACGAAGTCATTGCATGTTTTCTGGGAAACATCCATTACTGAAATCCATCGTCCTTATGGAACAGCCGAGAAGCGAACGAACCTTGATATATGAATTGACAAACGTTTGCTATGCAAGTGAACCAAAATAAGGACTGTGCACGTACCTACGTACTCACTACGCCAGTGCCGTTTTTGTCGGCGGCGATTGGTCAACTTTGGGTATGGTGGTCATGTGGCGTCAGGCAGGGAGGTACTGGGGTTCGAATCCCGGTGTCAGTTGTGCCGTCCCGGTTTTTCGTGGGTTGTCCCTCAGACGCTGTGATATATATGTCGGCAGAGTTCCCTTCGAAGTCGGCCCAGGACGCACTTTCCCCAATAGCGGCAGTCGTGACGTTGCCCACCTCCATGAGCTTGTGCGTTACCCGCAGAAAAAGAAAAGAAAAAGACAAAAACGAGGCTGGGAGCAAACAGGACACATCTGAACAATGCATGTTCTTCGTGTGCGCTCATTGGGCTGTTATTCTTTTTTTTATCTTATTCGTTAGTGGGCAGCATACGCAAGGGACAGTAGTGGCATACCAGGCGTTTATCCATATGGTAGCCCATAACTGCGGGTAATGCAGTCGATGTTGGGAAACGGAAGCGCAACCAAATGTCACCATCTTGGCTCATCATGAAGATTCCAAAATGCGGATATTATATTTTATCGCGGATTCATTCACACTTAGAAACATAGCGTTCAAACTTATCCGCTAAATACACTCTTTTCATTGTGCTTGCTACCAAAATCAGCCCCATCTTGCACAGCTTGTTTTGTGTTCTGTCCATTGATCTTTCACTGTTTCCAACGTCAGAGCCTCAATTCGGTTAACAGCATTTTTCTAAACAGTAACGCCCACAATAACGGTTGTAGTGAAGACAGCGACATCGGCCAACATGTGCGTATTAAACACGCACTTCGTTATTTAAACAGGTTTCCTAACAAAGAACGTTCCGACACAAAATGAAATCCTAACAGGTAACAAGCATATTGACCCGTCTCTCTTGTTGCAGTAGAGCAGTCATATAACATAGGATTTAAAAAAAAAATATTACAAGAATTACAAAGGAAATTACAAGGAAATTACAAGAGTTATTCACTGTGAGACTAGCACAAATACTTGTCATGTTCTTTCTTTCCTTCTTTCTTTTCGTTTTCGTGTCTCACTGACATCTCCAGTTCCCCTAGCTCCGTGGAAAAGACGAAAACTTTTACACGTCGCAACTGGAATCTGACCGAGGTTCGAATCACGGTACCGGCTGTGCGTTCTGGCTGTGCGCTTTCCTTAGACGCTATAAGGCAAGTATTGACACGTTTCCTTGTGAGGTCAGCCATGGACACTGCCATGGACACCATGCCTTTCACCACAGCAACAGACAGATCGCTTGGCAATAGTACGCCACATATCAACCAGCAAGCTCCTGCATTTATCTTCTCGCGGATGTGTCCGTTGATATGACACGAAACACCTTTTGGATCAATAGCACGCTGGCTTTAGTACAGTGCCTGGAGTCATTTCTGGAGAAGTGAAGTGGTTTACCCAGAATTTTGTGCATGGGGGTGTATTGGGCCCCGCAAGGGGTGTGACGTCACTGCTCCATGTATTTTTATGTTCTTTGAGGAGATATTGGGTAACCTCACAAAATTTTAGCAAGAGGGGTGTCTTCCAGACTTTTATGGTTTTATGGGTTTGTTTTTTGGCGTTAGGGGATTTGGGGGTCTGGACACATCATTGAAAAACATGTAAACGATCGTATCTGTGTTCACGCCCTCTAAGCTATAAACACAGTCATTTGGACCTCCCCTTTTTTTCAAAAACCGGCATATATCAGTAAAGCATATCTGCGAGCAACAGAATAATCTCCGTAGATCAAAATTCGAAATACTAGTGTGGACATTTTTGCTGATATTATTTCGTTTTTATCCTCTTCGCAATATTTTATCTTCTTGTAAGTTCCTTCTTGTAAGTAACCTTCTTTTTTGTGCACATCTATATGGGGTCTCACGCTGTTGGCGGGCACGTAAAACCAATAGATAAATAAACTAAAGAAATACCATCAGTGGTTTACCCACAATTTTGTGCATGGGGGTGTATTGGGCCCCGCAGGGGGTGTGACGTCACTGCTCCATGTATTTTAATGTTCTTTGAAGAGATATTGGGTAACCTCACAAAATTTTAGGAAGGGGGTGCCTTCGAGACCTTTGTGGGGTGTTAGGTTGGGGGGTCTGGACACATCATTGAACAACATGTAAATGCTCGTATCTGTGTTCACGCCCTCTAAGATATAAACACAGTCATTTGGAGCTCCCCTTTTTTCAACACCCGGCATATCTCAGTAAACCATATGTCCGAGCAATGTAATAATCTCCGTAAATGAAAATTACCGTTTAAACTGGGTTAATTTTTGGCCCTTCACACTTGACTTCAACACTTCCTTCCATCAGCTACGCTACTCGCGGAAATAAAAATCTATTTCATAGCAAGCACATAATTTCGTGGAGGACTCGTGTATTTTCTAGCACGGTTTCCCAGAACCCGATGCAGTTCCCTTAATGCTCTGGTGATAGAAAATCACACACCGTTCTAAAAGGACGGCACACGTAATTCTGAAATCCCTCGACTGAGAACGCACAGACGCCATCTTTCAGAACACCTGCCTCCCTCACTAGCACGTGTACCCTTCCTCCACCGGCATGCGTTCTGCGATGTTACTTCTCGCGCGTATCTTTTTGTTAGAGTTCATCCAATGTTCTAAAACTGGCCCTTTAGCAGATCGGAGGGGCTTTGTGATATCCGTTCTGAAACTATGATGAGCCCAGCCCCTGATTCCTTTGTAGTGGCGGGTATCACGTTGTTGTTCATGCCGATGAGCAGCATGCAAGCTTCCTGCTTGCTTTTACATCGAGCGCGTACGATGTCCGAAGCTCCTTGTGTGTTTTTCTTCGCGATTGCGTGTTAGCGTTACGAGTGAGCGACATACATATGTGGAGAGATGAAGAGAGGACAGCCGGAAAGAATGGGGTTTGGTGTGCCTCCTGGTCTGACTTCAGGGGGAAACTGTGGCAACATTCGTCTGAAAGTTCTGCCCACAAAAAACTCAGTGGCGATTCAGTGGTAAATGCGAGAAAAATGCGTTAGCATTAAGCCCCTTTTCCGGTCCATACTTGACTTCCGGGTACCGACTTCCGGTCTAAACCTGACTTCCTGTTCGCCGTCTCCGGTCTATACATGACATCCGGTACGAAACTTTCAATTACCCTTTAATTACCGAAGGTACCCTTAGGTTACGTGAGGTAATCTTGAATTTCATTTAATTCCTTTTAATTACATTTATTTGCTTTAATTTGTCTCAATTTCCCTTTAATTGACAGTAATTACCTTTTATTACAATTAATTAGCTCTGGCCACACACGGTTACTTTCGGTAATCTTTAATTTCATTTAATCCTTCTCTTAATTAGATGTACCTTACATTCATAACCTTTCAACTCAACTTTCTTGCTTTAATTACTTCGAATTACCTTCAATTATCCTTACTATTAAAAAACCTTCGAATACTTCAATTTCAAATGGCTTACGTCCATTTACATTTACCCTCTTATATCCCTTCTACATGTCCACTTATAAGCAGGAAATGCTGACGACACAGACAACCTTATGGAATGCGATATATGTCTGGTATCTCCGTTCGGCACGCGGCCCTCTGTGAGCAACGCAAGACTGCCTGAGATACGATGCCTACAACGGCACGGTACTTTTCGTAGGAGTAGGATGATAGCGATGTTCATTGTATGACAAAGTGTGCTGTCGGTAAACAGGTATCCTTTGCTTTTTTTTTTGACAGCGTTGGAATCTGCGCGAGTCTTCCAATTATCTAACATAACCTAACGCAAGCGTAGCTCCCACCACAAATCTAGAAAAACCATAGACATCTATGCGGGAGGATTGACATTGACATGTTTGTCTTCTTCCTCCAACTTTTTACCGCTTGGTTGTGTATGCATTTCGAGTTTCCTCATCTTGTGCATTCTAGACAAGTCGCGCCGTCGCTACCGTTGCTGGACTGTAGTAAATTAACGCTACTCCAATCATTTAAAATACGTGGCTATCTCACGCGGATTACCTGTCGCTGTTTCTCCGCTATTCTGCTTTGGGCTGTTTAGCACTTCAAAATTTAACAACTAATACTTCAAGGTACGTTCATCTCTCAGGGTGTTCAATAAGGGCGATGGAGTTGAATAATGATTGACTCGGATAATGCTATGCCACATTTCGCGAAAAATATGTACAACAACAACAACAACTTTATTTTGGCTTTGGAGAGTGGGGAGGTTCATCGCCACAGGCGATACTCTACCTCATTGCCGGTGGGAATGTGGGGAATAAAATAACGAGCCCCTTCACAATAACGATCGAAGTCCGATGGTGTCCAGAAATGTCAGAAGAGCTTTGAGCACAGAGCGTTGCTGGGCTGGATTAGGCCAGGGACCAAGCAATTTCGATAGGAGAAGGGGCGAGAGTCCAGCTGACGAAGAGACTCGGAGAGTGTGGTTCGGGAAGGTTGGTAGTGGGAGCAATGAAGAAGAATACGCTCCAGATCCTCAAGCACACCACAGTGGCAGCAGGTGAAGAGTCAACTTGTCTCAAGCGGTAACGCCACTGAGCTGTAAAGGCCACATCGAGGCGCATTCGGTGGATTAATGCAGCATCTTGACGAGAGGTGTTTCGTGGCATGCGGAAGGCGAGCGTTGGATCAACTCTGCTCAACATAGAGGGGGGAATAATGTCGGTTGTCCATTGGCGGGAAGCCAGGGGTGTCACTAGGCGTGGGAGAATTGAACGGCGGTCTCCTCTCAGCAGAACAATACTGGTCTGTTTGCGATACGAGAGTGCTGCTTCTGCGGCGCTGTCGGCCTGCTCGTTCCCCACGACACCACAATGGGCTGGAACCCACTGGAGAACTAGCCTGTGGCCTGCTGCGTATATAGTGTGGTAAGCCATTAACACATCTGTGACTAGGGTGTGGATGGGCCTCGTATGCCCGAATTTTGAATTGCTTGAAGTGCAGATTTGGAATCTGTGAAGACTGCCTGTGAGAAAAATATGTAAGTATCTAATAAACAAGTCAATTAACGTATTGTTATCAATTACTCGTGCAGTAGTTGAATACACTGTGCTGCACGCGGTAAACCTGGCGGAATAACACACCTGCCAAAGATGACATCAGCGCTGCTCTCACAGCTTTCTTATGAAATACCTGTGTCAAATAAAAAGAGAAACTTGTATACATTTACATCAACAGTTTCTGAACACAATTGTGTTATGTTGCGTTACAGTTTTCGCAGCCCAGAAAAGAAAAAAAAAGAAAAGCCTGGAGACCGCTAAATAAATGTCGATTGTAGTACAAAAAAATATTTTGGTACATTGTAAACCTTGTATCCCTCACAACCCTCTGTTCAGAGATAAATTTTAAACATTTACGTTGCAACAATGACTCCCAGCAGGAAGTTGATAATACTTTTCTAATTTACATTCCAACACAACTCCGCATTGGGAAGAAGAGGGTATAAATTCAGTGGGGACGGTGTCAGGGTCCACGGCTGTTGGTTTAACGCGAAATAACGTGAAAGCGAAAGTGAATGTCAATATACAGGTGTCCATCCACACAGATGGATGCTGCGGCGTTTTCCGCGCACATCCCCTCAACTTTGAGACGCACCCGACACGGTCTCGCTTCCTCGGCGCTGCACATTTCAATGCCATGTAGAGCCCAGGGGCTTCGCTTTCGAATGACGTGCAGCATCTCTATTTGAGGCTCGCTCTTCGGGCTGCGGCTGATAACTTGAATTGTTTAACTTTTTGCACACTTATTTTAAGTATTTTGCAAAGAAATATCGTCTAAGGTCCACTTGTCCCTATTGTCCAAAGTTCATTCTCACTTAAGGCTATTGATCTCCACAAGCAATAAACAAAGAGACGGGTACTACTGCGACGTCATCTCACGGTCGTGTGACCGAGTTGACTATATATCCAATTGAACGACACCAGTCTTGCATCTCCGGTGTCACGGAATTCCGGACTTACAAAGACGAGACTATATAGACGTGTTCATTTTGATAAACTTTTATCCTGTGTCGGTCTGATTCAAAGGCTGTTTCACGTCAAATATGTTGGCACAGTCACCAAGCATGGGTGTGAACCGCAGTGAAAAAGTGTGTGCACATTACGCCACACGTAAAAATATGTGGGAAAGTTTCTACCAAAGACGTTCCAGGCAGCACTACCGCTCGTAGTAGTAGTATTGGCCTGCGATCAATAAAGCATTTGATTGATTGGGCCATTATCTCAAGGAAGGGTACCTATAGCATAGTTTGGGTAACGGATAGTGATATGGTATACCGCGGCTTCGCCAATTGTGGCGCCGCCTTCACTGGTGAGGCTATCTTCCGAGAGATGTTGCCTAAATTTGTTGATGTCGTACATATAACGTGCTGCCATCAGTCACTCACCATTCTAATTAAGATGCTGCTATTGGCGTGTGTACTTATTAACTAACTCTGTTTAACTGTGATGATGCTGTCTCTATAAAAAGTTATGTGGTACAAGACGTCCTGTAAGTCAAGGTTCATAAATACTGAACCTATGCACATAACACAGAAGTATAGAAGCATAGGAGCCTTTCCATCGGTGATCTGTGCCTTACACGTGGTATAAAAGGGGCATAGACTGTGTAATGAGATATACGTGTTACTTTAGCCCTGGTCAGCAGGCCATCAGTGCTCGCTGATTGTTGCTGAGTGGCGCCCGCGCGGACCCTAGCCCCCTACTCCTAAAGGTGTTATCCGACCATGCCGAGAGGTTGTGAGGCGAAGGGGAGAAGCCTTAAACGGTGGCGGTGGTTTTTTTTTCATGGAGTGATGGGCGGTGGGTTGGTCAGTCTGTTTCTTTCAATAGGACCATCAGCCTTGTGGCCTGTATATCTGGCATAGCTTGGCATTTTGGGTCCTGAAACTCACGATGGCAATCTTCTGATACGGCGCGAGTTCAGGTTCGCTAAGAAATCGCATGAAACTCGACATCACGTGTTGGTGAGCTCGATCATGCCACATTTAGCGCACTCACCAGACAACATCGCACTTGTAAAGAGAGCAGGTGTGACGTTATCTGGTTAGTCCACTAATGTGCGGCGTCTGACACGCCACGTCGACCTTCACGTGAGTTTGGTATTGCGGCGCTAAGGGTTAGATTAAAATACTGTGTCACTCTAGTTCACACACCAAGCGTACAAGAGCGCACCAGAAGCATTCTGGTGTCAGAGCAGGCCACTCTGATGTGGACATCAAAAATAGCTTGTCAGTAAGTGTGCACATCATGAGAACGTGACATCACCAGAATCGTCTGGTATCGCACCAGACAGTTTTGATATGCACATTACCAACACCACAAGAGTTTAGGAATACCACAAAGCACCAGAATAATTATGGTGTTTTTCAGTCGGGGGTTATCATAACTCTGGCAGCTTCTCCCTGTGTGACTATGAAGTGTGGGTGATCAATCGGAAGACTCATTACGTAAACCTGAAATGGGTAAAACTTCTTATGCTTTGATCAGACACAATAAACGTGTCGGGACCGGCTGTCCCAACAGCCATGAATAACAATCTCTTTCACAGGAATAACTGATACTGTGCAGTGGTCACACACCTCTAGAAGGATGTCTTCGTTCTTCTCCAGAAGGCAGTGTCATATCATTAGACAGAAATTAACAAACATCATTCAGGGACATATTCATCAAATGTACATGAGGGAGTGACAGCGACCACATCCTCGAAACCATAGAACTAATGAGTACAAACACCCCTGCCTCCCTTCATCGTTTGCGTGGTAACAGCTCTTTCAGAAATCGTCGAAATCTCTGTTGAGGAAATTTTGGAGAACCTAAAAGTTAATTGAGTCATCGATGTCTTGAAAAATTAAAATATGAAAAAGTAATGATCGTCACCAATAGAGGCACCGTTCTCACTTTCAATAGCCCCACTTTTCCAGATAAACTGAAAGTAGGCTATATATCTACCGATCTACGCCCCTATTTGCCAAACTCCCTCAGGTGTTTTAAGTGCTATGGCTTTGTCCACCCATCCGATGCTTGTAGAGGATCTGCATGCTGTGCTCTATGCACCAAGCAGGACCATGATTTCAAAGAGTGTGGACCCAAGCAGCACTCCAATATTGGATCCATATTTTCTGCTAACAACGCCAATATTGGTCCAATAAGGGCTGCTAAAATTGGACCAATATCGGGAGTGCAACCGGGCTCCATATTGTACCAATATGGGCTGCCCATATTGGCAGGCCCATTGTTCGTCAATGTTGCCAATATTTCTGTGATAATGCCAACGGGGAGTCCGTGTAATAATAAAACATTATCCGGTTTAATATCCACCACTGATATTACTTCTCTCTGCTCTTTGCTTTTTCATCTCTGCAAGTCTCATTGATCCCCACGTTGCATACAATTATAACACTGCATCGCCCCAAAGCGAAGAACAGGCGCGACGCCCGTCTTGCTGAAGGACACATGCAATCGTATTATCAACTGTAGGATGGAACAAGCTAAAGCTTGCCCACAGCACATTTCAAAAATAGTACTGCTCTCGCCCTAAAAACGAAGAGCAGGATTAACCTAGTGCAGGCAATCCCACGAAACTGCCAGCTGTCCCTCAGGAGCCTTCGTTGGTATCACAATAGTCTATGAACCAAAAAGTTCCAACACACTCAGGGAGTACGAAGGAGCAAAACACTTTCGTAACGGTGACGGACATACGCCTCTGCTACTCACACTGCTTGCAGTAACTTGTAAGCACCTAACTTTACAGAAGAGCCATCCCTTTCTACCAAACATTGTGTTTTTTTACTTGACCTAGCCGCAATTCCGTTATCATTAGAGGAACCAGCGACATTTTAGCCCGTACGAAGCGTCGGATCCGACTGTCGCGCATGCGCAGTAGTTGTACGACGCGTGATTTCGGTGAAACGGCCATGTTTACTCTCAGTCGGTTCGACCGATTGGCATTGGCATCGCGAAGCAAGATAGCGCCAGCTTCCAGAAAGTGGAAAGTTGTCGAGTTCTAGTGAATGTTACGATGGGATTGCCACGTATGTTTACTGTTTCGAACAATGTCCATGATGTGCGGGAAGTTTTTGGATGTAACGACGTATTCAATTGGGCATTTCACACGCATCAACGTCCAATCTTGTCGTTCTGCTTGGGCATTTTTGCAACGCCTGAACATACCATTTGCTGCATTTTCAGCGAATATGGGGTTTACACTGGCAATATGGGGCCCATATTGCCAGGATTTTCCCAATAATGGCTCAAACAATTTGACCAAACCCAATTTGAGCCACTGTTGGGAAAATCTTGGCGAAACGGGTCCCGTGTTGGACCCGTATCGCCGTTGACCAGCCAATATGGGCCCAATATTGTGTGCTGCTTAGGGAGGGCCACATCACTGCGTCAACTGCGCAGGTGATCACTCTTTGTACAGACAGACAGCATAACAGGAAGCACAGAACTCTCACCCCTTCTTCAAACGCCAGCTTCTGCTGCTGAAGTGCCTCTAGTTCCACCAACCCCTTCAGTGGCGTCCTCCTCACAGACGCCACTTTCGTCATAACTAGTGATGTCACGAACCTGGCAAGGTTCGAGTTCGCAAAAGTTCGATACTTTCGAACTTTTCTCTGAAAAATTCGCGAAAGTTCGCAAAAGTTCGACTTCACTGCGCATGCGCTGGCGCGATCTGCCCGGAAACATAAACAGTCTAACGTACGCCACTCAAGGCTTAATTAGGCTTAATCACATCAGACAATATGTCCTCCTGTAAGGTATGTTCAATAAATCAGTTAGCTTTCCTTCGATTTGTACTTTTCTAGCAACAGAAACTTACCTGCGCCTACCACTGTACCACCTAACATTCCTACATACACCTTCGCAGAGTAAACAGACAGTCGGTAAGAAAAATAAAGAACGCAAGGGCAACGGCACAAAACTGTTAGCAGTTAAATCGTAAATGTACAAACTACGTTTACCACGAATCCAGAACACGAGTGGGCTCTGGTCTGGGGACGACTTTCGTCGCTTACCTGTCATCCAAGGCCCCACGAAAAAAAATCAGCTGAATTCAGCTGCGAACTTTTGCGAGCCTTTGCGAAACTGACAAGAAATTCGAAGGTTCGTCGAACCTTGCGAACCACCAGGTTCGCAGTCGAACCGCGGGTTCGCAAAAAGTTCGTGACATCACTAGTCATAACCATCCGTGGACGTGAGCTCGATGGGGTGCGATGAAATGCGAGCTCGCAATGCCCATTCACAAACACGAGCATCCAGTCAAAAAGAAAGGCCAACTGGAATCTATCGGGAAGCGACTCACCCCTTGATAATATCAGCTAAGGAACTGGTTGTTACCCGAAAAAAAAAACTCCGATACAGCCAATAATGCCCGCGAAAGAAATAAGATTGTCTCTGAGCAGCACACTCTCGTCTATAAAGCACACGCGTATTGCACACTTCCATTCGTTTTTGCTGCACTATGTCGATCCTTCAGTGTAATTGTCGAGGGCTCTTGACGAATCTTTGATATAAATGATATCTTAGATAGATATCCTGCAGTCTCTTTTGCGTTACAATAACATACCTGAATCCCCAACAAATACACTACCTCCGTCGATGAAACCTGTTCAATGAAGATTGTTTAGATGCAACACGTTCACCTTGTGGTGTTTCAATCCCTAGACCTAAAAACCGATGGGATAATCAATGGGACTCCTTGCGAGACTATAGAAAAGAGTTCCAGCAAGGTATATTTAAAGATGTAGCGCAACTCCCATAGGCCCCTGTGTCTTCAGAATGACGCCATGATTGAGACGGTCAGCGCCATCCATCCGTTGCGCGGACTACTACGATTGTAAATAAATGACCTCAGAGATGACGTCACTAGTATGAATAATAATTAGTGCATAATTAGCCACGCACGTTTACATTGGCCCACTTCGCTTGCTCTGTATTCCCTTTTCTGCGCCCAGTCAACAATACCAGACGAGAACACAGAAAAATAAAGCATATCAGGTTTAATGAATCATAAAAATTCCAAATACGTACGGTTATCACAGATTTTGACAACTCCAAACAGAAAGGCATCGTGATGACCATACCGAAATTAGGAAGGCTCACATCAGGCCCATTTCTCACTCAGAGCTATACGTACACCTAGTGATTAGACATTTGCATTTATTCAATGAGTGGCCGTTATAGGTCCATTGCAACAAAACACGACATCGTTGGTGCACAGTTGGTTCCTGCTAACACTCACACTATCATGGCCGCTCGTCCTATGACGAAATCTTTTTTTTTGCGGCCCAGCAACAGGGGATGCATTGTATTCACCTGTTCGCACGTGTTAATCTTGGTCTACAGCACGGAGATGTGAACGTCGCTTCCTGTTTGACCCAAAGAGTGTACGAACTCCATATTACAATGCACGGACACACGGTAGGGATACAGAGACGCACGGATAAACACCCCCAACTGTGGCACATGCGCAAAAGAGGGAAATCACACATATTCAAGATAAGGCAAGCCGCCATCTTGACCCTGGGAACGAGGCCAACCGGAAGTCGCACGTACGCTAGTAATGAATTATGCTGTAATTTGCAAATTTGTTAGTGAGGTTAGGTTAGGTCAGTACATATTACACGCGCGGGGGGGGGTCTGGGGGGTATCCTCCCGGCAGTTGTTCGAGACTGTGCTCACTTCCATCTAAGCCTCGTTCTCAGGGTTAGGTCTGAACGTGCCCTATCTTGAAAATGTGTTCCACCCGCAAAGGAGCAGGATACGGAAATGTACTGAGTGGTAGATGATCTCGTATATGTGCACGAGCGGGGCAACAGGAAGTTTTTTTCTACATTGAAATTATGAATAACCTATTAGTACACACACAAGCGACGCCCATGTTGCAAAGTTTTTCTGTTTACAACCGTACCTCAACTGTCAACACCCAGGATCACTCGCGCCTCTTGCTGATGGCCTTGCCGATGGGTCTGATTTGGTATTTTCGCTAGTTTTCGCTACCAGTTTAGATATACCTTGGTTCCAGTGTGTTGAGTGAGCACGTGTGGAGTTCTCTGCATTATAACCGGAATTCTGCAGAGAAATAGAATTGATCCAGTGGACGTGATGTCAGTGTTAGATATGGCATGTCATTTAATATGTCAAAATACTTTAAGCACGATGCTCACATTGTGCTATAACAGAAGTTTCCGCCGTTAAGTCAGTGATTCAGCGAACCATCAGCATGTTACGCAGATTGTAGAGGAATGTGAAGGAATGCTGAATGCAGTTGTAGCTGCTTAATAAAACAGTACTCTGTCTAACACTCAACATTTAATACTACCATGTAGACTCAGATACATAAATGCATGGGAAAAAACGAAAGAACTATAATTCGAGCGTCTGCTCGGTAGCGAGGTAGAATCGTCTCTGGCCCTATCGCCAGTCACACACAGAACACCAAATTCCCCAAAAGAAACCCGATCCGGACCTTTCTCCAACACAGATGCGCGCAAACGGAGACGTGGCCCATAAACACCCCGCGCAGTAACGGTGTTGGGGGGAAGAAGTGACCTCTGCCGGCGGAACCACTGCCCTGTGTGTCTGGAGTTTGTCTCTCCCGGTTCGGATCGTCAACATCCTCCCCCCGGATGAGCTTAGCTCATTTCGAGAGGATAAATGTGTTGCACTGCCCTCTTTAGGTGTTGGCCGTGCGACAGTTCTAACTTGCAGGGCCTTATTTTGTTGTCTCTTCCACGGTAAAGTTCAAGAATTCTCCCCATCTTCCAGTTCAGTTTAGGAGTCCTATCTTCATGAATGATTCAACATCTCCTACGTTCAAATTGGTAGATAGTTTGTGTCTGCCGTAGTGTGCGGACCTCAGTTGTAGCAAGTATTCACGGAGCCACCTTTTCCAATAGTGATTTACAATTTGCTGTCGGTGTGCTAGTCGGCGGGTCAAATCTTTTGCGTCCGTGGCTGGTGATGTGCGGTATGTCAAGGGTGGCAGCGCTGTCATCCTCCTTCCGATAAGGAAATGAGCCGGTGTGAGCGGCTCCATCTCGTCAACGTCAGACGTTAGGGTCGTCAGTGGTCGCGACTTGACCGCGGCTTCCACTTCATGGAGGACGGTTTCTAGTTCTTCGTATCCAAGACGGGCCTTTCCCAGTGTCTTTCGAAGGCAACCCTTTACCGTCCGTACTATCCTTTCCCAAAATCCGCCCCACCAGGCGGCGCGTTCAACGATGAACCTCCACCTGATGTTGTGGGTGGAGCAGAAGTCTCTGTCTGCGGCGCTGTTTATATGCTCCCATAGACCTCTGATGTCCTTAGCCGCTCGTCGAAAAGTCAAAGCATTGTCCGAGTAGATCAGTTCTGGCAGGCCCCTTCGGGATGCAAAACGCCGGAACGCCAATATGAAGTTCGTCGTCGATAAACTGGATACAATTTCAAGATGCACAGCCTGAGTTACCGCGCATGTAAATAAAGCGATATAGCTCTTTGCGTCTCCGACGGCTGTCTTCACATACAAGGGTCCCGCGAAATCAATGCCCACGACGGCAAAGGGATGTGTGCGTGTGATTCGCTCACCGGGTAAAGGAGCCGTGGGAGCCGTCGCTGGCTTCAGTTTGTATCTGCACCAGACTGTACATCTCCTTACTATCTGTTTCACAACTTGTCGGCACCTAGGTATCCAATACATTTCTCTTAGCTCTGTCATAGTTTCCAGCACTCCTCCGTGCAAAATGCGACAGTGTGCGCTCTGAATCACGAGCTCCGTGAAGCCATGTCGTGGAGGTAGAATGATGGGGTGCCGAACTGCTGGTTCCAACTGTCCTTGTTGGAGTCGTCCTGTCACTCGCAACATTCTCCGGTCGTCGAGGAAGGGGTTGATCTGGAACAGCTCTGATTCAGGACTAACTGAGCGCTGCTTACTGAGTGGGTGAATTTCCGGTTGGTATTGTTCATCTTGCGTGCGACGTATCCAGTACGTCTCTGCTGCTCTTATTTCTTCGGTGGTGAGTGGTCCGGTCGGTGTGTCCTCAGTTCGGCGGCATTTCGCCACAAACCTCATGACCCATGCGGTCACTCTCAATACCCTTGATAGCTTGCTGAAGCGCTCAAGTTGCAGTAGACGGCATTCAATATCTGCCACACCCAGTATAAGATAAGGTGGTGGTGAGGACGCTCCCGCTCGTTCTTCATCGACAACGTTCGGTGCTCTGTCGTCAGGGGCCGTGTGAACGTAAGGCTCCGGCCAGCATACCTCTTCTCGCTGCAGCCATTCCGGTCCTCTCCACCACAAGGAGCTCGAAACACAGATTTCAGCTGTGATGCCTCTTGTTACCAAGTCGGCCGGATTGCAGTGGCCGGGACAATGTCTCCACCTCGCTGGATCGGTGATGCCTTGGATTTCAGTAACCCTATTGCTCACAAATGGCTTCCATCTGTTCGCAGACGATCGGATCCAGCTAAGCGCTATTGTGGAGTCCGTCCACATGTGATATTCAGCTGCAGGCGCGTGCAGAATACCTACCGCGTAGCTGAGTAGCCTAGTTCCAATCAGGGCCCCCATTAATTCAAGTCGTGGCAACGTGAGACGTTTGATGGGGGCTACTCGTGCCTTCGCAAGCATGAGGTTCACGTGCACTTGTACAGTCTCAGTCCGCACTCGCAGGTACACAGCAGCTCCGTACGCGTGCGGACTGGCATCGGTGAAAACGTGAAGCTGGATAGTGTACCGAGTCTGCTCGCTGATA
Source organism: Ornithodoros turicata (assembly GCF_037126465.1). Taxonomy (NCBI): domain Eukaryota; kingdom Metazoa; phylum Arthropoda; class Arachnida; order Ixodida; family Argasidae; genus Ornithodoros; species Ornithodoros turicata. Next base: position 278,471 of record NW_026999444.1, on the reverse strand, counting down.
GGAATGAGACACCGCTGCGTATCTAGCAGGCTCAGTTTCGGAATATCTTGGCACCACGTGTCCCACTCTGAGCTGAGATCATCTGGTAGTTCACAGTCCCAATCGACTCCGAGTTCCCAGAGCTTTTGAAACAGTATCTTCACGCGGATCACGAATGGAGAGAGAAATCCCAAAGGGTCAAATATTCTAGCCGTTGCTTGGAGCAAAAATCGCTTCGTGTTCTTTCGACTCGTGAGGAACTCAACGATGACAGAAGTGTCGAACTTGAACACGTCGTCTTCTCTGTTCCATACGACTCCAAGCACCTTTGTTTCAGCACTTGTTCCCAGTGCGCGGGTCACGTTTTTTGCGGTGTGTTCCTCAAACACATCGTTTAGTGCCTTAGAGCTAGACGCCCATTTGCCCAGCTCCATCCCTGCCCTCTTGAAAATTTCAGTTGATTCAGAACAGATGCGCAGCGCTTCCTCCAATGTTGCAGCTCCAGTAATCATGTCATCAACATACATGGAGCTCTCTAGCACTGTCGCAGTCTCAGGGAATGCCTCCTTCATAAGTCTGAGATGATGGGAGAGGGTTGCCGCTAGTAGAAACGGACTCGCTGCTGTCCCAAAAGGTACAGCAGTCATTCTCCATTCTTCCACAGGAGGCATCTCGTGGCCAGGGGTGGGCGGTGTAGAAAACAATAGGAAACGAAGAAAGTCTCTGTCCTCTTCCTTTATGCCAATCTGCAGGAATGCTTTCCGCACGTCCGCTGTTATGGCAATTCTGTGCAGTCGGAACCTCAAGAGAAGCCGGACAAGGTCAGGCACCATTTTTGGTCCCTTCTCGAGGCAGTCGTTCAGAGAAGGTGCACCGCTAGCTTGCGACGATGCATCGAAAACGACGCGCAGCTTAGTGGTGGCTGAAGACTCCCGAATCACAGGTCGGTGGGGCATGTAATACACCTGTCCTGTGTCTGCCTCATCAGACGCTGGTATAACCTTCTCAGCGTGTCCCTCCTCTAGGTACGTCCGGATTGCTTCATCGTACCTGGCGAGCATCTCTGGGTCTCGCGCCAGTCTCGTGCTCATGCGCTTCATGCGTTCGAGCGCTACCCCTCTGTTGCTCGGTAGGTCTACCCTGGGTTGTTGTTTAAAGGGTAGATTCACTCGATAGCGCCCGTCCTGGAACTCGATCGAGCCTTCAAAGCGCTCCATGAGTGCTTGGTCATCTCGGTCTGGTGTCGGGTTATCAGTAATTCCCAGATGCTCCAGGTCCCGGAAACGTCGCAATGCCAATGATGTGTCGTCCTCGATTTCGACGGCGGTGCGTAGAACGCAAATCAGGGTGTCGCTCTGCTCGGATACCGAGCTCCTGGTTTTGGTGGGCCCCTGAAAAGTCCATCCCAACGAGGTGTTGATGGCAGCCATCGCACTGTTGTTTTGGTCGTGTTGCACGTTCCCTTTTACGATCTTCCAAAGCTGGTCTGAGCCGATGAGTACCGATAGTCCTGTCTCTCGAGGAACGCTTGGAAACATGACTCTGTCGGTGATGTCCATTCCGCACTCCCTTAGCTGCGCGACCAACGAACACTGGGTCGGAATCTGTGCCATGTCCCTGCAAACGAACGGAATCTCGATAGCTTCCGTTTGGTCGAATTGGCTTCTCAGCTTGAGTCGCACTACATTGCGACGCTGGCTTGGCGCTGGTGCATTGTCAGCGAAGGTGCTCAGTCGCAGGTCGATTTCTCTTAACACAGGCAGTTCCAGTTTTCGAGAGACGTCCTCCCTGACAAACGTTTTTTGACTGCCACCATCGATGACGCCTCGCAAATAGGAGCAGTCCGTGTCTGTCACAGCCCAAGCACGGAATGTCTGGAGGAGCACATCACAGTCTGTGTGGCGGGTTTTTCCTTCATTCGACGCGTAGAGATGGACGCTTTCGACGCTGGCGTCTTTCTGTGCCGTGGACTTCCGAGAAGGGTCACACATGGACGTCGCATGACGCCCGTTACAGGTTGCACAAGTAATCCTTCGATGACAGTCCCTTGCCCTGTGGCCTCTAAGCGTGCATATAAAACACCGCATGTCGCTCGACAGCCGTTTCCTCTTCTCCTCTATGGTTAAGGATGACCGACAGTTTTCCGCAGCATGCGTCGATGCCTTGCAGAAGAAACACTGTGTTGCCACCTTAGTGCTGGTGTGGAGTACAGCTGCTGCCGGGATCCTAGCCTTCGTCCTTTGTGCAGGGCGTGTGCCAGTTCCCTTTTGGGTCGTATCTCTCGCACTATCGTCTGTGAAACCACACCTCTCACGGCTCTCTATTTCAACGCAGAGATAATCCAGGATTTGTGTAAGCTCCACTTCCGAGTCGTCAGATCTTGCTTCAGAACCATCTGAGGATGCCGAAGAAGTCCGCGTTGCCTGCTTCGCACTTCTGTGATAGCCGACAACTATGTCCGCCGGCAAGGCCTTTAGGAGCACGTCGCACATCATAGAGGAATATGTCAGAGCGCTAACCCCGAGCGCCTTCAGTCCTCGGATATTGCCTTGTACGTGGTCGTAGAGGCGTCTCAAACTCCTTACATCGTTCGATGACTTGACGGGAGTCAGCAGTCGGAGTTTAGATAGGTAGAGCTGCTCTATTCGTTTCTTGTCACCGAACCGTTTCAGCAGAATCTCAACTGCGTCGTTGTAACAGGCTTCTGTAGTTTGCAGGCCTGACACTGCCGCTGCAGCTTGTCCCGTCAACCGAGATCTGAGATAGTGGAATTTCTCTGACGGGGACAAGTTCGGGTTATCGTGAACGGCGCTGCAGTACTGCTCCCAGAACGGTTGCCAGGAAAGCAGGTCCCCATCGAACTTGTATAGGTCCAGTTTCTGGAGCTTTATACCCCCCGTGCCTGTGGAAAGCGCGGCACGTATATTGCTGGTCACCATAGGAGTTGCAGCGGATTCTTCGCCTCCTTCAGTTACATTTTGCGCAGCAGTCGCTATATGTCCGACATTTAGCTTGTTGATCGCACACTTCAGTCGAGCAAGTGCGCTGAGAGCTTGATCTTCGTACTCAGCGATCACGGAATATTCTTCCTCTATCTCAGCGCTCGGTATTTGTGGATCTATCTCCTCATTTATCTTCTCTAACCTCTTGTTGCTGGCCGTTAATCGTTCCATCAGAACGGTCAGCTCTTCTACAGTTACGTCAGTTTTCTGAAGGGCGGAACTCACCTAGTTAATTATTTTTGTGTTCCACCCTCGCTGTGCAGTTCGCTTCGGCTTCAGCCTTTCGATGTGCTCCATGCCTTCTGACGATGAGCTCATATCCACAGGCAGTCACCTTCACACAACACAGTTACTCAGTCCACTGAGTTCAGAGTCCGCTGAGTCGCTAAATCCCGGGTTTCGGCACCAATAATTTGTAGAGGAATGTGAAGGAATGCTGAATGCAGTTGTAGCTGCTTAATAAAACAGTACTCTGTCTAACACTCAACATTTAATACTACCATGTAGACTCAGATACATAAATGCATGGGAAAAAACGAAAGAACTATAATTCGAGCGTCTGCTCGGTAGCGAGGTAGAATCGTCTCTGGCCCTATCGCCAGTCACACACAGAACACCAAATTCCCCAAAAGAAACCCGATCCGGACCTTTCTCCAACACAGATGCGCGCAAACGGAGACGTGGCCCATAAACACCCCGCGCAGTAACGGTGTTGGGGGGAAGAAGTGACCTCTGCCGGCGGAACCACTGCCCTGTGTGTCTGGAGTTTGTCTCTCCCTGTTCGGATCTTCAACACAGATGGTTCAAGAACACAACGAGTGAGACGTGCGATGGTAACTGAGACATGTCTGGGATCACATCACTTACCAAGTATCATGTCAATCTTCAGTGCTGAAGTTTATGGGGTGGTCATACATTAAATTACGTCTTGAACACACCGCTTTAACTCCATGGTTACCTACCTACCTGAAAGCAATATGCAATTTAGGAACCTAAATAAACTTTCTCGTTCTGAGAGCCCAATGTGTGGCCAGTAAAATAATCAGACCTTTCGTTCAGGTTTTGCTGGGTACTGGACCATGGGGTATAGGCAGAAATGAATTTACTGACACAACTGTTGTTGCCACTCACAAATTTGAACTGTACATTTTTCTATAGAAACTTCTTTCCACGTGCCATTAGACTATCGAATCGTTTACCTTCACCCATAAGTCACAGTTGTAAATCATACATTATATGAAACTGTTCTCCGTTCTTTTTTTTCAATTGTAGTGCTGCTAATATATGTCACTGTTGTACTACTATATTCCCGTGCTATTGATTTCCTTGTTGGTTTGCTGTACCATTGTCTGTGTTACAAGGCCCTTGGAGCCACACAATTAGTAAATAGATAAATAAACTAGTTATTTCTAATTCGGCTACCTTTCAATACTGCGCATTGCTATTCCTCTGTTGTTAAACCATTCCACATAGATGGCGCAGTTTCCAGGCGCCGAAACCATCAAAGAAAGAAAACCATATATTTCGCTTTCAGGTACCGTTTGCCCAAGAGGATTATTAGACAGTGCAAAAAGTACCTGCTACAACAATTATCAAAACGATCAAACTGCATCAAAACTCCATTGTTGGTAAGCTATTTCTCATATGCGTTTCGAACGGCCACAACAGATTGTGATATAAAATGTGGATCAAGGCTGTCCTCACGCTTCTCCACTCACCGCTAGAGGAAATTTGCCTCCACTATTTCCCATGAGTTGCATTACATTCCTCTCTCCTCGTATTTGAATGGGTGGGTGACTCAGAAAAGTGTGAGAGAATAAAATCAGGGCTGTCACTCGAGCTGTGCGGACCCACGCTTGCCACTCGACAGTGGCGGATCCAGGTGGAGAGGTGCGGCAGTAGTAATGACTGGACACCGACTGCCGGCAACACACAACTTGGTCTAAATACCATTTAATTAGCAATTACAGTTAATTTTGACCCCCCACATTAATCAGCACCCTCCAGGGAGTCATCACATTAATGGGGGAGTATCTAACTCATGTCCAGGCCAGCTGTGTGTTGGCTGGAACCTGTGTCCATAAAAAAGAAAAAAGAATAGATAGAAATAGAGTGGAAAGAAACAATTTATTTGAAAACCAATGATACCGTGGTGAAGAAACCGCTCCGGAACACCTGAGTGACCAGCGACCGCCATGTTGCTTGTTGACGGCCGGTAGTTGCACAGATCGACGACAATTGGCCACCTAGTTACAAGGCATCACACCAGATGGAGCCACCATCATAGCTCTATGCGAGAAAGACAGAGAACGAGATACTAGCGGCAGGTACAATTGCAACACTGCTCAAAAGTCTAGGCATGCCAGAGCGCGTGGAAAAGGCTACTGCTAAACAGCATGGAGAAAACAGTACACATCAGGGGGGGTGCCTCGCGTGCCTCGGTGCATCGCGTAAAGGGGGTCCGTCCATTTGATGCGACTCTGTTTCATCTCGTACAAGATGCACTTGTCACTCAGAATGTGAAAATTCTGACTGTCAACGGAGTTAGCTTTTCGGAATGCGCTGTCTTTGTCGTAGGCTATAGCGTACCTTTTCATGCGTCTCATATTTTGTATCAACGTACCGAACGTACTGTTCAACATGGTTCCTCAACGCGACGTTTCTCTGCACGAAGGTTCGTAAAAAGTTGTCTTGGCGGAACGAGAGGATGCTGTGAACACGTTTTGTTTTCATGCCCAGCCTCACGTACAGTGAGAGCAATGCATAATCAACGACGTAGCGTTCCTTGCCGCAGCACGTCTAGCGAACACTCTGGTGCGTTCTGGGCCGACTTCGACTTCTTTATGGCGACAAGAAGGCCCAGAGTGGGATTCGAACGCAAGAACCTTCCGCACTGGCCGTGATACACTAATCACTTGACTAATTCGTGCTGCATGACGTTTTCGTATCGCACGGTTCGTGTCTAAACACGTCAAAACATGTTCAAACACGTCCCAACATGTCCAAACACGTTCAAGAACGTCATAGAGAGTGAGAGGAAAAGCTTTACTATAAATGGCGAAGCGATCGTTCGATCGTCATTCTCGACATCATGCTCAGCTTGGTAGATCCTCGTAAGTAATACCCATACCGTCATCATCGTCGTCGAAATGTTTGAAGAGTTTAGTTTACAGTTTACAACACTTTTTCTGCACGTGAACCCGGTTTTTTCCCACCTCACATATTTCGGGAGATTGGCAGCGCTCGCTGCTTCTCCACCAACTGCGGTGGATTGTGGTCTAAAGGTACGCTTCCTCATTATTTTTAATGCGTTCTATAACCAGTCACATTTTTTCAGAGCAAAAGCATTGGACGGACCGATTCATTCGCCCGTTTCTCTGCTGTCGGACGGTACCATTCGACGTACGTTGCGAAGGACTTCGACTATTGAAGAAAGATGGAGAAGATGGACCATCAGTGTCCCTCTGTGACTGAAGAAGACTGTACGTGTGTGTGTTTAGAATAAAAACGTGCGTGTCTCACGCTCCTTTCGTGCAGATTACGAATGGCTACTGACGGGAGATCTACCCCTGGTCCTAACCTTCAAGCCCCCTCCGAAGACCTTCTATTTGCGGATCGGCGATCAGCTGAGCACCTGTCGTTGTGGTGGACACTGGTCGAGAAACCCCAGCCATTGGCTAGACTCGAGCCTTCGTCCGTATTTCGGCTTTCTTTCCGGCTACAAAACCAAAGGTGAAGGCTAATTCATGTATAACCTCTCATGATAAATAAAAAAAGGTTGCGTATACTCTCATTCCATCTCAGTCATGACGCCCAAGCAGAGGTTTGAAACCTTCGTGCAAACGCGAATGTATCGGGACTTGCTTCGATTACGCGTTTATATTCACGGCGATGGCTGCGGGGGTGAGTTTCGCTCGATTCTCAAGACGATACCCTTACGTAGCGTTTCGTAGATTACAAGTTCGAGCTGTTGGAAAAGTATAAACGAGGACTGGCAATTGACCCGTGTCTCATCAACGCGGGTTTCAACCGACCTATCGTCCATCGCTACTAGCTTCTCCACACATCCTTCAACGTCACGGTGACCAGCGACGAGCGTCGGGTCAGCACGTTGGAAGATTGTCTCGCAAGTGTCTTGTGTATGTCGTGAAAAAAATAAACAGAACATTTTACGACGCGAGTTTGTCCACGAGGAGACGTTTTCGTGTTTCGTCATTCTCTTCAAGGTTACAGGAAAACATGGATTCACGATTTTTCAAGCTGTAGCGTTTCGACATGCGCGTGGCTATGTAGATACAAAAAAGCCCGCAGTAAGGCGAAAAAGGTGATTGAATACACGTGTCGTTATACTCATCCACTAGTAAAGTCCTTCGAAGGTTTGCTTCGATGGGGGGAAGTCCTTTACTGTCGAAAAACACGGCAGACCCGTCGTAGTTTTTCAGGTAGAGCACACAGTGCTGGCCGCGCTTTCTTCGCTCTTCCGTATTGATGATTAAATAGCCGGGCTTGCGTAGAACGAAGGCTTCGTTGGAAGCGCAAATGCCTCTCAGCATGGAGGAAGTGAGGGGGTTCAGGGACACGAGTTCCAAGATGTCGCTCTCGTAATCTTTTCTATGCAAAGGTGACCGTATGGTCCTTGTCGATGCACATGTGCTTGGGACACTCGGAAATCAAGAGGACGGTAACCGCGTGTGGAAGGACTTTAGCGAAGCGTAATTGCAGGCGAACGTTTCCTTTTCGCCACTCGTTCAAATGTGAAGGAGAACACTTGTCCACGTCCAAGTTGAAGAAAAGGAACCGGTCGTAGCTGTACTTGAAATGTTTTTCACCCAGTTCTTGCAAAAAATTAAAGTAGGGAATTTGGACGAGGTCGTACTTGAAGGTCAGATATGCCGATCTTGAGGTGCCGCAGAACTGAGCAGTACTCGCGCTGTGTGTTCATTAGCGAACACTGAATATGTGTGCAAAATATATTGGTCCAACTATTCGTAGTTTTTAGAAAATATTTTTTTAGTTCCCACGCCCGCCCGTCAGACCGTCGGCAAACCCCGCGCATGGGCGCACCGACGTCACTGCTCTCGGTTTATCTGTCTTTGTCTTGGCATGGACTCTTGCCTTGGCCGCTTGGCTTCTTTCGTTTCGTCCTCTGTGCATCGTACTATGATAATCGTACATAAGCGTACAGCTGTTATGTTATTGCTAAGCCGGAAACAAAGCATGTGAATGTTTTTTTGACACAGCGTCGTTTGGAAAGTGCACTTCCTTGTTCTGACCTTGTCTTTTATGGGCTGGAGCGGTGTGATACGTGATATGCCACGGCGAAGCTCTCGAGAATGCGACGGTGCTACGCTGTTAGAACAATTCATCGGAGCATTCAAGTGTTACCTCCTATAAGCTGCCGAAAGACCAAGCAGTACGAAGCTCTTGGCTGACAGCGGTGCCTGCTAAGTTTCGCTCGAAGGATTTCGTCCACGAATGTTATCATAGGCTACGCGCGACTCCTGAGGCAATTTGGAATCTCCACACGAAATCTTCTGATGAAAGTATGAGATGCCAGACACACAAATTTTGAACGTGCCACGGGGGTCAAGACAAAAAACGAGAGCGGAAAGGTAAGTCGAGGTTCAGATATAAAAATAGCAAGCTTCATGAATCGATTGTGCAGCTGTCCTACTGCACTTACTCTAATGTAGCCACGATTAACAACACAACAGTATTCATAATCTAACTTGTGAATTACCACAGGTGCACGCTGAAGGTGGAAATGAAGAAGGATTTGGCTTGCATATGGTGCATGGAGAAATTGCTGACACGTTAGTTGCAGTCTAGCTGCCACCAACAGGTATGACAATGTGATGTTATAATTTGAGTATTCACCTATGTTTCATTTTTCGTGGGCGCTCTCATGCAGGCATCTTTACACCACTCTTAAATCTGCCCTCAACGTTACAACCTGTGCTTTCAGGGTGGAAAACAAAGGTCGCCATTCCGATTAGCTGCTATCTCCCAGTTCAAGCACTTTTGCTGTCTGGACACTGGTTCCTGTGGATGGGTTGATACAGGCTTCACTGTCTGGTATAGAAGGTATGTTACATTAGTTCAGTTAATTTGTCTTTTGTGCATTTTTGTTACTGTTAGCTGGATTACTGTTGGGCATACAGTCCTTTCTGACATGCAGAAGCTGATAACTGTTTAGAATTTTCACTGTCATCAGCGTCCATTAAGTCTTATTAATTCACTGTCTCTGTTCTGAGAGCTAGGAAAAATGGGAAGTATTTATTTGTCACAACTTCACACTGAATAGTGGTTCTTTCTACATTCTTTACATTTTTAGTGGGTCCACTGCACAAATACTGTGTGCATACTGCATACATGCTGTTCGATAGGCAAAAATACCTGAGCAGTGCTTTGTATAGTCTTTTTATCCAAAGTCCATAATCTTACTGCAAAGTCACAGTACATAGAACAGCACTGTGCAGGTATCCTGCGATACAGATTCACAACAGAAAGAAGACTGTTGAGAGCATCTAAATTTTAATGAGACGAGCTTTTCGTGCAGAAGGCTGCTCTTGTTAATGTCTAACGTGAAGTTACAAAATTCCAGAATATATAAAACATGTTGTAAGGTAGAGAGGGAGGGTTGGTAGAGACATAAAAATAAATATACAAACACATAATACAAAATAAAAGGGGGTAAACTCCATCAGTTTCAAGCCGGCAAGGCATGAGTTGACAAGACACTGTAGCCCTGCTTCCCTGAATGTCTCGCCCGTGAACGCCTTTTGTGCCAAATACTTATCTGGCCACCATGTTCATTCATGTATTGTCCTACACAACTCATCCCTTGTCTGTTTGAAACTGATGGCGTCATACACTCTTTTATTTTATTATACTGTGTTTGTGTTGCTATTTGTATATTTGTACCAACCCTCGCTCTACTTGCTTTCTGCCTTACAACATGTCTTTATATTCTGGAATTTTGTAACTTTATGTTAGACCTGAAGAAGTACAGCGATCTGTGCGAAAGTCTTCTTTCTGTTGTGCACAATCATTATAAAGTAAACATGACTATCCATTTCTTGTCATTAAATAATTTTTGTTTTTTTGTCTGCAGTGGTGAGCAACTGTAAGGACACATCCAAGAAAGGGATGTCTTTGGTATGACAAACCCTCATCACCTCAAGAGGATACTGTGGTTGATGAATGGTTCATGTTCTCAAGCACATGGAAACTTCAACAAATAATTCATGAAAAAGCCAGTCAGTGCTAGCATCAGGAATTGAACGTGGACCGTCCTGCTACCAGTCAGGGATGTTATATTTCAGTCACTCATTGACTTTTCGTGAATTACTTGTTGACTTTGTCCCAAGGTGGAGCTCTCCACAGCTCATTTACCTATCTGTGAATGTTGCGGTGTGTGTTCTGTTTTTCTCTTTGTGTGTTCTCAGAACAGTTATTTTGGATCAGGTCAGGTACGTTTCATTTAGACATGACAAACAGAAAGTAGTGTTTCTCAACACAACTTAGCAGTAGCCTCCATGCATTACTGCTGCGGCCATTATGCGTGAATCGAAATCTGCACATTATGTTCCCTCTACTTTTATCTTGTGCTATGTAATCTTGTTCAAGTTCTGTCATACGAGCGTGTAATGCTATCATATAGTTCAGTACTTCCTTTAAGTGGGATGAATGGCATCACATGAATGCAGCAAGAAAACTGTCATGTTGTGGCAAGTGTTTATTTATTGTACATTTTACTACTAATTTTATTTCTTAGCTTTCGCCGGCGTATTGTGTCAAGCCATGTTATATTAATTTGGAACATGTTCATTTTAGTAGCTAGAGCAGCTGTTACACAGTGAGAACATAGCTCGTGTGTGTTTGTCTTTTCCACCGCTGCCCTTGCCCAGTAAACCACAAACATCTATCGGATGTACCAGAAAAATCCAAACTTCTACATCCAAAAGCAACATCTGATCGATGTCCATCGTACGTACAGAAAGTGCGTTAGAAAAGTTGGATGTCTAAGGAACGTACATTGCACCCTGATTTCAGACGTCTAGTGTGCATCCATTGTTATGTGCATTGAACGTCTGATATATGTTGTACACATATGGCGTCGAGAAGGTGAATGAGAAAGGTTGTTTCTAGTTTGATCGGCAGTGCGAAAACGAGCGCCCACACTCTAAATCCAGTGACGGACACGTGCCGGTTCGAAAAGTTCCCTCAGACAGTACAGCCGATACACAGCTGTAACCGTCTGGAAATAGCCGTAACAGTTCTGAAATAACAGGCACAATGCTCCTGTAGCGCAGCTATCTAAAGATGACGACGAGCGCTCAGCTAAGGCGAGCGCGAGGGGCGACAATAAACATTCAGTTGTTTCCAAACCTTCGCAGGCTGCGGTAGTCCTTTCTTCTCCCTCCGCGTTGCCTGCCTCATGTGGTGACCCGCGTCGAACATACGCAGCCTTTGCCTGAGTCGATGGCATCACCCTCAGGAAATCATTCCTCCAGCGCCGATGATCCGCCTATTTCGACGACCACTACGCTGCGGTTGCCCCCTTTTTGGCGCCAGAACCCGCGGTCTTGGTTCAGACAGGTCGAGGCCCAATTTCAGCTTCGACATATCCAGTCCCAACAGTCAAAGTATTTTCACGTTCGGGCTGGTCTTCCTCCGGAAGTTGCGGCAGAACTGGACGATGTCCTCGCCGCAGTTCAGCTCGATCAGGCATACTACGTTCTGAAGACCGCCATCTTGGACAGAATGGAAGTGTCCGCACGCGCTAAACTCCAGCAGCTACTGTCTGACGAAGACTTGGGCGACCGAAAGCCATCGCATATGCTCCATCGCATGAAACAACTCCTCGGCGATTCCGCTACCGAAGCACACCAACCCATCTTGAGAGAGCTGTTCTTTCAAAGACTTCCGCAAGCGATGCGTGTGGTTTTGGCAGGGTCGGAAGATTTATCCCTTGACCGACTGGCCACGTTGGCTGACCGGATTGCGGATTACTCAGAGCCCCCTAAGCCGTCCATCATGGCTGCAGCCACCTCGGAGCAGTCTCCGCGCTTGGACCGCATTGAGCTCCAGCTTCAACAGCTCACTGATGCCTTGCAGTCTCTTACGGCTGCCGGTCCTCGGCGCCGTAGCCGTTCCGCTCCCCGATCCCGCCGCCGCTCATCACCGACTCCTTCTCAAGAACCCCAGGCCGCTAACCGGCTTTGCTGGTACCATCATCGTTTTCGACACAGAGCTCAACGTTGCGTCCCACCCTGCGCTTGGCAGGAAAACCAACGGGCCGATCACTGATGGCGGCAGGCGATCCCGGCCCTACTCCCAGCCGCCTCTTCACTATACGCGACCGCATCGCGGGCTATCGTCTTCTGGTCGACACTGGCGCTGGGTTCAGCGTAATTCCAGCGTCTGCTGCTGATCGTCGCTGTTCCCACTCCGGCTCAAACCTTCAAGCTGCAAATGGCACAGCGATCAAGACGTATGGGCTACGCTCTTTAACGCTCGACCTTGGACTGAGTCGAACTTTCCGCTGGGTGTTCGTTATTGCCGATGTCACGCAACCCATACTAGGCGCAGATTTCTTGGCATTCTTCAACCTTGCCGTTAATGTCCGCCATCGCCGCTTATGTGACAGCACCACTACGCTTCAGGTGACAGGTGCCTCGTCTCCGCAAGCTCCGACCGGTATCCGCGCGCTTCGTCCTCCTTCGCCATACGCCGCGCTCCTGGACGAGTTCCCGGACATTACGAAGCCCTGTAATCTGAAGGCCCAAGTCAAACACAACGTGACACACCACATCGCCACCACCGGCCTTCCCGTCTCTTCTCGCTACCGCCGGCTTCACGGTACTCGTCTTGCCATAGCCAAACGAGAGTTTGAGCATATGTTGGATCTGGGCATCATCCGCCCGTCCTCCAGTAGTTGGGCATCACCATTACACATGGTACCGAAGAAAGACCCAGGTGACTGGAGGCCGTGCGGGGATTATAGAGCCCTTAACACCAAGACAATACCGGACAGGTACCCGCTGCCCCATATTCACGATTTCACGGCTGATCTTGCGGGCTGCACAGTATTTACCACCCTGGATTTGGTTAAGGCTTATCACCAGATCCCTGTGCACCCGCCCGACATCCCAAAGACCGCCGTTATTACACCCTTCGGGCTATATGAATTCGTGAGAATGCCATTCGGCCTGCGCAATGCAGCGCAACGCTTCCAGCGGTTCATCAATGACGTGCTACGGGGATTGCCATTCGTCTACGCATACATAGACGATCTCCTTATTGCAAGCGCCTCCCAGCAAGAACACGTTGATCATCTCCGCCAGGTGTTCACACGCCTTCAAGAGCATGGCCTGGTGATCAACATAAAGAAGTGTAGTTTCGGACAAACCGAAGCCCAGTTCCTTGGCCATCACATCGACCAGCACGGCATACGCCCGCTGGAGTCGAAAGTTCATGCCATCCGCGATTTCCCGCGCCCGCAAAAAGTCCGACAGCTCCGCCAGTTCTTGGGCTTGCTCAGTTTCCACCGTCGTTTCATTCCCCACTGCGCATTCGTCCTACATCCCCTCACCGACCTCCTAAGGGCACCGAAACCATCCACTTCCCCGCTATCCTGGTCTCCGGAAGCAGAGAGTCCCTTTCAGGCGGCAAAACAAGCTTTGGTGAGCGCAACTTTGCTCGTTCATCCGATTCCATCTGCCCCAACACGCCTGATGACGGACGCTTCGACCACAGCCGTTGGTGCTGTTCTGCAACAGTTTGCTGACGGCGAGTGGCTGCCGCTCGGTTTCTTCTCCCGCCGTATCAAGCCCGCTGAGGCACGCTACAGCACGTTCGGCCGCGAGCTTCTTGCCGTCTACGCTGCTGTGAAGCACTACTGTTATCTACTGGCTGGATGTGTATTCCACGTACTCACTGATCACAAGCCGCTGACGTTCGCATTCATCGGCAACCATCGGCTACTCCGAGCGCGAAACCCGCCAGCTGGCGTTCATCTCTGAGTACTCCACGGACGTTCGCCACATTCCAGGTGTTGACAATTCGGCAGCTGATGCCCTTTCGCGCATCCACGCCATCCCGTTTCTGCCCTCTCCTGTGAATGCCGCCGAGCTTTTCAAAGCCCAAGCACAGGACGCAGAAGTAAAGGACCGCCTAGCCGGCGCATCGTCTCTGCATCTCAAGCCCGTCTACCTACCCGGCTTGGACGATCCCCTTTTGTGTGATGTGTCCACGCCCCGACCTCGACCATTCGTCCCCGAGCCTTTGCGACGCAAGATATTGCTCATCCCGGCGTGCGCGCGACGCATAAGGCCATCGCCGATCGTTACGTCTGGCCGGGAATCAACAGGGACATCCGGAGGTGGACCCAGTCCTGCATCGCTTGTCAGCGGTCGAAAGTACAGCGCCACACAAGGACGCCTATTCGGCCGTTCCCGACCCCAACCGGCCGCTTCCACCATCTTCACCTCGATTTAGTCGGCCCACTGGCCATCTCTCATGGCTGCCGATACCTTCTCACGGCAGTAGATCGATTCACGCGCTGGCCAGAGGTCGTCCCCATCCCCGATATAACCGCTGACACCGTCGGTCGCGCCTTCCTTCTTGCCTGGGTCGCTCGTTTCGGCTGCCGTGCAATCGTCACTACCGACAAGGGCAGGCAATTCACCTCACGCAGCTTCTCATCCCTCCTTGCTGCTATTGGTGCACATCACATCACGACCACCACTTACCCCCCTGCGGCAAATGGGATGGTTGAGCGGCTACACAGGCAACTGAAAGCCGCCATCTGCGCGCGCCCCGACCCCACCAACTGGGTCGACCACCTCCCTTGGGTCCTCCTTGGCCTCAGGTCCTCCCTCAAGCAGGACCTTAAGTGCAGCTCTGCTGAATTAGTCTTCGGCTGTCCATTACGGTTACCTGGCGATTTCTTGGAGCACCCTTCTAGGCACCCTCCCACGGGTGACGACTTCGCCAGACAACTCAGGGATCACTTCCGCACCATCCAACCGGCTCCGCCTCGGCAACCTTTGTACAGGAAAATATTCGTGCACCCCGACCTGAACAAGTCTTCCCACGTGTTCATCCGTGCGGACCACGTGAAGCCCCCGCTTACTCCAGTCTACACAGGCCCGTATCAGGTCCTCTCCCGCGACGACAAGACGGTCACGGTCGACATCAACGGCCATCGTACAACGGTTTCCCAGGACCGGCTCAAACCCGCATATGTCGAAGCTATCACCTATCCGGCGGAGCTCCCCGTTCTGCCGACACGACACAAGGGCCGTCCGCCTAACCGTCCTCGGCAAAACGCTGTCTCCTGGTGCTCTCCACTGGTCACGCACCAGTGTCTAGGGGGGGAGCCCTGTAGCGCAGCTATCTAAAGATGACGACGAGCGCTCAGCTAAGGCGAGCGCGAGGGGCGACAATAAACATTCAGTTGTTTCCAAACCTTCGCAGGCTGCGGTAGTCCTTTCTTCTCCCTCCGCGTTGCCTGCCTCACTCCCAATCGACAAATTTGAGCAGGTATAAAAGCCGTCACATCGGCATCCAACAGCTTTGTGTCCGCTGAATAATATGTGTGCCTCATGACTCGTGTGCTTGTTGAAGAATCCGTGTGCCGGCTAATTACATGTGGTTTCGTTGCAGCGAACTACGTTCCTCCGCGCACCGCCGATGAGGAGTGACATAGCATCGCGTATTCTTCCGAAGTGTATTCTTTGCTTTGTAGTCTTCCCGCCGTTGTCTGAGCTGCAACCTCTCCGTTGAGATGGATGACAACTGCACTTTTCAGTATAGGTCTAATGTTCGGTGAAGTACAAGAAACGTAGGTCAACCTATTTGTCTTGCATCGTACAACGCCTGTGTTTGACTTTTGTTTAACTGTCATGGTATGTTCTGTTGCAGACGGTGGACGCATTACAAATGGCGGCGGGCGAGATCGGCTACATGGGTGAAGCGACGTTGTACATTGCAAGTGAGGCTAATTGTATTGTTTCATTCTAGGTGACCGTGGGACTGTGTCGACTGCAAGAAAGTGAGTTACAAAACGGTCTAGTGTTCCAGCATTCACGTTGAAAGACGGCCAACCTGCTGCTACTCACTTCGGTTTCTTTACAGGTTATTTGCTGTCTCAACGGTCACATATAGCAAACTTGCAACTGCTTCTTACATCGAAGCGTGTCTGGTGGAACTTTTTGCTTGGACTATTGTTCGTCGGCCATTTCGTTTGAGGAATCATCGTGTTCGTCACTAAGGACGACCTTGATTGAGTTTTGCAGTGCCTGGTTCATCGGATGGGTTGTGTGTCCGTGCAATGTGTATGTGTTGGAATCAGTGAACTGTGCATGGATGCAATTTCAAGGTACGTACACGCCGATAAAGTTTAGTGCCTCAAGTTCGATGTCCTTAGAGCAGTTTTTCTTCTTTTTTTTTTACGAAGCCTTTAAGTCATTTTTATGTTTGTATTTTTTGCTTACGGTTCTCGAGAGTGTCTCGTGTATCCGTTTAACCATTCAAAACGTTCGAAACGATCGCTACTCTCGAGTGGCCGTGGTCAGTTGATCTGATGGCACATATCCATCACTGGGTTCAGAGTGTAACGTCGAATTTAAAAAACTATATAAAAGAAAAAACGCAGTATTAAACAATATATTTTAATCGGTCGTCGTTGTAGTTCTCCCTTAACTGACACAGTAATGCCTCTCTCCGTGTGACGAATTGATCAATGCTCATTCAATGCCCCATCTCCTGTTTCTTCTTGTTTTTTTTTTATTCCAAACACCAAGCGTAGTTCTTCACGCACGTTCGGTTTTCATCACTGACGGACGAGTAGCCTTTTCCATCTTCTGCTATTTTGTGTTCAGTGACAAGTGAGTCAATTGGAGCGACGGCGGTAGCGTGGTAAAGTGCGTACCTTTGGTATTTGCCTTACTCTGTGTTTATTGCATAGTTATGTAAATTGTGACATCTCTGGTGAAGCCTATCAGCATCTCATCCTTACTTAAATGCCGTGCTGCGCGTAGACGCTGTATAGTACCAATATTAGCTTTATATCACAGGAAAGATAACATGGGCAGCGGAACTACTCACATGCGACTTTAGACAACAGTGTCGCGATTGTTAATTTTAACACGTGTGACACTATAATACTGAAAGTACCAAGGTACAATGGTGTGTACTGCATTACAACACTTTCAGTGAGATTTGTGTTGGAAGCATTTGTTCTCCAGTGTATTAAACAAATTGTGACTCAGAACTGTGTTGTGTTGAATTACTATTACCTCGCTTCGACCAAGAGGTTGAAAATTTGTGCTGCTGTTCATGTGAAAAATATTTCCTGTATGACGCATGGTATGTACAGTGTACAGTGGTGGTCATATAGAACGTCCGATGGATATCCATATGTGCTTCGGATGTATGTCCATTAGAGGGGAGAAACATCCAGCTTGGATATCTCTGCAACGTACCAGCAACGTGATTTGGACAAGCATTCGATCATCTATAGTACGTCTCTTCAACGTAATCTGGATATATCTGGATATCCATTGGACATACTAAACGTCCCAGCTGAACTATCCTCTGGATGTCTAAAGGATATTTGTGGTTTACTGGGTGGTCTTCCTCCCTGATTCTACACATGTCAGGGATAGGTTTCAGGACCGGTAGTTCCAGCCAAGTGAGAATTGCTTTTCAGGAGATCATCACGCTGGCAGATAAAACCTATGGTTTAAATTATTTGCAGGACAGGAATTGCGTAGCTTCACACAAATACTACTACTACGACATGAAAGCGGTTTCAAATCTAGCTTTCTTGTGTTCCTGACATTATTGCACTAGATGTACTATCCACTATGATCCTTTATATGGGGGTATGTACAGTGCAATCAACAGATGCTATTAACAAATCTGTGTTTCCTACTGTGTTGAAATGGGGTAGTTTGTATCTGAGAGCCATAGCAAAACACAGGCAGCCAAGGATAGACTTTTGATGCTCTCGGGAAACTTGGCAACACATTGCAGGGACTCTGGATGCTGCCTAAATTTCCAGAACACAGAGATCAAGGCTGCGGTTAGAGAAACAAGTGGTTAGAGAAATCCAAGACAGTTGCATGTGCAAGCAGTCCGTGGTTGGATTTGCTTCCGTCCGCGATACGTTATCTCAAAAGGACGCACGGGCAAACTCAGAATCATACTAGGGCTGCCTGTGAAATAGAATGAGAAGAGGGGGAAGATATATAACCCCTTTTTCTTGTCTGTTATTCTGTTGGTTAAATTGTCATTTGTTTATTAGCAGACTCTGGAATATACACATATATGTTGCTAAACAAATGACAATTTAACCAACAGAATAACAGACAAGAAAAAGGGGTTATATATCTTCCCCCTCTTCTCATTCTATTTCACAGGCAGCCCTAGTATGATTCTGAGTTTGCCCGTGCGTCCTTTTGAGATAACGTATCGCGGACGGAAGCAAATCCAACCACGGACTGCTTGCACATGCAACTGTCTTGGATTTCTCTAACCACTTGTTTCTCTAACCGCAGCCTTGATCTCTGTGTTCTGGAAATTTAGGCAGCATCCAGAGTCCCTGCAATGTGTTGCCAAGTGAGAGCTAGCAGTCACATTGTAGCTCTCTCATCCGGTCCTTGGCTGCTTGTGTTTCACTATGGCCAGGTTTGCTATTGCAAAAAAAGGGGGGCATCAAAAAACACGAAAACAGCAACCTAGAAAGCTCCCTGTCCTAGTGCTCACATGGAGGCAATGTAGTGAGGTATCATGTTCCATTCACATGTTCATTCAACATGTTCCACTGTACATAGTAGTACACATTGCAAAAGGGCAAGGGTGCAGGCCAGCTGGTACATGGTGAAAAAATTTGGAACCCGAGAAAAGGACAGAGGAGAGACGACACGACACGTTCTCGAAACACACACTACTACGAACTACTACACACTACTACACTACTACACAACTACTACACTACTACACACAACTACTACTACACAACTACTACACACTCTCGAAACACACAACTACACATCACAATGCCAACCGATTATTCAGATTTTTCTTGCTACTTAGTCTTTTGGCACTTTGATTGCAGAGCCTATTATTGGAACCTTATGTGATTCCCCTCCTGAGATATTTTAAGATTGCTGATGCTGTGCAGTGTGTTTATTTTTGAAACTGTACTGTGCTGAGGTACAAAAAGAGAATTTTCATATCTGCATTTGAATACATAGGAATAATTTGTAAGTACTTTCCTTGTTGACATTTATATTTGCAGCAGGGCCCAACATTGTTGATTGATGGAAAATGTAAATAGATTTATTTGCTTGCCAAACAATACACAAATGTCGTCTTTTCGAGTGAGATATTCACTGTTCACCAGACATAAATGTGGAAAAGTTGAAGGGGCACAATGATGGTAGAGCCTAGCATTCTTTTTTGCCACTTCACATATATTCACTGTTATTCATGTCCACATGTAGGACTAGGAAGGTATAGCATGGGCATAAAAATAATTTCGTATGCATCCACGCATATGGTTCAGAAGATTAGATAGATGATAGGTGTCCAAGCATATATAATTGTGCTTCATGTGCAGTATGTATGCTAACGCACAACTTCCATGAAGTTACATGGGCCGTATAAGACTTCCCTCTGCGAATGGTTTGGTAATGTATCTCTAACTGTAAAGCCAAGAGGCAGTCGATAATGGTGCAGACAGGGTTGCAACTTACATATTGCTTATCATGTCCTACATGATAAATATTAAATACAAAGTGATTTGTGCAATAATTCCTGAGTACAGAATTAATTCCGAGGCTGGCCAGTGATGTCACCCCCATGGGCTGAGTTGTGAGTTGAAACAGCACTCTACAGAGCGATAAGGTGCACCCACTGATTTGATTTCTAGGATCTATGCTATGCCCATGTTTTTGTGCTATGGTGCATGCTTATTACAAACAATATTCAGATGTTACACGAGAAATGCAGTAGTTTGTAGCGTGCCACGCAGCATGACATAGGAGTGTGTGATTCAAAGAAAGCTTCTGGAAAATGCACAGAATCCCACAAAAAGTTTAAAATGTGATTTGTATTTCGTTTTACGTCGCTTGTCGTTCCATAAGATCGTCGACGGTAAATCGTACGTAAAACTTCTCCCATAGCAGTATGCGGTTTCTCAAACACATAGCACGATTTTTTCCTGCAAAAATAAAACGCTATCGGCATTTTCTTGCTAAAACGGCTGTTCAAACGTCAGTCAATTTCCTAAGATAATTGACCCTATAATGGGCAAGTGATGTAAAAGGCCGGGATAACGCAGACGCGACTTGATACAAATTGTACGTGCTCACAAAACACAAACGACGAATTCCAGTCACAACATCGCACAGAGCTTGGTTCACGAATGAGTTCGCAGCTGCTGCACTATTTACTTATCGCGGAACCCGGCTGTCCGCCATCTTCAACCACAGATATGTGAAGCCACGAAAAGCCGTAGCTGGAATCCACTGACAAGTACGAAGGCGCCTACACGTCAGAATGCCCGTTCGGGTGCATCTACGTCATTAAAATGGCTGTGTCTATGTGTGTTTCAGAATGAAATATCTATTTTTTTTTACATGGTACTGTACCAAACTGGGAGAATGAAGGTGCATTTTGGGGAGAGCTGGATGTGGGCTTTCAGAATGTCACAACCGTTTCGACTATTTGGGATATCGGCATAGCTGACCTTTAAAGTCGTACTCGGCTCGCACTTGCTGGCCGTCCATGGAGAGCATCGAATGAGACAGGTCGTAATGGCGGAATTTGTAGGGGTTCGATTGGGTGTCGCCGAGAAAGTCGGACGTGGCGAGTAGGGCGACGCATAATTTGGAAGGCACCCTTTCGGGATAGACGTTTTCAATGTGAGCGTCCAAGCTCCCGGCACTCAAACTCCGCACTTTAGTTTCCAATCCACGTAACACGAAGATGGCTGGCAAGATCTGAAGCTGCTGCTCGTATTCGAAAAACAGGAAAGGTGCCAGCGTCACCTTTTTCAAGTGTAACGTCATTTCTTTAATGTCCACCTCATAATTGTACATTTTCTTGTCGTTGGGGGCCGATATGGGTTGAAATTCGTCGTTGTTTAACAGGAGAACGACGAGAATTTCGACGGCAGGCACCATCAGGCGCGGCTGTCCAAACAGGGCGGTATTGATCTGTCCGACCAGGTTAAAGTATTTTCTACCATTCGTCGCTTTGTAACGTTGTTTCGGACCGCAAGACGAGACGTCGTAATCGTTTTTTAAATGCTCGTCGTCCTCGACAAAGAGTCCAGCCGCGTGCACGGTCTCTTGAGCCAGGGGTGTGGAATGAAGCACGACGTCCAAAATACTCCTGTAGGCATACAACTCGTTGGAACTGACTAGCTTGTTGGCATAAACTGTGACCGTCTTAAACATGCCGCTTAGCAGATGCTTTATTGGGAAAATGACATCTTTCTCGTCCATTTCTTCCCCGTCCCCGCGAACAATGTGCGCGGTCAAAGACATGAAGCTGCCGTAGAGATCCAAGTGTGACCTTTGAAAATTTTGAATAGAAAATTCGATCACTGTATTATTTACCCCATTGACCGGATAAAAGAGTTGGTACGAAGTATCTTCCACGCCGTATTAAATGGAAGGGGGCTCGAAGATCACTCGTCAGCACAGTCACACGTCACACGTCACTCGTCAGCACAGCAGCGACCGTTGCGACTATTTTTTGTCTTTCGTTGATGTCATGATGGTCGGAGCGCAGAGCGGATGTGTGACCCTCAAGGCGAACCAAAGATATCTGCAGGGGCGTCGTGTGTCGGTGGCCTTTGTTGTCTTTTGCGACATTTCTTTCCATTGTTGTTTCCAGAGCCCTCCATGGAGTCCAGCACGTCTCTCCCCATTGCTATGGCAGTCTTTTTTACTGCGTGTGATATTCCTTCGCAGTCGGCCAAATTCCGCGCCAAGAGCTTCAAAGTTTTCTTGGGGATCCGTTTTATTTGTTGTTGAATTATTTTGGGGGAATTACGGTACATATTTGAAATGCAACATTAAATTGGTTCTACCCTTGGACCGCAACGGTAAACGTCGTCCCGTTTCGTCCGCGAGAACAATCGTCACTGAGGGAATTTCGAATTGAGACAGGTTAAAATACTGGATGTTATCTAACGTGTAGGCGACAACGTGCTTGTCTTTCTCGTAATAAAAGGGTAGCATCTCTAATATTGTTCTTTTCCCGCTCCCCACGTATGTGGTTTCCACGATATCCTTCTAGACGATTATGTTGTGAAACTGGGGTTCCAGTAGTACCTCGACGAAGCTTGTGGCATCCTCCTCCCCCGTGAACACGATGCGCGATTCGAAGCACAAAAGCACGGCCATGTACGCGGAAAGTCTTAAGGTGGTGGTGCCCTCGGAAAGCTGAATTTTACAATTCTGTTCGGTTCCGTCGAAGCTGAAGTGCCCGCGTTTGCCTAGTTAATCTCATCCAGGACTGCTTGACGTGTAGCAAAATAGCCGGGAGGCAGATGTACAGCTGGAAGCAGAGTTAACTGGAAGTCCGCTTCGACCGGCGGAGCAAGAGGGGAGCCATCCTGGCGGCCTTTAGCAGAAATAAAGGGAGACAGCATTTCGACATTTCCATTCCAGTCGGAGGGGTGTTCGCTGTGGTGTGCCAAACAGTGCCCAATCAATCTGGCGTTATCAACGCTGCGTCGCCTGTTTGTGTTTTGGGCAATTGTGTCTGAGATAATGCGGAGAATCGATGTCGTGCCACGTGCCTGGAAACAGGTTGGCTCATGGGCACGCGTCATCCAAAACGCTCATTGTGGGATCGACGGAAATGAATCACAAGTTCTCACTTTCAGAAAATTTACTGTGCTCAGAATAGAGGATGCGAAGAGACTTGAAATAATTAACAATGTTATTCGCAAAACCATCGTAATTTTTAAATAATAATAAAAGAATGCCTTTATGGTGTGGCATCTCGCGTTTTTCGGGAGGTTCTCGGAAGAACAGCCAATTAGTACACACAAACATTTGTGTGCATGCTGGCACACAGTCGGGGAGTCACAGTGAAGGATTTCTATTATTGGTATTTCTATTTGAATGATGGTCAGAACTAGATTCACTATGACCGCTTGTGCGTCTGGAAATTCTTGTTGAGTGTGTTACGTAGGACCATGGTTTGCAAATTCAAAGTGACGTCGCCGGGTGCAGTGTGCTCCAATAAGATGGAGGTGGCTTCGCGTTCGCTCAATTCGGGAAGTTTCACCGCACGACTTGCTTCGCGTGACGCCAGCGAAGCGTCGAGCGCCTGTGCGAGCCGAGGGTCCAATTCGATGGGCTTCACGTCTACGGGTAAGACGAAGTCGTATCACGATTTATTGTACGTTGTTGGAGCGCGCGTGCGCGCAGTGGAAGTAGAAGAGAGCGAAACCGAAACGGGGAGCGCCCGCGAGGAGATGACCGCTGGATGCCACCAGCGCTGACGGCGCTAGGAGCACGTGCATGCGTAGCGGCCGCGGCGAGGCGCTCCACTCACTTGCGCGCTGGCTCTCGTGGAGTGAGGATGTGCGGTCAGTCACTCCGCCGTCCCTGCATTGCGCCAGTTGATCCTTGACTGTCGTCGGGATCGGACGCACCGTCGCCGCGGGGGAAAGGTGACTGATTTGCCGTGCCCGATGTTACCACGCGCGTGTTAAGCCTTTTCTCACATGTTTGCCGTAACGGATAGGCCTTATTCCTCGTACGCGCATGCTTAGAGTTGTTTAGCAGTGACCCGTAGTGTACCAAGCCTGTTGACGCACATTTAGCATTGTGAGCCTAGCATTTTGTGGTTGTCGTCTTGTGTTACCTGTGTAGCATTGTGCGGTGACGCTGAGGTTAGGCCTAACCGGTCGCCCCTAAGCCTTTTCCCAGATGTGTACTGTTTTCTCCGTGCTGTTTAGCAGTAGCGGTTTGACCTTTCCCACGCACTCTGGCATGCCTAGACTTGTTGAGCAGTGTTGCAATTTTACCTGCCGCTAGTATCTTGTTCTCTGTCTTTCTCGCATAGAGCTATGATGGTGGCTCCATCTGGTGCGATGCCTTGCAACTAGGTAGCCAATTGTCGTCGATCTTTGCAACTACCAGCCATCAACAAGCAACATGGCGGTCGCTAGTCACTCGTGTGTTCCGGAGCGGTTTCTTCGCCGCGACATCGTTGATTTTCGAAGAAATTGTTTCTCTCCCCTCTATTTCTATCTATTTTTCTTTTTTACGGACACAGGTTGCCTCCAACACACAGCTGGTCTGGACACGAGTTAGATGCTCCCCAATTAATGTGATGACTCTTTGTAGGGTGCTGATTAATGTGGGGGGTCCCATTTAACTGTAATTGCTAATTAAATTGTGTTTAGACCAAGTTGTGTATTCGCGGCAGTTTGTGTCCAGTCTGTACTACTTGCGGTAACAGGGGTGTCCATTGTTGTACTATGGTGATTGCGGAAGTGAGCTCGTGCTGTCTATGCAGCGTTTGCTGGTTTTTGATTCGTGTACCCGAGACATGCCAATAGAAACTGATAAGGATCGCTGTTGTTGTTTCGTTGGCACACACCTGGAAACTGGTTTGTGAACCCGCACAGGTAATCCGTACCACTCTGCACTGCTTCAGTGAATGAAAACTCGGGTCAGAGTACAGCTGACGACGATTCTCCTATGAATGTTCCCTTTGCTCCCTTTCCTTATTCGTTTTTTTCGTCGCCGCTACTTGTGGAAATAGAGATGACAGTTAGCTAGACAGTTAATTAGACAGTTGACGTATGCTATCTGCCTTGCGGACGTAACGGGCAGCGTGTTGGTTCTTCTCAGTGCGCGAAGCTCTCATCTTTTCCGCTGGCGCAGAACTACTGACAATATCCCTTTTGTACGTAGAAACGATAACATACGATGCACTGAACTCTCTAGCTTGTATCTTTTAAAGAAGTAAAGAAGACTTGCACGCAGTCACATCTCACATCTCACTGTTTTCCATTTCGGGAGAGCGGATTTTCCATATATGTGCACATGCTGACACACTTTTCACGAAACACAAATATGTAAACAGGTGAGTGAGAAGGGGAACTCAGTAGAACCCTGATGAAAAAAAGCCAAATAGGTTGTATGCGGTCCTATTTATCCTATACAAATTTATGTAGGATCCTTTATGTCCTATTTTGTATCATGTGGGAAAGTTGTGGGATCCTACATGTGCTACATTCATTCAAATATAGGTGAGCCATACGATCCTACATGTCTCATATTAGGCTATATATGAGAGTTGTGGTGTCCTACTTGTCCCATATGCGGCAATATAGGAGAGTTGTAGGACACTACATTGCCTATATCGGGCTACTTGGAGACTTCTAGGATCCTACAAGGCATCAAAAAGGAGCTATGGGAGATCTTACGTGACCTGTTTGGTTTCATGTGGGGAGGACGTGGGGAATTATTTTGAGATATCGAAGTGATATATTAACACAGCAACAAACGTTATTTGATTGCATATATATATATATATATATATATATATCCCTCAAAACTGGGGCCCAGAACGAACTAGTCATATTCAATCATGTTTGCCATGATATATATTTTTAGGTTGAAAACAACTGAACGGACTGGTTGCATTCATTTATGGAACATGCATAGAGTATGTCCATTACTAGTCGACGAAACATCAAGCATACAATGATGCGTGCATTCCTTTGAGTGCTATTTAGGCACAGACTTCGACAGCCATGCGCAACCGGTCGAGGTGGCGGGTGAACCCCATCGAGCGACATTGCGGTGTCGATGGGCTTCTCGGTCTAATATCTAGGACTAAACCTGTTCTATCAGGACGCGGTTTGTTGTGATGGATTCCCCAATCCTTCCCCTTCACGTGCACGCTCACGGCTGGCAGGAAATCCTAAAGAAGTAGTCGAGGTACTTGGAAATTCCAGGCCTCCCTGTGCACTTCCGATAATTCGGAGCTCCGTAACATCCGCCCCGCTAGTGAGGTCGACGCCAGAATTTCCGTCCTAGTAGGACTTCAGTCGCTCTACGATCAGTCAAATGGAACCATGGGTCGGTCTTTAGCGGTTCGGGGGTTGTGGGCAGAGACTCCTTCGTAACTCTGTTTTTCTAAACTTTGGGGCCCTTTTTCGAAAGGAAGCCCGCGACGGACAGTTTTCATCTTTCTGGAGTGTACTCGCCTCAACTCGGTGAACGTGACAAAATTTACTACAGCTGTCAAAGTCTTCTGGTTCTCGAGCTACCGGTTTCCGTGTTTACACTCCTCCCGATACATGGAACTGCCGACCGTTTTTTTCCTAAAACGTTTCCATTGCACCTACAGAGTCGTGTTTGACAGAGTTTTGAAGCTCTCGAGGTGCTCTTACTAACCGCTTTAATCCCGTAAGCGCGCGACTTTCCGTTCCCCAGATATGGGCTTTGGAGTTGGAGGGTCATGGCGCTGGCGCCAGCAAGTCTGGCTGACGCCGCTCGAGACGCTTCCGTGAGTGCCGTTCCTTTAGTGCCGTAATCTCCCTTATCTAACGTCAATTTACTGGAAATTTTGGATGCGTGTTCTCCGTTCTTTGCTCTACAACTTTTCAATTCACACCCCCCATCTACTTACTACAGGTTATGGCGTTATTCCCGAAATTCCTTCGGCTGACTCTCCTTCTGCAACATTCGTCCCTGTTTTTAGGTTTGAACCCTGCGGGAGATCTGAATCACCTATTAACGGATTCGTGCACTCCGAACACCGAACGGCTAGAAACTTGCGGGACCTTTCTATCTCTCTCCATTCTGGAGTGAGGACAACATTTCAACAGCGGCTTGTTATACATGGGGCTGAGGGCATTTTTTTTCGATATCGGTTGTTTGTTGGCGTAGAAATGTGATTGAAGACTTGACTTGACTTGTGACGAATTGTGATTGACGGGGAAAACGTCCTCTTTCTAATGGCGCTGGTCGCCCGTACGCGCGACTTTCTGCTTTCTGGATGTAGCACGAGGAGAGCATGGAGGAGACGAGGAGAGCCGTTACAGGCGGCGCGCCCTTGGAGCTTGGAACGCTTGGAATGCCTCCAGCTCATTTGGAAGGGAAATCTTAGAAGCGTTCGGACGCGTGTCCAGAGAGCTCTCGTTCGGGAAGCGTCTTTCGTCGTAGTTTTGGTGGTTTTGGTGCCCCGCAGTGCTGTGACTGTATTTCATGCCTTAGTAGTTGTATCTGGAGCTGTTGCTGTGTACGTACCTTGGAAGACCGAAAGCTGTTGGATTTCGTGAATTGAAGGTTAGTTGTGTTCATATAATGCCATGTTTCATGCACCTTTTGCTTGGTATTCTTCCTAGCGTGTGGGTTCCTATAACTTTATCCGCTCAGTGCGATTATTACCCTATTGTTACCTATTGCCTTATCCTCCATCTGTAATCTCGTGCTCTTACCCTGTTGGTTAACCTGCATCATCACTTAACATCAGGTTGAAGATATCATGTGTGATGCTTCAGCGGCCCTGCTACAGGGTACCGGTGCTCTAAAGATACAGATCTTCGTTTTTTGGTTATTAATTCATAATAACTCAGCTTGAGTCATGCATATTTTCCCCGAGTGTGGAAGAAATATGCACAGAATGTAAATAATCGCGGATATTATAACTCAACGTGCATTGTTTACACCCTGTTCAGGTAACACCTCACTGACACCCTTGCTGTAGCCCCAGCTGTCATAGTTAATTGATCTTGCTGCTAACAAACAAAACAATTGTCTTTGGACCTCAAGTAACAGCATATGTGGGAAGTCTGGTTAACCTGTGCATGTGTTTTGGCACATTTTATGTGACACATAATCTATATCCCTTGTTAAATCTAGCTTCCTAATTCGCTTGATTGTTTCAGATGCCTCCAAGAAATATATCTATCTATCTAAATATATCTATAGAGCTATCATCTAGCATGATCTGTAAAGGTGTTGAAGACTCTGTACATCAGGCAAGAGTGTGATTGTTCAACAGACATGTCAGAGGGATGATGAACGATATGAATAAAAAAAAGAAAGAAAAAGCTGCATGATTTGTTATTTCCTAATATACACAGCACAATAGGGTGCACAAATTATACGGGATCACCATGAGAGACTTGGTATTCCGCCATTTTAGCGTGTGTGTAGGAACCTATTTGCATGTAGGACCCAACGTAGGTCCCACAATCAAATAGGATCCTGTTTATATGTAGGATCGCATTTGCATGTAGGTACCACAACCAAATAGGATCCTGTTTATATGTAGGATCGCATTTGCATGTATGACCCACAATTAAACAGGATCCTATTTGTACGTAGGTTTCTTCATCATGTAGGACCTGGTGTCATAATACCATATGGAGTCAAGTAGGAATTTCCAACAGGGAAGAGAGTGAGCTTGTGGTCTGTGCAACGTATACTATCCCTTGATATGCTCAGGACATCTGAACTTGCGGTGTCGCTCTGGCAAGGGGTCGTACTAGCTGACTAGCGAGAGTGCTAACGTACTCGGTGATTGCATGCCAATTTGCAGAAAGGCCAAGATGAATGATACTGCAGGCTGAGCTCATAGACTGTTCCTTCTCCTCCTTGCTCTTTCTCCTTGCAGCTCCTTGTGCTTGCTTCTCCTCAATATTGGCGGCATACAGATTAGTGGCGACTTCATATAAGCGGATCGAGGCGTCGAGTTCAATTCGCTCATGTAAACGGTGTTGAGTCGAGCTGAAGCCACGCAGAGTCGAGCAGCGTCAACTCGACAGCGGGGGTGGGTTGACTCGCTCGAAGCGATCACCGAAGTGCATGTAAATGCGCTCGGGCCGAATTCTGATCGAGCGAACTGTGCGACCGAGTCCATCCTGTCGCTGCGTCCGAGACAGCCATACGGTCAGTGCAGGCCAGCACAAGCGGGTCCAGAAAGAGAAACTGGAAAACGCATTCACTGCGACCGGCTCCCATTTGAGCGACTTCATGTAAGCAGTGTCGGGTCCAGTTCACCTCGACTTGGCAGCAATCTGGAGCCGCTCTATCGAGTTCATATAAACGCGGCTACTGATGTGGGTCCGCTGTATGAACAGGGCAGCGGTGGGGAGGGGAGTATGTATTATTTTGTCAGAAAAAGTCGGCCAGCAAGGGCGGCATGCTATATCTCACGCAAATTGACTGTTTCCGAATTATCTCGATTTACGTTCGACGTAACTTGCCGATTCGAGTGCCGGGAAAAACTGTTCCATCTCTCCTGCGCAGTTCACTGTGCCGCTTTTTCTGCGGGACTCAATCAAGGGATGTTACGAGATGGCGTCAGAATATCCCTGAAACTTCGGAGATTCTGGTATACGTCTTATCTCTTCCAGTGTGATCGAATACAGCAGGACTTGTGTTCCGGAAATACTCGCAAGACCAGGATGCGATGAAACGTTTCTTCTTGACCAGTTCTTTAAGGACATCAACGCCGACTGTGGAACATCGAAGCCAGTCTGTGAGTATCAAATAAAAAAGAATGCCAGGGGCATAAAGCATGTTACATGGCTTGTGTCAACAATTGTGTTTCTAAATCTAGCGATAAAGTTGTCATATTTCACAAGCACTGCTGCCCCTGCTGCCATTATCGTCCCAATAATAATCGAAAAATTTGAAGTGTACTTTTAACTCCTTTATCCTGTAATATTTATCTTAATAAACTTGGTGGTGTGACCAGCCTAAGGCCATACATACCACTATGTTCAACAACATAACACACACTGCTGGTAACAACGACAGGTAGGTACTTTTCACTACCTTCACAGCTTCACTCTTTACGTAAGCTACAACACTTTATGAAATAGTTGTCCCAGTTAGTACCTAAATACAACTCGTGAATGAACCTGTCGTAACACCCAGAATGTTGGACTATTATTCCACTCAAAAGCCCTCAGTAAACACATAAGAATATGAGGGAAAAAAAGAACAACAAGACAAGTGTCTTCTGTGCAAATGACTCGAAATTAGAAGTATACGCAGTTCTCGAGTGCCGAAACGACAAGGCCTTGGCTGTTGGTAGCTTATATGGGCCAGAAACGGGGCCGATCTATCTGAACAGCCTGTACTGCGATGAGCCTCATTGCTCGAAACCACGTGGTCCTTTGACGTGGAGTAAGCGTCGCTCTTTTTGTGCTCAAGAGGTTTGGGGATTTTGTTTCGACTCATTTGCATAGCAAGCTTTAGCGATCTCTTCGTTCCGCACATCACCACCATTAATGGCGTAGAGTATCGCCCCTCGAGATGATACTCCCCATTTATCATCCTAAAATAAGGCTGTTGTTTTACCGATTTCTGTTTCAAAGTAAGTGTTCGTTTGAAGATACGTTAAACAACTCGCGTTTTGCCCAAAAAATGTAGGACCAAGAACCAAGTAACATGTGTGCAAGATATCATCGCTGTTTCTCTCAGTTTTTCTTTTTCTTGTTGCAAAAGTCTAAGCAATGAAATACCGCTCTGTACATAATCAAGCTGCATACACGTGCGCATAATCAAGGCAGAAGGTAACTTTCTACTCGCTTATCTAACTAGAACCAGCCGTTCACTTTGTTGCCTGTCACGTCATATAGTGCCACGCAATTCGCAAAACGTTGCAAGTGCAATGATACAGCCGTACATTTCTGAGTGACTGGAAGATAATTGCGCGATTTCCTTTGAATTCAATGAACTTGTGACAGTAGCTGAAATCGAGGAGGGCCGGAAAGACATGACCGGAGGTGTACCACTAGCACGCAGGGATATGCAGAAAAAGAAAAGAAAAGATGTTTCATCATAAAGTATCGTAAAGAAACCTAAAATCAAGAAGAGCTGCAATCCGTTCAATTGAATACAATTGTGAAAAGCAGGGGAGGTAAAAAACACAGGCATAATCCCAACAACGAAAAAAAAAACGAAAAGAGGCACTGCACCTCAAGCATTATCACGATCTAGACGTCGATGCCAATGACCACACCCTTGAAACTAATAATAATAATAATTCAGAGCTTTACGTCACAATTATTTTCCATCATGTTCGAGCATAATAGACGACTGGCACAGGCATGGTTGAGGCCGTCCGCGCAATGCGTGCGCTGGAAGACCTGTTACCCGCATTTTCATCTAGAACTATACCGATAATAGATAAATAACTAAAACAATCCACAGGGCGCTCTAAGATAAAACAAAAGAAACTGGGAACAGCAAAGCCATTTTTGCAGCCAGACGGACACTCAGCGGAAAAGTAACTACTGGACGTCCGAATTACCTGGAAGTCAATATGATACGGTATTGACTGTTTCCGAGAAAATGCGAGACAGCAGAATCAACGGCAATCATTATTTATTGACCCTTGTCTTATCAAAAAAGCTGAAACAAGCACTACTCTGAGGTTGAAATCGCCACATATTAATACGTAATCAGCAGACACCGGAACTATGCACTTCTCGAGCGAAGAGACGACATGACGTTCACCTTATCTGGTGGTGGTAGTGGTAGGTATGGGATGCTTATCGTAGTCACATTCAGGCGGGAACATCACTGTGGGGATCGAGCGCCCTTTGCGGACTTCACAGGGAACTGTGGCGACATATGTCTTAAAGCGACTGAGGAAAACACGCCGAAAACACCCAGACAGGACAGCCGGCATTCGGATTCGAACCCGGTTCACCTCCCAGTCACATAGTACCCACAATGCCATGGGAGCTGGGCCGGAAAGCGGCATATTAGGTCAACAGATCAGCCTTTAGTTCAATCAGCTTATTCGATATAAAAAACACGTGACCCTCTGACGTGTGAACAGCCGTCGCAGGTTTTGCGCACGAGAGTGGCGTGGTTTCAGTTCTCATTTTACACCGCAAAATTGGGCAATTATTATTTATAAATAATACTATACTATAAGCAATTTATGTTATAAATTGTGTTATCGTTTACGGATGTTTAAAAATAGAGGATAAATTTGTATGATGACTGGGACCAATTGTGCTGTCTTGCATTCCTCCACAAAGGGCTAACTCAGTTAAGTTTCACTTTATTTCATTTCATATTCCTCTTTTGCACGTGCATAAATATTATTAGACGTGAGAACAGTGAAAAAAAAACTGCGTTAAGCAGCTTCAGCGCCGCGCCGCTAAACTCGATGGCCGATAAATAAGCGCCGTTATTTTGCAGATTTATAACTCTTACTTCATGACCGGATATATCCGCCACAGGGGTTAACCGCCACCGCTTATATAATCCTCCACGTTATACGTCACGTGCTCTATGCGCCGCGTCTCCTGTACGTCCCCAGTGTTATGCGCTGAGCCCTCTATTGGCTTCAGTCAGTATACGCTATTTCAAATAAACGCTATGCCTCCAATCACCACACTTCACTCACCTGTGTGGAAAGCAAATTCGGTATATCTTTATTGACCCAAGGCACACAAAGATCATGTTCAGCACCGATACTTTTGGCATGTATGAGGCCTGCTGGTGTATTTCTGAGGAGGCAGGTTGTTGCATTTTCACAACATGCCCGTGCGGTTCTTGCAGGTGATCTTGGTGGAAACATGTGCAATGCAGAATAACAGTGTTCCATTTGATATGCTTGTATCGAAATGCATTGCCCAGATGGCAAATTAGATACAACAGCAACACACATTAAGCTGAAAAAGCTACCTAAACATGCTCTTGCCTTGCCGATTCGACAAATTACAGCACGTAACAGTACTCCACCAGGAACACAAATTACTGATGAACCGGTAGGACACTGTAGTGGATGAGTCACTTGAACATGCAAGGACTTGTTCAATTGAAGTTGAGGGACAAGGATTACCATGGCAAAACCAATGTGGGTATGATGCCCGTCCATTCTCACTCTAGTGGGCTGCAGTGTACATAATATCGCACAGTACCTCATAAACAACAGAATTAAATAACAGCACAGTCATCAACGCTAATATACAGTTAGGATGGCAAGATATTAAGGACACATCCGTTAAATCGCCAAAATATCCTGCAGTAAAATGAAAGCTCGTAGGTGATTTCCATATTATTCGAGATCCCAATAAGAGGCATCTATGTTTTGCATCTAGTCTCTCTGGCCCAGGTTTGTGAAGAAAACCAGCGCAGACATTCAAGGATTTCTGCAGTTACTCGAATAATTGGTGACACTCTTTCGTTCACATGTCCACAATCTTCTACAAACAAGCGCTGTCATTTTTATCGTGTTAATATGCCTCTGTTTCTAATTTGTTATTGAGACATGAATTATGTCGCATAGATACGATCTGACAAGGTCGTTGTTTGAAGCGGTCAAAAATGAACGCCTGCTGCTACGAATGATTCGAAATTTCGTTCGAATTTCGTTCCCCGAAATATTTAGATGAGTGTTCCCCCAGGCCGATTTCACGTCAGGTCATGCAGGCAGGTCCCATTGACCTCTAGATTTTTATTTATATTTAGAAGTTCATCATACATGATGATAAACAGTAATCGAACGGTTTCTACCGAATAGCTTTTATGCAAAAAAATCGAGAAAATCCGACCTCGAATTCGAGTGTTTCACTTTTTGCCGTCTTTGGAAGCAGTATCTCCCCAGTTTTAGAAGAAATTCTTGCGTTCTTTTAGTATGCATCCTTTAGTATGCGTCCAGGCCAGCAGGACAATCGCAAATTTTGGTGCGCAGGTCGAATGCTCTGTGATATAGAAGGTGGCGAATATGCTCTCTAGTGGAATTTTGTTCCAAATTCGACACGTGATTTCGCTGGTTGTAGGTGTCCCCACTGCTACATTTAGTATCATTTGTTTCCATATTTTAATGCTCTTTCATTTTATCATTCATATTATATTTTATCCACCATGCGTGTGTATCCTACACGTATCCGCTGAAACAGGCAAACGTTTAGACATAATTAAAGAAAAAACACGGAATTTTACGCGTCCATTTCCCGAAAAGACCACTTTGTATTTCAATTATGTTTTGCCAATGCATTGCCAGGCCTTAGACCTTTTGTCTACCACAGGGAAAAAAACTGCTTCAAATCCTGCACACGAGCGATAAGCGCGTTAAAAAATGGTACTATAAACGGCGTTTGTACCTGTCTGAGAGGGGCTGGTGGTATTGCTGGTTGGCGGTTCTCTGTCGTTGTCCTGTGTGGTTGCAGGACGGACTGTCGCCAGTTAAGTATGAAAGAAGGAAAAGTTTGACAGGGAGGAAAACTAAACACGAGTGCAACATAACGTAACAACACAATCACTGAAAGGTGATTTACCGGTGTAGATGTACAGAGCTTCGTTTCCTTCCTCTGAGGCGACCACAAGAGCTGTTTGTGCTGGCAGCATCGTTAATATTTCGTAAACATGCTCGGAGGGTATACTTACCGGCACTTTCATGACCGCCCGGCGAATGCCAATTGTGCACGGATGCCCCGACTGGCAAGTTCGGTGAGAGTTGCACGATGTCAACGGTGCGTTCAACGGAAGCGATGTCGCAATGTGTCACAGCCGTGGGGAGACTGCCCCAAAAACCAGCGCCGTCCGCCTAACTCTAACCACCAGCAGGACGCCGAATGGTGCACGCAACGTGATGCAACGTCATCTTATTGCGTGATTTTTCTCGTTAACGTTTCGGTGGCGCTGTGGATAAGGCTGCAGGCAATTAACGAGGGCAGTAAAATAAAAAGGCTTTGATCCGCCACCGGGTTTTACCACTGATATATCTATGTGGAACAAGTGAAGCTGGGAACAGGGGATATTCCATAGGCAAGTTATCAAAGGCGGACTCATGCTTTGTATTATGAGTACCCAAATATATCATGCTGTTCGTTTTCAGGCTTGGCGTGCAATCAAAAAGCAATATCAGATGCGGAAGATGTGTGCTTGAGGAAATACGAACAGGAACACGGAATCATTTCTAGGGGCCTGATGTCCGGCAACGACAAACGACTGTGCTGGTAAGCTCTTCGTCGTGTGCGTCCGGCGGTTTTACTGCGGCATCATGAGAAATAAGAAAATGCGTGAACAATTTTAAATTTTGCTGAATGGTTTGCTTATATGGGCCAAATGTAGGAGCAGAACTCTGCAGAATGCTTGACACCCCCCGTGCAGGGCAAAGACTTTGTTGTTTTAGGTTCAGACACCTGTCGATAATGATACTTCAAGCTGCCTACGGTTCCTCATAAGCCACTGGCAGCACTCCAATGAATTACGGTGTACTGCTAGAGAGGACAACGCGCTGTGGGCTTTGGTTTGGAGAAACATTAACGCGAATACTTCGCGTCATTTCACCAAGCGCCCTAGCTGTCGGGTCCAGCTGATACATTACGGTTGCGTCTGCGGAGACGAAAGAATCCGCTAGTCTCCTCATGCCTTGTGGATGGGCGGATGAATAGTCGCTTTTCTCGATCGCAGCGCCATGGATAGCGCTGGAGTTAGGCAAGCTCCATGGGATGCGGCTTTTTGAGGCGGCCGCACATTCTGCGCGGAATCTGTTAGGGCAAGCGTTCCCTTTGTATTTAATTTTCATTGTTTTTACGAATGCAATTCCTAAAGTTGCTCAGTTACAGGTGGTTGGACAATACAATCCTGGGTGCAATGTCTCCTCGCGTCTTCCAAAACGATTCCAGACTTAAAAAACTTCCAAAACCGGCAGGTCGCACGGTTGCATTTGCAACAATGCAACTCTACGACCATATGAGGCACACACCGGGTATAGACGGAAGTGTGTGCATTAACTCGCAATATGCAATACACGAAGCAGACAAACCGGTTGTCTGCCTAGCGTCCTGTCTTCCTTCAACACCATGTCTCGTTTCATCCAACCCGAGTCGCTCGCATCAGCACTGTTGCTGCATCCATTTTATTTCAATCGCAGGAATCGCACACGCTCATACATGCATCCTATATGTATTTCTTTATTTTAAATATAACCTACTACTTGAATGGGATATACAACAAACAACTGCGCGTTTACAGGGCACGTCAGTATGAAATATGCACAAAACACATTACATACCGTTGCACACAGCGCCGTTCATAGCGATCTTAACGCACATCTGGCTGTGTTCTCTCAAGCCTCATATTCGCCTGCGAGCAGAAGTTAAAAGCAATGGTAACAACGTAAAAAAACGAAAATGTCTGACACATCGACTACATATACCTTAAAAACGGAAAAAAATCCTGAAAATGAAATCCCCAAAAGCACCAATTGCTTGACATCCATCACGCACATTCTCACGCTTCGACGTTTGGTAACAGACTGATGAATAATACGGCGGGGGAGGGGGGGACTTGCACAAACGCTTCCTCTTAAGCCCTGTTGAATGTTCCACAGAATGCAAAAACAATAGTTTCAAATAAGAGCAGTAATACAGAGTTATCACGGCACATGTACTTTTGTGGAAATATTCAAAAAAATTCAACGATTTTCAAGGCGGACGGATCACTATGTGGTGCGGCGTTGAAAACGTGTTGGGCAATAGCTATTTGATTTGTTAGGAATAATTTTAATTACAGATTTCCATTCAATTTTCATTTCCTTAAGTGACATATTTTTCGATACAATGCGTATTCTGGAATTTCATTTGTCCGAATAAGACCAGTTCCTCGAATTAGTTCATTTTCTGCACGTACGTACAGCGTTCTTCCTAATCATATCATTACTTAATTTTAGAATGAGCATGTACTGTCGGCCACTATTACGCCCATTCCTCCAACAACTGGCGTCTCACTTATTGTATTACCAACATGCCCAGCAGCATAGTTGATCTCGTTAAATCAATTGGAAAACAGTTTCTCATTGATACCCATTAGAACAATTCTTCCAACTGACTGCTCATTCCTGGTATTGGCGGAGTCTGTGATACATAAAATGTTGGATCTCATTAAATCAATTGCAAATCAGCCTTTCCCATTGGCATCCATTAAACCAATTCATCCATTCGGTTCGTTATTCCTGTAACGATGGCTCTTGTGATAGCGGTTAGCGTACCCTTGAAGGTCAATTGATACGACAAGGCGGCTACGCCCACCGAGGTGATAACGATGCGCGAGACACTGTGTCTGATGATTATTGTACCTGTCTTGTTCCTGAATAAACGTCTGTAGGCACGGTGTGCCACAGTTATTACATTGGCGACGAAGATGGGCCTCAAAACTACAGCATCCAACGCGTGAACCCTCGAAAGGTGAGCAACGACGAAACGTTTCTCCAAACGTGCTCTCCAAAATGTCGAAACCAGAAGAAAGGACAGAGGGCTTCCGGAACCTTATCGGCTTTATGCCAGAGTTCGTTACAGTGTCCGGTAACTTCGACGTGTACTACGAACGGTTTCAAGCTTTCAGCGCCGTCAATGGGTTGACTGGCGAGACAAAGAAGCAAGTATTCATCACAGTGCTGGGAGAAGTTGCGTACGTTACGCTGCGAAATCTGCTGTATCCGAAAACTGCCTCCGAGACGGCATTAGCTGACATTGTTGAAACGCTTCAGAAGCACTACAAGCCAAAGCGCTCTGTGGTTACAGAAAGCTACGAGTTTCAACGTAGAGTGCAGGGGGAAGGCGAGACTGTGTCGGACTTCGTCGTGGCCCTTCGGAAGCTGGCAGCCACTTGCGACTTCGGGTCCTACCTGGACAGGGCCCTACGAGACAGGTTCATATGTGGACTACGAAATGGGAATATTCGCTGTCGGTTACATGCGAGTGACGACGGCCAGGAGTATAAGTTCGACAAAGCTGTATCAATGGCAACAGTGATGGAGGCTGCCGAGAGGCAGTCAAAGGGACTACAGCTTGACGGTGCATCTACAGGGACCAGTGACACCGACACGTCTGTCAAATGGCACGGCAGAACTGCTCGACGGGAACCCAAACGAGACAAGTCACCGCAGAAGTTAGTAGAGAAGAAAAGAACTAGTCAGTGCTATCGATGTGGTCAAGGACATGCACCGCACATCTGTCCGCATAAACGAAGTAAGTGCTACTCTTGTAGAAAAATTGGACATGTAGCAAAGATGTGTAGAAAGAAAAGCAGCGCCATGTCCCATGTGGAACTAGAGAGAGAACGTTTCGCTGTCAAGGGCAAAATTAATAAGCCGTATGTGGTGCACATGAATGTCAATGGCAAAGAGTTACCAATGGAAATTGGCACAGGCTCTGCAGTTTCAATTATCTCAGAACGGGAGCTAGAACGAGTGTTTGGAAGCGTTCCGTGCACAGAGTCGGACATAAGGATAACCACCTATAACGGAACCCCGCTGCAAGTTAAAGGCACATTTGAAGTCGACGTAGTAAACGAAGACAAGGAATACAGGCTTCCGCTGGTGGTAGTGCGGCAGAGAAAGTGTTGCCGCATGCCCACGTTGATGGGACGAAATTGGCTAACGGAGGTTAGGCTCGATTGGAATACTATTAGCCGTATTCGTGAGGGCGACCTAGAAAATAGGTTCACCAAGTACAAGAACGTGTTCGAGAAAAGCTTCGGCAACATTAGAGGCTATACCGGGACCTTGACGCTGAAAGAAAATGTGAGACCAGTATTCTGAAAGGCTAGAACCGTGCCTTTTGCCCTACGGGAAAAAGTGGATGATGAGCTACGTACCATGGAAAATGACGGTATATTGTACCGCGTACAAACAAGCGATTGGGCCACGCCATTAGTCATCGTTCCCAAGAAGGAATCTAACAAGATTAGGCTGTGTGGCGATTATCGGGTAACTGTTCACCCGTGCTTGAAAGTGAACCACTATCCCCTACCGCTCCCCGAGGACGTCTTTGCAAACTTAGCAGGCGGAGAGTGTTTTACCGTATTAGATCTGGCAAAAGCATATTTGCAATTGGGGATGGATGAGTACTCCCAAGAGCTTTTGACCATTAATACGCATCTGGGCTTGTACAGGTTCACACGATTACCTTACGGAATCGCTAGTGCACCAGCCATTTTCCAATCCGTTATGGACCAAATACTGCGCGACGTACCAGGAACTGTATGTTATCTCGACGACGTGCTAATCTCGGGAAAAGATTATCACGAGTGCAACGAACGTGTGAACGCCGTCCTTGCAAGGCTGCAAGCGCATAACATTCGTGTCAATAAATCAAAGTGTCAATTCTTCCAAAACTTGGTGAAGTATTTGGGACACGAAATCGACGGTAAAGGGATTCGTCCCACAAAGGAACACATTGAAGCTATCGCCAAAGTACCACGGCCGAGAAACCTGACAGAGTTGAAAGCCTTTCTCGGTTTATTGAACTACTACGGTCGTTTCCTGCCAAATATTGCTACAACGTTAGAACCACTACATCGTCTGCTGCGTAAGGGTATCCCCTGGAAGTGGACAGTGGCCTGCCAGAAAAGCTTCGAAGACGCGAAGCAGCTACTTTGTAATGACGTAGTCCTTGAACTGTTTTGACCCTCGCAGCCCACTTCGTCTGACCTGTGACGCGTCATGTTACGGCTTAGGTGTGGTGATGTCGCATGTTATCAACGGAATAGAGAAGCCGGTAGCGTTCGCTTCGCGAACATTGAACCATGCAGAACGTAATTACGCTCAAGTTGAGCGTGAAGCGCTTGCAATCGTGTATGGAATTCAGAAGTTCCATAAGTACCTATATGGGAGGACATTTGAAATCATTACAGATCATCAGCCTTTGACACAAATATTCAGCCAACAAAGGCATACAAGTCCGGTCGCAGTAGCTAGAGTACAGCGGTGGATTAATGTACTTGCGGCCTACAGCTTCACCGTGAAGTATCGTAAAGGTGATGACCTAGGAAATGCCGACGGCCTCTCCAGGGTACCATTGCAACGCACCGTGGCGGTGCACAAAGAAGCCACAAATTACGTTTCACCTTTGAAGGATTTTCCCTTGACGGCGAAGGAAGTTGAGTGCGAAACGACGAAAGACAATATGTTACGTAAAGTTCGAGAATTTACTCAGCAAGGTTGGCCAAAGAAGTGGAACCGAAAAAGGCTACCGGAAGAATTCCAGCCATTTGAAGTAAGAAAAGAGGATCTCTCCGTAAACTGTGGGTGCTTGCTGTGGAACGGCCGCATAGTAGTACCCGGTGCACTTCAGAACCAAGTAAAGGATTTACTGCACGAAGACCACGTTGGTGTCAGCAGAATGAAAATGTTGGCACGGACATTAGTATGGTGGCCGAAAATTGATCGGGACCTGGAAGACATAAGAAGAAACTGCAGCGTATGTCAAAGCATGCAAAACGTGCAGCCAGCAGCACCACTGCAACCATGGGCCTACCCGGCTAGGAAATGGGAACGGGTCCACATGGACTTTGCGGAAACCGAGGGGTCTCATCTGTTAATCATAGTCGACGCTCACTCAAAATGGGTGGAAGTAGAAATGATGCCATCAACGAACGCCTCTCGGACAATCGAAAAAGTGCGTACCACATTTGCGCGATACGGACTGCCGTTAGAGGTGGTTACGGACAATGGCCCCCCCTTCCGTTCGAAAGAATTAGAGAACTTTTTGCGGAAAAACGGGGTACGACACACTTGCAGCCCACCATACCATCCACAGTCGAATGGAGCAGCAGAAAGGATGGTGCAGTCCCCAAAAGAAATCTCTGTTGAAGTCTCTAACAGAAGATCGCCACAGAGAGGAAAAGAGAACGTTGCGGCACCGTATCGAGCAAGTCCTTATTCACGTACCGTGCGACACCACACTCCTTCACGGGTAGGACCCCGAGTGAACTGTTTTTAGGACGAACTCTGCGCACGAAACTCTCGATGTTAAAGCCAGACTTCCAAGGAGCGATGAAAACGAAGGCAACGCATATCAAAGAATTGCGTAACACGAGTAGGGGCACAGAGCGTCGCTTCTGTGACGGGGAGAATGTGTACGTAAAAACAGTGCGTGGTGAAAGTGAAAAATGGGTTCATGGCATTGTGATCAAAGTACTATCTTCCGCGTTGTACGTTGTGAAGTTAGGAGAAGTCGAACGTGTGGTGCATGCAGATCACTTGCGCGCCAATATTGCGTCTCATTTACAGCCTGCAAGCTGGCCAGTTGATGTTTGTCAGCCGAGCAATGAACCAAGTTTGACTGATCAGGCGGTTAGTAATGAAAGCTGTGTTTCCTCTGCAAGTGCTCAGGATGAGAATACAGTGCTAAGACGTAGCGCACGGATCAGGAAGCCACCTGAACGTTTAACCTATAAGTAGCACTGTATCGAATCACTTGTATGCATCTTTTGGTGTCTGAACGGAAACTTTGAAGCATGTACAGCATTATCGTGTTATTGTCATTATCACTGACAAGTGTGCGGCACATTGAAAGAAGTGGATTGTTGTGGTTTGCTAAAAGGGGGAAGGAATGTAACGATGGCTCTTGTGTTAGCGGTTAGCGTACCCTTGAAGGTCAATTGATACGACAAGGCGGCTACGCCCACCGAGGTGATAACGATGCGCGAGACACTGTGTCTGATGATTATTGTACCTGTCTTGTTCCTGAATAAACGTCTGTAGGCACGGTGTGCCACAGTTATTACAATTCCGTGGATGCGGTCTTCGCCACACAACGCAGCGGAACCCAGTTTCGCGAAGGCAGCTTCACTGCAAACGTCCAATTCAGTCAATGATAAATAGTCGTCCTGCACACGTTGGACGAATTGGCAGTCCTGTTTCTCATTGAATCTAATTAAAATTGCGGGAAGAATTCAATGTGATCACGTCTTGTATTCCCTGCAGGGTTGTGCTTCAATGTCACGTGTTGTCTGTCTTACAATCCGGAGCTGGTTTGTAATTAGTGCGAATAGTAATAGTAGAATTTATTAGCCACGAGAAGGTCCGGGTCATGTAACAGATATCTGTCTGCTATCTTTTGCAGCATGTTGGACTACAAGAAGAATTGTGTTCCAGACCAATTAAAACCAAAAGGTTGTGGCGAACAACTTCTTCAAAATTATGTTGCAAAGATGCAGAGTGAAATGAAATACAAATGTGCAGCATCGAACTCGATGTGTGAGTATAACCACAGGAAGAGCGCTGGCGCATAATGCATCCTACATGTGTTCGGGGAACAGTAGCTCTGATGACGTCGGTGGCAAAGGTCGCCATATCTCAGGCGGAGTGTGTTCTAACTGGTTATAGCCTATGCTGTCTTCCGTTGTCGTTTTAAGGATTGCTATATTTTTTATATATTTTAATGCTCAATTAATTAGTAATGGTGATTGCAACTAAGGTGGTAGTGTGACCAGCATTATCGCACAATTATTTATATATTCAACATGATGGCACTGACAAATGACCAAATTCAAAGAACCGTATCGTTAGCGCAGGGAATTGAGGGCGTGGCATGAAATTTGTGAGTGAGATTACTCCTTCGACACGCAACGCTTATCGGCAGGGCCTGATTAACGTTGCAGCTCGTGTTTGGAGAAGCGACACAAGAAGGCCAAACAGAAGATGACGCTTCCCTGTGGGGGGAGGCGTGATGTTGGGGGAAGGTACAACGCTTCCCTGCTGGGTCAGATCATGCTGCACAAACTGAATGTGTCAGTATACGTAAAAGCCAACAAGGCACATGCGAAAAAACACAGAAAAACAACGGCTCTGCACTTATGATAGTTGCAACCAAATGGTGTATTTTCTCGAACTTTCTCAATAGTAGTTTTTTTATTTCCTTTTAAGAGTAGAATTGTTTGATATGTACAAGGTGTGTTTTATTCGATACATATTTTATTGGAAAGCGTTGAGAGCAGCACTGATGTCATCTTCGTAGGCAACTTATGCGGTCAGGCGGATACCCGTAGGGCAGTGTATGCAAGTACTGGACGAAAAATGTTAACTTCATTATTCAACGAAGTCATTGCATGTTTTCTGGGAAACGTCCATTACTGAAATCCATCGTCCTTATGAAACAGCCAAGGAGCGAACGAACCTTGTTATATAGATTGACAAACGTTTGCTATGCAAGTCAACCAAAACAAGGACAACGTACGTATCTACGTACGCGCTACGCCAGTGCCGTTTCTGTCGGCGGCGATTGGTCAACTTTGGGTATGGTGGTCCTGTGGCGCCAGGCAGTGAGGTACTGGGGTTCTAATCCCGGTGTCTGTTGTGCTGTCCCGGTTTTTCGTGGGTTGTCCCTCAGACGCTGTGACATATATGTCGGAGAGTTCCCTTCGAAGTCGGACCAGGACGCCCATTCCCCAATAGCGGTAGTGGTGACGTTGCCCACCCCCGTGAGCTTGTGGGTCACACGCAGAAAAAGAAAAGAAAAGTACAAAGACGAGGCTGGGAGCGAACAGGACACATCTGAACAATGCATGTTCTTCGTGTACGCTCATTTTGCTGTTATTCATCCGTTAGTGGGCATCATACGCATGGGACAGTAGTGGCATGCACGAAACCTTGTAAGGTACCTCACAGAAGGTACCGTACCTGTAGGGTATGCCACTCCGAAGGTACAGCACTTATTGCTAACAGATCATAGGGTTTACAGCTGGTATATGTATGCATAGGGTACTCAAATAAGGTAGGTACATCGTCTTGACACTCCTTATCTTGTATGCTCTACATGAGTATACATTTTGAATACAGTATACAGTGTACATTTTGACCGGTACATTGGATATGGGGTATTCGTGTTCAGCGGTACTCAGAAATTTTAGAGGCTGTGCTGGCATTTGATGCACTTTGTCGACGCCGTTAGAAATATTTATGCCTCTCAGGGTGTGAATCGCCTGTGCTATAACTTGTGCAGTCTTTGGTACACCTCCACAAAAGGTGAAATCTTTTTTATGCCTGTGGGAGACTAGAATTTATACCGCAGTGGTATGTGAACTATGGTCTTGAAACGTATTTCACAGGTTTGACTTCCTAATCTAGCTCGCAAGAAAATTTAACAAAAACCGACTTTTTATAGCAACAATGACTCCCAGCAGGAAGTTGGTAATACTTTTCTAATTTACGTCTCGACACAACTCCGCATTGTGAAGAAGAGGGTATAAATTGGGTGGGGACGGTGTCTGGGTGCACGGCTGCTGGTTTAACGTGAAATGACGTGAAAGCGAAAGTGAATGTCAATATATAGGTGTCCATCCATACAGCTGGATGCGGCGTCGTGTTCCGCGCACGTCCCCTCAACTTCGAGACACACCGGAAACGGTCTCGCTTCCTCGGCGCTGGACATTTCAATACGATGTAGAGCCCATGGCTTCTCTTTCGAATGATATGCAGCATCTCTGTTTGAGGCTTGCTCTTCGGGCTGCGGCTGACATTTAAGTATTTTAAGTATTTTGCAAAGAAATACCGTCTAAGGTCCACTTGTCCCTATTGCCCATAGTTCATTCTCACTTAAGGTGATTGATCTCCACAATCACTAAACAAAGAGACAGGCACTACTGCGACGTGATCTCATGGTCGTGCGACTGAGTTGACTATATATCCAAAGACGAGACCAAAGACCAAATATATATAGAATTACAAAGACGAGACTATATAGACGTGTTCATTTTGATAAGCTTTTATCCTGTGTCGGTCTGATTCGAAGGATGTTTCACGTCAAATATGTTGGCACAGTCACCAAGCATGGGTGTGAACCACAGTGAAAAAGTGTGCGCACATTACGCCACGCGTAAAAAATATGTGGGAAAGTTTCTACCAAACACGTTCCAGGCAGCGCTACAGCTCGTAGTAGTATAGGCCTGCGATCAATAAAGCATTTGATGCACCACATCGAAACCATAGAATCGAAACATCGAAACCATAGAACTAATGTGTAGAAACATCCCTGCCTCCCTTCATCGTTTGCGTGGTAACAGCTCTTTCAGAAATCATCAAAATCTCTGTTGAGGAAATTTTGGAGAACCTAAAAGATCATTGAGTCATTGATGTCAGAATAATTAAAATATGCAAAAGTCATGATTGTCACCAATAGAGGCACCGTTCTCACTTTAAATAGCCCCACTTTTCCAGATAAACTGAAAGTAGGATATATCTCTACCGACCT
Source organism: Ornithodoros turicata (assembly GCF_037126465.1). Classification (NCBI taxonomy): domain Eukaryota; kingdom Metazoa; phylum Arthropoda; class Arachnida; order Ixodida; family Argasidae; genus Ornithodoros; species Ornithodoros turicata. The sequence goes on along the minus strand of NW_026999444.1, from coordinate 233,474 downwards.
ATATTTGCCCAACCCCTATTTGCCAAACTCCCTCAGGTGTTTTAAGTGCTATGGCTTCGTCCACCCATCCGATGCTTGTAGAGGATCTGCATGCTGTGCTCTGTGCACCAAGCTGGGCCATCATTTCAAAGAGTGTGGACCCAAGCAGCACTCCAATATTGGATCCATATTGGCTGCCAACACTGCCAATATTGGTCCAATAAGGCCCATTTTGCGCCAATATTGCCAATATTTCTGTGATAATCCTCACGAGGAGTCCGTGTAATAATAAAACATTATCTGGTTTAATATTACTTCTCTCTCTTCTGATATTACTTCTCTCTTCTTTTTGCTTTTTCATCTCTGAAAGTCTCATTGATACACGTTGCATACAATTATAACAACACTGCATCGCCCCAAAGCGAAGAACAGGCGCGACACCTGCCTTGCTAAAGGACACATGCAATCGTATTATGAAATGTAGGATGGGACAAGCTAAAGCTTGCCCGCAGCACATTTCAAAAATAGTACTACTCTCGCCCTAAAAACGAAGAGCAGGATTAACTAGTGCAGGCAATCCCATGGAACTGCCAACTGTCCCTCAGGAGCCTTCGTTGGTATCACAATAGTCTATGAACAAAAAAGTTCCAACACACTCAGGGAGTACGAAGGAGCGAAACATTTTCGTAACGGTGACGGACATACGCCTCTGCTACTCACACTGCTTGCAGTAACTTGAAAGCACCTAACTTTACAGAAGAGCCATCCCTTTCTGCCAAACATTGTGTTTTTTTACGTGACCTAGCCGCAATTCCGTTATCATTAGAGGAACCAGCGACATTTTAGCCCGTACGAAGCGTCGGATCCGACTGTCGCGCATGCGCAGTAGTTGTATGACGCGTGATTTCGCTGAAACGGCCATGCTTACTCTCAGTCGGTTCGACCGATTGGCATTGGCATCGCGAAGCAAGATAGCAAGAAGCAAGATGCTTTCAGAAAGTGGAAAGTTGAGTTGTCGAGTTCTAGTATGTTTAGTGTTTCGTATGTTTACTGTTTCGAACAATGTCCATGATCTGTGGGAAGTTGTTGGATGTAACGACGTATTCAATTGGGCATTTCACACGCATCAACGTCCAATCTTGTCGTGCTGCTTGGGCATTCTTGCAACGCCAAAACGTACCATTTTCTGCATTTTCAGCGAATATGGGGTTTACACGGGCAATATGGGGCCCATATTGCCAGGATTTTCCCAATAGTGGCTCAAACTGGGCAATATGAGGCACATATTGCCCAGTTTGAGCCACTATTGGGGAAATCTTGGCGAAACAGGTTCCGTATTGGACCCGTATCGCCGTTGACAAGCCAACATGGGCCCAATATTGTGTGCTGCTTGAGGAGGACCACATCACTGCGTCAACTGCGCAGGTGATCACTCTTCGTACAGACAGACAGCATAACAGGAAGCACAGAACACTCACCCCTTCCACAAACGCCAGCTTCTTCTGCTGAAGTGCCTGTAGTTCCGCCAACCCCTTGAGTGGCGTCCTCCTCACAGACGCCACTTTCGCCATAACCATCCGTGGACGTGAGCTCGATAGGGTGCGATGAAATGCGAGCTCGCAATGCCCATTCACAAACACGAGCATTCAGTCAAAAAGAAAGCCCAACTATGATCTATTGGGAAGTGACTCACCCCCTGATAATATCAGCTACGGAACTGGTGGTTACCCGAAAAAAAAACTCCGAGGCAGCCAATAATGCCCGCCAAAAAAATAAGATTGTCTCTGAGCTGCACACTCTCCTCTATAAAGCACACTCGTATTACACACTTCCATTTTTTTTGTTGCCCTATGTCGATCATTCAGTGTAATTGTCGAGGCCTCTTGACGAATCTTGATGATATAAATGATATCTTAGACAGGTATGCTGGAGTCTCTTTTGCGTTACAATAACTTACCTGAATCCCAAATACACTACCTCCGACGATGAAACCTGTTCAGTCAAGATTGTTTAGATGCAACACGTCCACCTTGTGGTGTTTCAATCCTTACACCTAAAACCGTTGGGATGATCAATGGGACTCCTTGCCAGACTATAAAAGAGAGTTCCAGTGTGTTGGGTGGGCACGTGTGGAGTTCTCTGCATTATAACCAGAATTCTGCAGAGAAATAGAATTGATCCAGTGGACGTGATGGCAGTGTTAGATATGGCATGTCATTTAATATGTCAAAATACTTTAAGCACGAAGCTCAAATTGTGCTATAACAGAAGTTTCCGCCGTTAAGTCAGTGATTCAGCGAACCGTTAGCATGTTACGCAGATGGTTCAAGAACAGCGAGTGAGATGTGCGATGGTAACTGAGATGTCTACGATCACATCACTTACCAGGTATCATCTCAATCTTCAGTGCTGAAGTCTATGAGAAGGTCATAGCATTAAACTACATCTTGAACACACAGCTTTAACTCTACGGTTATTTACATTGACTCTCATACATACCTGAAAGCAATATGCAATTTACGAACCCAGAGAAGCTTTCTCGTTCTGAGAGCCCAATGTCTGACCAATAGAATGATCAGACCTTTCGTTCAGGTTTTGCTGGGTACTGGATCATGGGGTATAGGCAGAAATGACTTTACTGACACAGCTCGTTGTTGCTGCTCACAAATTCAAATCGCCCATTTTCCCATAGAAACTCCTTTCCACGTGCCATTAGACTATCGAATCGTTTACCTTCACCGATACATCTCAGTTGTAAATCATACATTATATAAAACTCTTGTCCGTTTTTTTAAAATTAGTGCTGTTAATATATGTCACTGTTGTACAACTGTATTCCCGTGCTATTGATTTCCTTTTTGTTTTGCTGTACCATTGTCTGTGTTAGAAGGCCCTTGGAGCCACACAATTAGTAAATACATAAATAAACTAGTTATTTCTAATTCGGCTACTTTTCAAGACAGCGCATTGCTGTTCCTCTGTTGTTAAACCATTCCACATACATTGGGCAGTTTCCAGGCGCCGAGAACATCGAAAAAAGAAAACCATATATTTCGCTTTCAGGTACCGTTTGCCCACAAGGATTATTAGACAGTGCAAAGAGTACCTGCTACAACAATTATCAAAACGATCAAACTGCATCCAAACTCCATTGTTGGCAAGTTAAGTTGGTTTTTCATATGCGTTTCAAACGGTCACAACACATGTTTGAATGGATGGGTGACTCAGAAAAGTGTGAGAGAATAAAATCAGGGATGTCACTCGAGCTGTGCCGACCCATGCTTGCCGCTCCACAGTGGCGGATCCAGGTGGGGAGGTGCGGTAGTAGCAATGACTGGACACAGACTGCCGCCAACACACAACTTGGTCTAAACACGATTTAATTAGCAATTAGAGTTAACTGGGACCCCCCACATTAATCAGCACCCTCCAGGGAGTCATCACATTAATTGGGGAGTATCTAACTCGTGTCCAGACCAGCTGTGTGTTGGCGGGAACCCGTGTCCATAAAAAAGAAAAAAATAGATAGAAATAGAGTGGAGAGAAACAATTTATTCGGAAATCAATGATACCGTGGTGAAGAAACCGCTGCAGAACACACGAGTGACCAGCGACTGCCATGTTGCTTGTTGACGGCTGGTAGTTGCAAAGATCGACGACAATTGGCTACCTAGTTGCAAGGCATCGCACCAGATGGAGCCACCATCATAGCTCTATGCGAGAAACACAGAACAAGATACTAGCAGCAGGTAAAATTGCAGCACTGCTCACAAGTCAAGGCATGCCAGAGCGTGTGGAAAAGGCCTAACCGCTACTGCTAAACAGCATGGAGAAAAGAGTACACATCGAGGAAAAGGCTTAGGGGCGACCGGTTAGGCGTAACCTCAGCGTCACCACACAACGCTAGGAAATTCAACAGCTAACACAAGACGACAAGCACAAAATGATAGGCTCACAACACTAAACGTGCGTCAACAGGCTTGGTACGCTACGAATCGCTGCTAAACAAGTCTCAACATGCGTGCATGGGGAAGAAGGCCTATCCGTTGTGAGAAACATGCGAGAAAAGGCTTAACACGAGCGCGGTAACATCGGGCACGGCAAATCACTCACCTTTTTCCCCATGGCGACGGTGCATCTGATCCCGACGGCAGTCAAAGATCAACTGACGCACTGCGGAGACGACAGAGCGACTGTCTGCACATCCTCACTCCACGAGAGCCAGCCAAGAGCCTCCCGAGACAGCGCAAGTGAGTGGAGCGCCTCGCCGCGGCCGCTACGCATGCGCGCGCTCCTAGCGCCCTCTGCGCCACCAGCATCCAGCGGTCATCTTATCGCGGGCGCTCCTCGCTTTGGTTTCGCTCTCTGCTCCCTCCACTGCGCGCGCTCCTAGCGGCAACGGGTGGCTTCTCTGTTTCGGTTTCGCACTCGTTTCATTGCATGTGTTTATTTGAAATCGCTGTATAAAGGCAGCACGCACTGCGCTTGCATCATCAATACGTGAAAATGTTCAGCTACCACGCTTACAAAATTGTCCCTGTACCCACGCTTGGTGGGAAGAAATGGAGAATGAATGTTTCAACAAGCAGAGTCCCGGGAACGAGGTCATCATCACTGCTTTTCGCTACGTGATAGACATGGTAGACTTTGGCAATATAGGAGAGATCTCTCCCGGGCCGCTGCAGAAGATGGTGCATTGGATCTACACCCGTTACAAGTACGTCTGTATAACGGTGCCGGAAGGACCCCTGGGACTGATGAGCGAATTTGTGAGCTCGACCAACGCTGAATTCAACTACATCTCTGCAGACATCGTGGACCTTCTCCCTCGTGCCATTGCTCATATTAGGTATGCCCTGCGGAAGCAGCGACATTTGCAAGCAGTCTACATTGTACTTTGTCACTGATTTATTGAAATACCGTTTGGTTATCGAAATGCAACGCATTAAATAGTCTGAATAACTTTGACTAGACTCTGTGTTTTTTCATGAACACATCTCTATTGAATACATACAAAGACGTATCTTGAGTTGGTCTAGATGCCAACACCCTCCCTGACTTGCCTGAACAGAAATGGTGTGGGAAATCTTCATCGCAGTGTTGTCATTGTGCGGGTCATGGCACCAGCACGATGGTGGAATGGTCATTCTTTTCATACACCCATTCCGCTACCACACTGCCACGATGACCCGTGCTTCTCCTGTCTGCGAGAGAGAGAGCATGTCTCGACTAGAACTTTTATTCGCGATTATATGCGCGTGCACGAAAGACTTGCTCTTTGTTCCACAGTCACTCAATCCCTGACGACGACGCCTCTCTGCCTCTCTTCCGGGTTTTCCGATGCTGCACAAAGAGGGAGTACTATCGTAATGCGATACACATCAAAACACCAGGAAAGCTTACCGTATTCGCAGCTTCCATAAGGGAAGGAGTGTACGGCATCCACAAGATAGCGCTTGTCGTCGTAGGGGACCAAGCTCTTTTTGAGTCTCGAAATGGTGTACATTATTTGCTTTATACTCTGGATGGTGCACTGCTTCTGAGCGACTGTCTTTTCATTGAACATAAAATCTTGGTACACTTCGTGCAATAAGTGTTTCCTCACCACGTCTTTCTGAACTCCTTTCGCTCTCGCGATCTGTTTGTGTGTCCCACCCAAGAGAATGCTGTACATTTTAGCTCATCTGGCTACGACTTCCTGAGTGGCACCACCTCCCATCTCGTCTTTGAAGTATCCCATCTGGTTCGCGTGCTCGTCGTTGAAAAACAGGTGGTCCGTCGGATAGGAAGACAGATCTAACTCATTCTCAATCTTCATCAGCTGCTTTTCCAGGCTTTCACATGTGAGATAAAAAATTATGCTGTCTGTATCGCTATAGATCAATTGCACTGGACACGTCAAGCGAGAAAAGAGCGACTCGTAGATGAAGCTGTACATTCGGACTTTGGATATCTCTAAAATGGCAAAACCCACGTAAAGGGAGTGCGTCCATTTGATGCGACGCTGTTTCATCTCGTACAAGATGCACTTGTCACTCAGAATGGGAAAATGCTGACTGTCGACAGAGCTAGCTTTTCGGAATGCGCTTTGTTTGTCGTAGGCTATACCGTACCTTTTCATGCGTCTCACAGTTTGTATCGACGTACCGAATGTACTGTTTGACATGGTTTTTCACAGAAGCCCCTCGAATTTTGTGGTCGCTGCATTCCTCAACGCGACGTTTCTCTGCACAAAGGTTCGCAAAAAGTTGTCTTGGTGGAAAGAGAGGATGCTGTGAACACGTTTTATTTTCATGCCCGGCCTCACGTACAGTGAGAGCAATGTATAATGAACGACGTAGCGTTCCTTGTCGCAGCACGTCAGCAAGAGTTTCTTTGTGGGAGGGGCGTTTAGCGCCAACGCGTGTTTCAAGTGCTGCTGGTAGGGGGACAGTTCGTTCTCGTCCACGCACCTGTGCTCGCGTGCTAGGGGAAAATCCCTGGTGAGCGCGTGCAGTTCTTCGGGATATGACAAGTCTACCACATAGACGTAACCCACTTCCGAATCGTGAGGAATGTTGAGAAAATCGATCTCGTTCCACCTTGAAGGATCGACCCACTGCTTCGAGCTGTACTTGCAAAGATCGAGCGATTTTCGTCTTGATCGTGAAAGAAAAATAGCGCGCTACAGGGAGAGAGACGCGTAGAGTTTCTCCATGTCCCTCGACAGGTGTGAGCTGTAGCAGCCGGACAAAGGGTTCCCGTACGTGCAACCCCTTCGGCGTTTTCAGAGAGTAGACGTTATCCGCGGATTCCGCGGATAACGTCTGCGAGGCGTCCTGCTTGTGCATCTGGAAATACTTGTTGAGTGTGTTACGTAGGGACATGGTTTGCGAATTCAAAGTGACGCCGCCGCAAGCGACAGGTGCAGCGTGATGCCAGCGAAGTGTCGAGCGCCTGAGGGAGCCCGAGGGTCCAATTCGAGGGTCTACGGGTAAGGCGAAGTCGTATCGCGATTTATTGTACGTGAAATAAACGTTACATTCCGAAAAGGCTTTTCCTTATCTGTCTCAAGATTCGAGGTGTTTTTTTCGCGATTTTCGCATCTTGCCTTTCATATCTGATATTTAAAAAATCATTGCTTATGCTGAGATCCATCAGACCGACTTTATAGCGATTCGAGAGCTGAAGTGGGCTGTCGAAAGCTACCATGAAGGCGTTGAGTTTATTCGACGGATACTTATCCATGCTGGCGTTCAAGGGGAGGTGGACGTAGATGTCTGACGTCATTTCCCAATCTTGACCACGTCGCTGCTCGGAACCCAACTGTCGTATTTTCTGTCGTAAACAAACCAGTGAACCAAGGAGAAGCTCTGACCGTTCACTTTCTTCTTTCTCAGCACTTACTGGCCAAGGCTCATTGGTGTCTCGGGCAAAGACGAGTACCTCCTCCAGGTATAAAAAACCGTCCACCTCCTTACCCCGGTAATCTTCCAGATCCACGTCGAGAAGGGAGGTGTCTCTCAGGCAGGAGACTGTGAAAATCTGAGGCGACCAACTCCCTTCCGAGCTCTTTTGAAAGCATTTTCTGTGTAGTAGGACCCTCACTTTACCCCCCAATTTGAGCTTCTTTTTCACGGAAGGTACGACGGGCTTCCTATTTATCTTATTGAACAGCTCTAATTCGTTTTCGGGCGTGACTTCGGACGGGCTGATGCCCAACGTCGTGTGTCTGGTGTTGTTGTAGTCGCGCATGACCTTGGGAAGCACGGAAACGAAGTGATATTTTCCGGTTACCCTAAAATAGCGGAATATTCTGTCGCGTAAAGTGCGTATGACCCGTTCTGCCTGCGATGCCTCGATTACAGGAGAGCAGGTGAAATACATGTGGACCTTCTTTCATGCCAGGTACTCCTTGACGATCTTGTTGTAGAATTCCCCTCCTCTGTCGCAAAAGATGCGTGTTGGCGCGTTACCTCCCCAAAAAAGTCTTACCATGGCCCTTTTCATTTCGGCGGGGCGTTTCGTCTTTAGCGGGAGGGTACACAGAAAGCAGGAGAAGGAATCGATCGCCACGAGAATGTTGCTGTAGCCACCGTTGAACCTCTTGTATTTTGAAAAGTCGGCGAGATCCATTAGCGACAGTTCGTTGATCATGAGCACGATGATGCGTCTCCTATTAAACTTTGTTCTCACCGGATGGTGTAGCGTGTAGGCGTCCAGCTTTCTGAGAATGGCGAGAGCCTTGTTTTTGCTCATATGATGCGCTTTTCTATAGCTGTCCACTCCTCCCAAACCACCCTCTGGTTTCTCATATCCCTCGATAAGTCGTCCACGCAATGGAGGATTGCTGCTGCTGCTGCTGCTGTGGCTCGCGAGATTTGGGCAGAGAAATCAGGCGCAATAGTTTCGAGACTTTGGGGAACCAGGAAGGTTTCTTTCCAGTCTTACGTTGCAACAAATAATTGATGAGTTCCTAAACGAAGGAGTGCCTGATGGGCTTGCCCGACACAGAGACACAACCTTCGCGATCCCAGGAAATAACCTTTTTTAATTCTGAGACAACCCTTTCCGCTTCCTCTTCGTCCACCTCAGGAGAGAGGAGCAGATAGTCAGTCATTTGTAGAGTGGTACGCCTTGCTTTTACTGTCGTAGGGTTCGAATCTGTACTGCTTGAGGATGCGATACAGTGCCTGTAGTATGGGTTTCACTTTGACGTCGTCACTCTCCTTCGAGGAAAGAATGTTTCCGATGGAGGCGGTTACTTCAGTTCTGTTGGCCATTGGCGAAATGGTTCAACACGGCGGAAAGCAGGAGAGGAACCACCAACAAAAGAGCGCCCTGCCCTCGCTGCTGAGACAGGTAGCGTTTCAAACGTTGCGGATTCTTGTGAATCTTTTTGTAGGCGTGCCGACGTAAGAAGCGTTTGTGCTTCTCCAAACGCGCGAACGTGTCTGGAGCCAGTGCTACCTTTCCGTTCAATACACTGAGACAAATTTCGCAGAGGTGTTCCATGTAGGACGAAGAAGAATGTCTCAAGACGTCGCGACGGCGTGGAGTGGGTAGAGTAGAGAACACTTTGAGTAAAGTGAGGTGAGTGCGGAGATTCATTTCGGAGCATCGATATATTGACGTTCTCCCAGAAAGATATTGCTACACAACCTGTGATCCTCGTGCGTATAGTTGTGAAGATAAACGAGTAAATAAGCGTGGCGCGACGACATCGCTTGTTTATATGCGTCGAGAAAATCTTTTTCTGCCAAATAGCTGTTGCCCGAAATGTTACATCTGGTGGACGCTGCGCACGGTGCGCCACAGGACGACGTAACTAGCGTTGTAGGATGTAGTCCTAAAATGGCTACTGTTAAAAAAGATGTTTTGAACAAGTAAGAACATCGACGCGTTGGCATGGTGTGAACCCCGAATGAAAAGATCGGTCACCTCCTCCAAGGAATCAGCGTCGGTCATGTGACCGTCGTGTCCCAGTCTCGTGGTAGCTCCTTGGTAAATTTGACAGAGTCCCCAAATTCGTCCTACATGCCTTGCGAATCATATTTCTGCACATAGAATATTTGTGACGGAGGCTTGTCCACGACGTCATTCAGGTTCCTCAGCACGTCCGTAACGAAAGTAGATTTACCGCACATGGAGAGGCCTCTTAAGATACAGCGAAAACGGTGGCGGGAACGAAAAGGTTCGGGGGAAGACATCTTGCGTGCGTGCGTACACGTTACACGAAGAAAAAGAAGAGACTGAGACTTGTAGCAAAATGCATCGCTTTTATTTAGACGTCGTCGTCGTCCTCTAGATCAGAACTGCGTTCCCAATACAGATTATCCAGGCTGCCGCTAAGATGCGGTCGACCGTCTTCATCTTGTCTTGACACATTTCCATTCCAGGCGGTGCACTTGAAAGGCTTCCGCCACGATGCCGCGAATAAATTTGCGCAGTTCTTGGTTTTTTGTCTTTCGTCGTCGGCGAGAAACGCAGGAGAATAAACCACGCATCGGTCAGTATGGTGACGTGAGCATAGTGAGCGCTGCCTTTATACAAATAAACACGCGCAAAGAAACGAGAGCGAAACTGAAACGGAGAAGCCACCTGTTGCAGCTTGGAGCGCGCGTGCGCGCAGTGGAAGGAGAAGAGAGCTAAACCGAAACTGGGAGCGGCCCGCGACGAGATCACCGCTCGATGCTGGTGGCACAAAGGGCGCTAGGAGCGCGCGCATTCGTAGCGGCCGCGGCGAGGCGCTCCACTCACTTGCGCGCTGGCTCTCGTTGAGTGCGGCTGTGCGGTCGGTCGCTCCGCCGTCCCTGTGTTGCGTCAGTTGATCCTTGACTGTCGTCGGGATCGGACGCACCGTCGCCGCGGGGGCAAAGATGAGTGATTTGCCATGCCCGATGTTAACGCGCTCGTGTTAAGCCTCTTCTCGCATGTTTGCCGTAACGGATAGGCCTTATTCCCCGTACGCGCATTTTTAGAGTTGTTTAGCAGTGACCCGTAGTGTACCAAGCCTGTTGATGCACATTTAGCGTTGTGAGCCTAGCATTTTGTGGTTGTCGTCTTGTGTTACCTGTTGAATTTCGTAGCGTTGTGCGGTTAAGCTGAGGTTAGGCCTAACCGGTCGCCCCTAAGCCTTTTCCACGCGCTCTGGCATGCATAGACTTGTTGAGCAGTGTTGCAATTTTACCTGCCGCTAGTATCTTGTTCTCTGTCTTTCTCGCATAGAGCTATGATGGTGGCGCCCTCTGGTGTGATGCCTTGCAACTAGGTGGCCAGCTGTCGTCGACCTCTGCAACTACCGCCCGTCAACAAGCAACGTGGTGGTCACTGGTCACTCGGGTGTTCGCCGCGGCATCGTTGATTTTCGAATAAATTGTTTCTCTCCACTCTATTTCTATCTACTTTTTTTAACGGACACAGGTTGCCTCCAACACACATCTGGTCTTTGCACGAGTTCGATGCTCCGCAATTAATGTGATGACTCCCTGGAGGGTGCTGATTAATGTGGGGGGGGGGGTCCTATTTAACTCTAATTGCTAATTAAATCGTGTTTAGGCTAAGTTGTGTGTTGGCGGGTGTCCATTGTTGTACTATGGCGAGTGCGGAAGTGAGCTCGCGCTGTCTATGCAGCGTTTGCTGGTTTTTGATGCGTGTACCCAAGACATGCCAGTAGAAACTGATAAAGATCGCTGTCGTTGTTTCATTGGCACACACCTGGAAACTGGTTTGTGAACCCGCACAGGTATTCCGTAGCACTCTGCACTGCTTCAGTGAATGAAAATTCGGGTCAGAGTACAGCTGACGACGATTCTCCTATGAATGTTCCCTTTGCTCCCTTTCCTTATTCGTTTTTTTCGTCGCCACTACTTGTGGAAATAGGGATGACAGTTAGCTAGACAGTTAATGAGACAGTTGACGTATGCTCTCTGCTTTGCGGACGTAACGGGCAGCGTGTTGGTTCTTCTCATTGCGCGAAGCTCTCCATCTTTTGCGCTCGCGCAGAACCACTAACGATATCCCTTTGATACGTAAAAATGATAGCATACGATGCACTGAACTCTCTAGCTTGTATCTTCTAAAGAAGAAAAGAAGACTTGCACGCCGTCACATCTCGCGAAATGTTTTCCATTTCGTGAGCGGATAATCCATATCTGTGCGCGTGCTGACACACTTTTCACGAAACACAAATATGTAAACAGGTGAGCGAGAACGGGAACACAGTAGAAGAGAGTGAGCCTGTGGTCTGTGCAACGTATACTATTCCTTGATATGCTCAACATCTGAACTTGCGGTGTCGCTCTGCCAAGGGGTCGTACTAGCTGCCTAGCGAGTGTGCTAACGTACTCGGTGATTGCATGCCAATTTGCAGAAAGGCCAAGATGTATGATTCTGCAGGCTGAGCTCATAGACTGTTTCCCTCCTTCTTGCTCTTTCTCCTTGCAGCTGCTTGTGCTTGCTTTTCCTCAATATTGGCGGCATACAGATTAGTGGCAACTTCATATAAGCGGATTGAGGCGTCGAGTTCAATTCGCTCATGTAGACGACGTTGAGTCAAGCTGAAGCCACGCAGAGTCGAGCAGCGTCAACTCGACAGCGGGGGTGGGTTGACTCGTTCGACGCGATCACCAAAGTGCATGTAAATGCGCTCGGCCGAATTCTGATCGAGCGAACACTGCGACCGAGTCCATCCTATCGCTGCATCCGAGACAGCCATACGGTCAGTGCAGGCCAGCACCAGGCCAGGTCCAGAAAGAGAAACTGGAAAACGCATTCACTGTGACCGGCTCCCATTTGAGTGACTTCATGGAAGCAGTGTCGGGTCCAGTTCACCTCGAATTGGCAGCAATCTGAAGCCGCTCTGTCAAGTTTATATAAACGCGGCTACTGATGTGGGTCCGCTGTATGAACAGGGCAGTGGTGGGGAGGGGAGTATGTATTATTTTGTCAGAAAAAGTCGGCCAGTAAGGGCGGCATGCTATTTCTCACGCAAATTGACTGTTTCCGAATTATTTCGGTTTACGTTCGACGTAGCTTGCCGATTCGAGTGCCGGGAAAAACTGTTCCATCTCTCCTGCGCAGTTCACTGTGCTGCTTATTCTGCATGACTCAATCAAGGGATGTTACGAGATGGCGTCAAAATGTCCCTGCAATTTAGGAGATTCTGGTATACGTCTTATCTCTTCCAGTGTGATCGAATACAGCAGGACTTGTGTTCCGGAAATACTCGAAAGACAAAGATGCGACGAGACGTTTCTTCTTGAGCATTTCTTTAAGGACATCACCGCCGACTGTGGAACATCGAAGCCAGTCTGTGAGTATCAAGTAAAAAAGAATGCCAGGGACATAAAACATCTTACATGGCTTTTGTCAACAATTGTGTTTCTAAATCTAGCGATAAAGTTGCCATATTTCACAAGCGCTCCTGCCCCTGCGGCCATTATCGTCCCAATAATAATCGAAAAATTTGAAGTCTACTTTTAATTCATTTATTCTGTAATATTTATCCTAATAAAGCTGGTGGTGTGACCAGCCTAAGGCCATTCATACCACCATGTTCAACAACAAGACACTCACTGCGGGTAACAACGACAGGTAGGTACTTTGCGCCGAATTCAGAGCAACATTCAACCTTCACAGCTTCACTCTTTACGTAAGATTCAACAGTTTATGAAATAGTTGTCTCAATTAGTACCTAAATACAACTCGTGAATGAACCTCTCGTAACACCCAGAATGTTGGACTATTATTCCACTCAAAAGGCCTCAGTAAACACACGAGAACATGAGAAAAAAAAGAACGAGACAGCGTTCCGGATAAGCAGACAATGTATACAACTGTACCACTCCGACCATGACAAAAACGCCTTGACCATATTCTGCAAAGCAGAAATGACTGCACAGAAATTCGAGACCTTACCTCTACGAAATAAAAGTACCGCAAATACTTTTCCGGTATTTTCGTGCTACAACGCTGGGCAACCAGGCGTATCTGTCGATGGTGGGTTATTCAAATTCCTGAAATAACCCAACATAAAATATACAAGTTACACATAAGATAACTGTCATCGTTTACGACACAACATTGAACGACTAATTCCCTAAAATTATTTGTTTATTTGTTAGTTAAAATAGCAGATTTTGAGCCAGTCGTTATTTAAATCCTAACCCGTTTTCTAAAATCCGAAGACGAGCAGTCTCGAGAAATAAATCGCAAGTGTCTTCCGTGCAAATGAGTCGAAATTAGAAGTATACACAGTTCTCGAGCGCCGAAACGAGAAGACCTTGGCTGTCGGTAGCTTATATGGGCCAGAAACGGGGCCGATCTATCTGAACAGCCTGTACTGCGATGAGCCTCATTGCTCGAAACCACGTGGTCCTTTGACGTGGAGTAAGCGTCGCTCTTTTTGTGCTCAAGAGGTTTGGGGATTTTGTTTCGACTCATTTCCATAGCAAGCTTTAGCGATTTCTTCGTTCCGCACATCACCACCATTAATGGCGTAGAGTATCGCCCCTCGCGATGATACTCCCCATTTATCATCCCAAAATAAAGCTGTTTTACCGATTTCTGTTTCAAAGTAAGTGTTTGTTTGAAGATACGTTAAACAACTCGCGTTTTGCCCAAAAAATGTAGGACCAAGAACCAAGTACCATGTGTGCAAGATATCATCGCTGTTTCTCTCAGTTTTTCTTTTTCTTGTTGCAAAAGTCTAAGCAATGAAATACCGCCCTGTACATAATCAAGCTGCATACAGGTGCGCATAATCAAGGCAGAAGGTAACTTTCTACTCGCTTATCTAACTAGAACCAGCCGTGCCGTTCACTTTGTTGCCTGTCACGTCATATAGTGCCACGAAATTCGCAAAACGTTGAAAGTGCCATGATACAGCCGTACATTCCTGAGCGACTGGAAGAGAATTGCGCGATTTTCTTTGAATTCAGTTAACTTGTGACAGTAGCTGAAATCGAGGAGGGCCGGAAAGACATATATACCAGTATGTCAAAAGAGAAAACGAAAATCGAAAAGAGATTAGTGTACAAACACGAAATAAAAATGAGAAAGAAAAAAAGAATGTATTATCGGTGTCTCGCTTTTTCTCTCTCAAACTTTTCCCCCTCTGTTATGTTTCATTTTCAATTCTATTGTAAAAGATCGCAGCTGCGCGGAGTTAGGTGTACCACTAGTACACAGGGATATGCAGAAAAAGAAAAGATGTTTCATCATAGAGTATCGTAAAAAAACCTAAAATCAAGAAGAGCTGCAATCCTTTTAATTGAATACAATTGTGAAAAGCAGGGAGGTAAAGGACACAGGCATAATCCCAACAACGAAAAAAAAACGAAAAGAGGCACTGCACCTCAAGCATTATCACGATCTAGACGTCGATGCCAATGACCACACCCTTGAAACTAATAATAATTATTATTCCGAGCTTTACGTCACAATTATTTTCCATCATGTTCGAGCATAATAGACGACTGGCACAGGCATGGTTGAGGCCGTCCGCGCAATGCGTGCGCTGGAAGACCTGTTACCCGCATTTTCATCTAGAACTATACCAATAATAGATAAATAACTAAAACAATCCACAGGGCGCTCTAAGATAAAACAAAAGAAACTGGGAGCAGCAATGCCATTTTGGCAGCCAGACGGACACTCAGCGGAAAAGTACTTGTAACTACTGGACGTCCGAATTACCTGGAAGTCAATATGGTACGGTATTGACTGTTTCCGAGAAAATGCGAGACAGCGGAATCAACGGCAATCATTATTTATTGACCCTTGTCTTATCAAAAAAGCTGAAACAAGCACTACTTTGAGGTTGAAATCGCCACATATTGATCGCCACACGTAATCAGCAGACACCGGAACTACGCACTTCTCGAGCGAAGAGACGACATGACGTTCACCTTATCTGGTGGTGGTAGTGGTAGGTATGGGATGCTTATCGTAGTCACATTCAGGCGGGAACATCACTGTGGGGATCGAGCGCCCTTTGCGGACTTCACAGGGAACTGTGGCGACATATGTCTTAAAGCGACTGAGGAAAACACGCCGAAAACACCCAGACAGGACAGCCGGCATTCGGATTCGAACCCGGTTCACCTCCCAGTCCTGGCATGGAATGCCAACATAGTACCCACAATGCCATGGGAGCTGTTCTCCTTATCTGGGCCGGAAAGCGGCATATTAGGTCAACAGATCAGCCTTTAGTTCAATCAGCTTATTCGATATAAAGAACACGTGACCCTCTGACGTGTGAATACCCGTCGCAGGTTTTGCGCACGAGAGTGGCGTGGTTTCAGTTCTCATTTTACACCGCAAAATTGGGCAATTATTATTTATAAATAATATTATGCTATAAGCAATTTATGTTGTAAGTTGTGTTATCGTTTCCGGATGTAAATTCGTATGATGACTGGGACCAATTGTGCTGTCTTGCATTCCTCCACAAAGGACTAACTCAGTTTCACTTTATTTCATTTCATATTCCTCTTTTGCACGTGCATAAATATTATAAGACGTGAGACCAGTGAAAAAAAAAAAAAGAAAAACTGTGTTAAGCAGCTTCAGCGCCGCGCCGCTAAACATAACGGGGATAAATAAGCGCCGTTATTTTGCATATTTAAAACTCTTACTTCATGACCGGATATATCCGCCACAGGGGGTTAACCGCCACGGCTTATATAATCCTCCACGTTATACGTCACGTGCTCTATGCGCCGCCTCTCCTGTACGTCCCCTGTGTTATGCGCTGAGCCCTCTATTGGCTTCAGTCAGCATACGCTATTTCAAATAAACGATATGCCTCCAATCACCACACTTCACTCACCTGTGTGGAAAGCAAATTCAGTACATCTTTATTGACCCAAGGCACACAAAGATCATGTACAGCACCAATACTTTTGGCACGTATGAGGCCTGCTGGTGTATTTCTGAAGAGGCAGGTTGTTGCATTTTCACAACATGCCCGTGCGGTTCTTGCAGGTGATCTTGGTGGAAACATGTGCAATGCAGAATAACAGTGTTCCATTTGATATGCTTGTATCGAAATGCATTGCCCAGATGGCAAATTAGATACAACAGCAACACACATTAAGCTGAAAAATATACCTAAACATGCTGTTGCCTTGCCGATTCGACAAAGTATTTTTACAGCACGTAACAGTACTCTACCAGGAACACAAATTTCTGATGAACCGGTAGGACACTGTAGTGGATGAGTCACTTGAACATGCAAGGACTTGTTCAATTGAAGTTGAGGGAGAAGGATTAAGATGGTAAAACCAATGTGGGTATGATGCCCGTCCATTCTCACTCTATAGTGGGCTGCAGTGTACATAATATCGCACAGTACCTCATAAACAACAGAATTAAATAAGAGCACAGTTATCAACGCTATTATACAGATAGGATGGCAAGATATTAAGGACACATCCGTTAAATCGCCAAAATATCCTGCAGTAAAATGAAAGCTCGCGGGTGATTTCCACATTATTCGAGATCCCAATAAGAGGCATCTATATTTTGCATAAGAGTCTCTCTGCGCCCAGGTTTGTGAAAAAAACCAGCGCAGACTTTCAAGGATTTCTGCAGTTACTCGAATAATTGGTGACCCTCTCTCGTTCACATCTCCACAATCTTCTACATACAAGCGCCGTCATTTTTATCGTGTTAATATGCCTCTGTTTCTAATTTATTATTGAGACCTGAATTATGTCGCATAGATATGATCTGACAAGGTCGCTGTTTGAAGTGGTCAAAAATGAACGCCTGCTGCTACGAATGATTCGAAATTTGGTTCGAATTTCGTTCCCCGAAATATTCGGATGAGTGTTCCCCAGGTCCCATTGACCACCAGATTTTTTTTATATATTTAGGAGTTCATCATACATGACGATAAACAGTAACCGAACGGTTTCTACCGAATAGTTTTGTGCAAAAAAATCGAGAAAATCTGACCTTGAATTCGAGTGGTTCACTTTTTGCCGTTTTTGGAAGCGATATCTCCCCAGTTTTAGAAGATATTCTTGCGAAATTTTTAGTATGCATCCTTTAGTATGCATCCAGGCCAGCAGGACAATCGCAAATTTTGGTGCGCTCTGTGATATAGAAAGTGGCGAATATGCTCTCTAGTGGAATTTTGTTCGGAATTCGACACGTGATTTCGCTGGTTGTAGGTGTCCCCACTGCTACATTTGGTATCATTTATTTCCATATTTTAATGCTCTTTCATTTTATCATTTATATTATATTTTATCTACCATTATATTTGTCTCCTACACGTATCCGTTGAAACAGACAAACGTTTAGACATAATTAAAGAAAAACACTGAATTTTACGCGCCCGTTTCCCGAAAAGACCTTTTCTAGTTCAATCATGTTTTGCCAATAGGGCTGTTGCAGTGAAGTTTGCACAGCGCCATTTCGGGCCCAAACGGCCGCGGATCCCAACAGTAATGAGTTCCATCAGCGGGTTTTGCATGGTGTGTCAAACGGTATGGTGCCAAGGAAGCTACAAAGCCTGTAGGAAATAACAGAAAAAGCGCTGCTTCTTGAAAAGCGCGAACAACTCGAAACCGTGTACTTGAAAGTGCCGCGTCGTCTGCTAAACTGGGGAGTGTTGCATGATTTGGGGCGCTGATGCTGCTGCTCACTCGCGCCACCTGGCCCAGAGCAACAGGCCCATACATTGTAAGGCCTTAGACCTTTTGTCTACCACAGAAAAAAAAACTGCTTCAAAACCTGCACAGGAGCGATAAGCGTGTTAAACGCTAACTAAACGTAACGTAACAACACAATCACTGAAAGGTGATTTACCGGTGTAGATGTACAGAGCTTCGTTTCCTTCCTCTGAGGCGACCACGAGAGCTGTTTGTGCTGGCAGCATGGTTAATATTTCGTAAACATGCTCGGAGGGTATACTTACTGGCACTTTCATGACCGCCCGGCGAATGCCAATTGTGCACGGATGCCCCGACTGGCAAGTTCGGTGAGAGTTGCACGATGTCAACGGTACGTTCATCCTGCCTTTGACAACGCAAGCAATGTCTCAATGTGTCACAGCCGTGGGGAGACTACCCCAAAAACCAGCGCCGTCCGCCTAACTCTAACCCCCAGCAGGACGCCGACTGGTGCACGCAACGTGATGCAACGTCATCTTATTGCGTTATTTTTCTCGTTGTTTCGTTTGGCGTTTAACGAGGGCCGCAAAATATAAGCGGTTTGATCCGCCACTGGTTTTTACCACTGATATATCTATGGGGAAGAAGTCAAGCTGGGAACAGGGGATATTCCCTGGGCAAGTTATCAAAGGCGGACTCATGCTTTGTATTATGAGTACCCAAATATATCATACTGTTCGTTTTCAGGCTTGGAGTGCAATCAAAAAGCAATATCAGATGCGGAAGATGTGTGCTTGAGGAAATACGAACAGGAACACGGCATCATTTCTAGAGGCCTGATGTCCGGCAACGACAAACGACTGTGCTGGTAAGCTCTTCGTCGTGTGCGTCCGGCGGTTTTACAGCGGCATCATGATAAATAAGAAAATGCGTGTACAATTTTAAATTTTGCTGAATGGTTTGCTTATATGGGCCAAATGTAGGAGCAGGACTCAGCAGAATGCTTGACACCCCCCCCCCCCCCCGTGACGTTTCCCCTGCGCACCCCGTGCAGGGCAAATACTTTGTTGTTTTAGGTTCAGACACCTGTCGATAATGATACTTTAAGCTGCCTGGGGTTCCTCATAAGCCACTGGCAGTACTGCAAGGAATTACGATGTACTGCTAGAGAGGACAACGCGCTGTGGTGTTTGGTTTGGAGAAACATTAACGCGAAAACTTCGCGTCATTTCACAAAGCACCCTAGCTGTCGGGTCCAGCTGAGACATTACGGTTGCGTCTGCGGAGAGGAAAGAATCCGCTAGCCTCCGCATGCCTTGTGGATGGATGGATGAATAGTCGCTTTTCTCGATCGCAGCGCCATGGATAGCGCTGGAGTTAGGCAAGTGACATGGGATGCGGCTTTTTGAGGCGGCCGCGCATTAAGCGCGGAATCTGTTATGGCATGCGTTCCCTTTGTATTTAATTTTCATTGTTTTTTACGAATGCAATTTCTAAAGTTGCAATGCAATGCAATGCCTCCTCGCGTCTTCCAAAGCGATTCCAGACTTAAAAAAACTTCCAAAACCGGCAGGTCGCACGGTTGCATGTGCAACGATGCAACTCTGCGACCATATGAGTCACACACCGGGTATAGACGGAAGTGTGTGCATTAACTCGCAATATGCAGCACACGAAGCATACAAACCGGTTGTCTGCCTAGCGTCCTATCGTCCTTCAACACCATCTCTACGTTTCATCCAAACCATGTCGCTCGCATCAGCACTCTTGCAGCATCCATTTTATTTCCATCGCAGGAATCGCACACGCTCATACAGGCTAGCTGCTTACAAGCTAAAAGCATCGGTAAAAACGTAGGAAAAACGAAAATGTCTGACACATCGACTACATATACCTTAAAAACGAAAAAAAAAACCTGAAAATAAAATCCCCAAAAGCGCCAATTGCTTGACATTCATCACGCACATTCTCACGCTTCGACATTTGGTAACAGACTGATGAATACGTCGGCGACTTGCAGAAACGCTTCCTCTTAAAGGGACGGTCTCGTACAACCGCCGGGGCGATTCCGAAACTTCGCCAAAACTAGCTTCACGAGTATTGTACACATACAACTGCCAAAGTTTCATTTGGAATAACCAAGTCGTTTTCGAGGAATTTGTCGAAACGTGGCGCAATAGCAGACGACGAAAGCCGTGCTTCTCTAATGCATACGTCACGTATTATTATTATAATCAAATCAAATCAAATCAAACCTTTATTAAACTGAGAGTGGACAATACAAATCAGACGGGTCCGCCTAAGCCCGACGTCTTGTTACGCGGGGCCCGGCAGCAGCGACAAACACTACTTGTGTTTATAAGGTTAAACATACATTGGAAGCATGGTTGATATATAATACGTAATGCCTAGTAAGATTAGCTTGGCAAGAGCATGGCACGTAATGGGAACTGACTGGTGGTTACATTCCAAGTAGGTAGACAGTTCAGTTTACGAACAGTTCAATTCTTGTTTTTAGAGAGCATTCCGTAGGGGACACTTAACGGGGTGCACCGAGTGATATGGTGTCAAGGTGATGTTTATAGAATAAATCCCTCAATGATTGCTTTAGCTGACGTTTCGAATTTATATGCAGTATTTCACTTGGGAGGCGGTTAAAGACTGCTGGCACATAGTAGTTTCTACAATAAGTTCCATATCGTGTGACAGTGGTCGGTGTGAAGAAACGGACCGGTTCGATCCTGCGTTGCCTGGTTCGAACTACAGGTATCTTAAATTGGTCCATCCAGAAATACTTCAAAGCTACCGAATAGACAAAAAGATTATTGGGACAGGGAAGTCTAGCCGTTGCAAAGATGTCGGAAGAGGCTACGGAATCCGAAGCCCGCACAATATTTTTTTAAGCAGTTACGAAGAATAGAGTTAATTTTAGATTTCCACGTCTCGCTAGAATGGCTGAAAAGAGTGATGCCGTAGCGCAGAACACTATAGCCCAGGCTGTCCAAGACCGTTCTTCTGATCTTCTGCGGAGTGATATAGCGTAAACGGTATAGAACGCAGGGCACCTGTCTTAACCTTGCACATACGTAGGCCAAATGTTGGTTCCACGACATGTCCGAGTTAAAGGTGATGCCTAAGTATTTCACGGCGTCACTGTAAGCTAATCGATCGCATTCGCATCTGATACAATGTGAGCTATGTAAAGTTAGAGGGATCAGAGCTGGCAATCGTTTCAAAGGGTTATGGAACACGATCAGTTGAGTCTTTTCCCGGTTAATGCCGATTTGGTTTTTCGAGAACCAGTCCCAAACAGCGCAGGTGTCTTTTTGCAGTAGGCTAACGCCGGTAGCGTGGTCCACATGTACTGATGCCAGTACGGTGTCGTCTGCGTATTGATAGAGTCGGCAACCTGTGATTACGGTCGCGAGATCATTAATATAGAGGTTGAATAATAAGGGAGCAAGCACAGACCCTTGAGGGACACCACTATTGACCGGTAAGGTTGTACTATGTTCTCCACAGACCAACACGTACTGCGGTCTGTCTTTTAAAAAATTTTCAAGCCACTGAAATATTCGACCACGGAAACCGTAAGCTTCGACTTTTTGTAGGAGGATAGAGTGGGATACCGTATCAAAAGCTTTAGCGAGGTCAAGTAATAAACATGTGACAAACATATTCTTTTCGAAGGAAGAGTAAATTAAATCAGCAAAGTCATCGAGTAAGAGGTTCGTGCCTAAGAAGACAGTTAATGCTTTCTTTCAAGGAGGTTAACTCATTTAGCACCTTAGCAAGGGTCGTGCCCTCCGCATCCGTGGTCTCTCTGTTTGGAATTGACCGCACTTCAGCAGCACGACAGGTTTTACATTGCCAGTCGTTTTTTTTTTTTTTTTGTGGGACTCATAGATCTGTACGTTTTTTCCGCCACCCCAGCGCATTGTGACCCAAGGTGATAGCCATAGTTGCAGGTAGAACACTGAATGGAATTCACATCGCTAGGCAAATTCCTATCACAAACTAGGCAATTGGACATTGTTGTGCAGTCAGCGGCGGCAGACAGAGTAGAGGATCAAGTAATATTACCTGTATAGCAAAACAGACGTTGTACGTGAAAACAGTCAGTGTTGCCGCTGACTGCCAATAATAATAATAATAATAATAATAATAATAATAATACCTTTATTAATGTGCCCAAGAACAGCCGAAGCCTTGGTGTTGGCGCACGCAGACAATGCAGTATTTACAAATATATACACACACATATATATATACATACATATACAGTTTAGGCGAAACATAACATAACATAATAATAATAATAATAATAATAATAATAATAATAATAATAATAATAATAATAATAATAATAATAATAATAATAATAAATGTAACAGTTCTTGTCTCAGAACCTTCTTCTTTATTCTATTCTACCTACTCCTCCTCTTCCTCGTCTCTTCCGGCTGGCTACATGGGCCGGGGGGTCACGGGTTCATCCCTCCTGGGATGGTATCTAAACACATTGGCAATAGTGGCAAGTCTAAACTGTCCGTTGGTGTGTGTGTGTACCCAATAGTTTTAAGTATGCCCTGCTTATGGGCTGTCTGGACAACAGGAACAGAACCATGTAAGACTGATAACACAAGGTCACCTATTTGAATGTCAGGGACACTGGCACTGTGCCGACGGTCGAAGTAGTGCTTCATCCGTCTCCTGTACTTCTCTTCTTGCACGGATGTGTTCCTTGCTGCTTTCAACTGAAGTGCGTCAGCTATTCCGAGCTCCTTGTCAGCCACCACAACTGGTGGTTTGTTAGTGAAAGCATAATGCGGGGAGCAGCCGATTCACGTGTTGTGGGAACGGTTGCGGTGGCGTGTGGCCGCCTCGAGGCACAGACGCCATCCACCGGGCAGTCGGGGTAGAGGCCGTTGAACTGTTTAATGTCGCGGATGGCGCGTTCGGCCAGGCCGTTTGCTGCAGGGTGGTACGGCGCCGTGAGCTTGATTTTGATTCCCCTTTCTTGAGCCCATGTTGAACGACGTCGGCTAGTAAAGGCAGGTCCATTGTCACATATAATGACTTTTGTGTTCATAAACATTCGGCGCTCTAACATTGCAATAACACTATTAGCGTCTTCACCACCAGGGCGTGTGGCTACGGTACGTGTGCACCTCCAGAATGGGGGCTTTCGTGGTATAATCGAGGGACTTTTTGCCGTAGTGTCTGCGGAACCTCAAATCTTCCATTAACAAACTTCAGTTGTTCCGTGCCCTCCCAAAGGGTCATGTCGTTAAGCGCTGCCACGGTGTGCTGCTCGATTCCCAATCGGGACAGCGCGTCCGCATCAAGTAGAGTTCTGCCGGGCTTATAGTAGACCTCCATCTCGAAATGTTGGAGCTCGCAGACCCACCTAGCAAGTCGACCTTTTAGGTCTGCGGACGAGATAATATGGGTGATCGGTTGGTGGTCGGTGAATAGGGAAAACTTCCTCTCTTCTAAGAACGTCCGGAAGTAGCGGAGGGCTTGAACCACTGCGAATAACTCTTTCTCCGTGGTCGGATAGTTTAGCTCTGTTTCGTTGAAGGGATAAGAATGGTATCCTACCACGCTGAGCTGCTGTGCTCGGTCCTTGGAAACGTTCCGTTGATAGAGCACGGCCTCCGTGCCATAATGGGACGCGTCAGTACAGAGCTCAAAGGGCAGCCGAAAGTCTGGAATAGAGAGCACAGGGTTCGAGGATATGGTCTCTACCATGTCCTGGTAGGCAGCCTCGCACTCTTCTGTCCAAAGAAAGGTGGTACCCTTTTGCAGCAGTACGTTCAGACAACGCGTTCGTTTGGCATAGTCCTGGATAAATGCTCGGAAGTGACCGGCGAGGCCGAGGAACACTCTTAACGAATGCGTGTCAGTCGGTTTTCGTAGCCGACGAATTTTTTCTACGGACTCTTGTTTCGTGCTCTTAGTCTGTCCGTCGAACAGCCTGCCCAGGAAAACGACACTGGACTTGAAGAAGTCACTCTTCTTTAGATTGATCGTGAGGTTCGCTTCTCGTCTCTGGAGTACCTGTTGGAGATGCCTGCTGTGCTCATCCATCGATCGAGAATACACTAGTATGTCGTCGATATACATATGAACAAAGTGTCCGATGTAAGGCTCGAGTACGGACGTCATCAATTTTTGAAACCACGCGGGCGAATTCTTCCACCCAAACGGAAGTCTATTGTATTCATACAAGTGGAAAGGGGTAACGAAGGCAGTGTAACGCTTGGTTTCTTCCGTCAGTGGCACCTGCCAGAAGCCTTTGCAGAGGTCGAGGGTAGAGAAGACTGTGCTACCACCTGTATCGTTAATGATATCATCGATACGAGGCATAGGGAACGGAAAGATCTCAGTTTGCCTGTTGACGATTCTGTAATCGGTGCACAAGCGAAAGGAGCCGTCTGCCTTGGGCGCTATGGTGATAGGGGATGCAAAGGTGGACGTTGATGGGCGAATGATATCAGCAGCTAGCATCTCTTGTAGCTCAGTCTTTCTTTTCACGGCTCATGTTATAGGGTTTGCGACGAACCGGTGCTTCATCGGCGAGCCGGAAAGGTACTTGAAGCGCAGTGGTTGTTCCTGGGTACCCTGAAACAGGGAGGATCTCTGGGAAATAGGTAGCAACGTCCTCCTGTGTGCGTATTGCTGGGACTGGGGTGGTGACCATACATGTGGGTCTCTCATTATCCACGGAGACGGTATCGTCCCAGTAAATGTTTAGTCTTTATCTCTTCATGTCAGGGCGGGAGAGTAGGACGGCATACTCTCCGTCCTGTATAACCAAAGCGTCAGTTACTACCTCTGCGTCAGAAATGCCTAGCCTCACCCGTGCCCAGTGGTGAAAAAGCTTGCTGCTGTCATCGAACGCTCTCACTTGTACTTCCCTTCCTGATTCGACATTGCGTGGCTGAATCAAATGGCTATTCACTAGTAGTGGCTAATGGCTATAGTATTTATTTCCACAAACGTGGCGGAGCCAGAGACAAAAAGCTCTATCAGAGCTTGGCAAAGGCCTCTGATGTATGACGTCGGCGTGCGGGTACGTCGTCGTTGTCATGGTAATTGTAACTTACAGAAGCATTGGGTTGAGTCATCCCCTTTGCTCTCGAAATGCGGACACTCAGGCATATACCTCCGCGAGCGCAGAATGTAGTCCGAGCATTGACTGTGGGGTCCCCGATAATGTGGTGCATAATCGGATACGTGGAAGCTAAGTCATGTGTTTCCTTTCCGCGAGTATTTAATGCGGTTTTTAAATAAACACGCATTCCTTCTCCATGTACGTCGTCAGCGACACTTCATTTCGAAGCACGATCAGTGTACAACGGAGTGTAATGGAAGCGCGCGTAATATATTTTTGGTCGGAGCTGTAATGCGACCGCTCACGCCGATGGCCGGCGACGTCAGATTTGTGATTGTGGATGAGGGTGTCCTGCGACTTTGAACTTGTCTCTGAGGGTTAACATAGTTGTTCTAAACCACCATGCTTGCCACATCTTGGACTGTGCGTTTTTCACCTGAGAACTGAAACAAAATGTACGAGAGTTGCCGCGGTGCCCAGTAACTTCTCAAAGTCGTCTGCTCAAGCCTATACACTAGCGCGCGCAAAAGCAGACGATTTATGTATCCTATCACGGACTTACCCGCAGGGCGACGTGGTCGCTCTTATTTTTTTCTAACACAGATCGCGACATGCTCTGCAATCTTTATCAATTGAATTCGGTTATTGAATCACTGTGGCGTGTTTTGTCGGGTAAATTAGCAGCACTCCATTTTCAACAAAGGGCAATCGAATGGTACAGTTTATGAAAGGGGCAGTGGGTACGAGACCGTCCCTTTAAGCCCTGTTGAATGTTACACGGAATGCAAAAACAATAGTTTCAAGTAAGAGCAGTAGTACGAAGTTACCACGGCACATGTACTTTTGAAGAAACATTCCAAAACAATTCAACAATTTTCAAGGCGGACGAATCACTATGTGGTGCGGCGTTGAAAACGTGTTACAACGCGCCCTCCTTGGCCTAGGCCCCAGCGGTCAGCCTCCGCGACATTGGGCAACGGCTATTTGATTTGTTATATTTGGAATATATATTAATTACACATTTTCATTCAATTTTCATTTCCTTAAGTGACATATTTTTCGATACAATGCGTATTCTGGAATTTCATTTGTCCGAATAAGACCAGTCCCTCGACTTAGTTCATTTTCTGCGCGGACGTACAGCTTTCTTCCTAATCATATCATTAGTTAATTTTAGAGTGAGCATGTACCGTCGGTCACTATTACGCCCATTCCTCCAACAACTGGCGTCTCACTTATTGTATTACCAACATGCCAAGCAGCATGGTTGATCTCGTTAAATCAACTGGAAAGCAGTTTCTCATTGATGCCAATTAGAACAATTCTTTCAAGTGACTTCTCATTCCTTGTATTGGCGGAGTCTGTGATACATAAAATGTTGAATCTCATTAAATCAATTGCAAATCAGCCTTTCTCATTGGCACCCATTAAATCAATTCATCCATTCGCTTCCTTATTCCGTGGATGCGGTCTTCGCCACACAACGCGGCGGAACCCGGTTTCGCGAAGGCAGCTTCACTGCAAACGTCCAATTCAGTCACTGGTAAATGGTCGTCCTGGACACGTTGGACGAATTGGCAGTCCCATTTCTTATTGAATCTAATTAAAATTGAGGGAAGAATTCAATGTGGTCACGTCTTGTATTCCCTGCAGGGTTGTGCTTCAATGCCACGTGTTGTCTGTCTTACAATCCAGATCTGGTTTGTAATTAGTGCAAATAGTAATAGTATAATTTATTAGCCACGAGAAGGTCCGGGTCATGTAACAGATATTCGTATGCTATCTTTTGCAGCATGTTGGACTACAAGAAGAATTGTGTTCCAGACCAATTAAAACCAAAAGGTTGTGGTGAACAACCTCTTCAAAATTATGTTGCAAAGATGCAGAGTGAAATGAGAGACCAATGTGCAGCATCGAACTCGATGTGTGAGTATAACCACAGGAAGGGCGCTGGCGCATAATGCATCCTACATGTGTTCGGAGAACAGTAGCTCTTATTACGTCGGTGGCAAAGGTCACCACATCTCAGGAGGAGTGTGTTCTAACTGGTTATAGCCTCTGCTGTCTTCCGTTGTCGTTTTAAGGATTGCTACATTTTTTATATCTTTTAATATTTATTAAATATTATTATATTATTTAATATTAGTATTAATATTAAATATTATTTAATATTAATATTTAGTTAATTAGTAATGTTGATCACAACTAAGGTGGTAGTGTGACCAGCATTATCGGAACAATTATTCAACATGATGGCACTGACAATCGACCGAATTCAAAGAACCGTATCGTTAGCGCAGGGAATTGAGGGGGTGGCATGAAATTTGTGAGGGAGATTACTCCTTCGACACGCAACGCTTATCGGCAGGGCCTGATCAGCGGTGCAGCTTGTGTTTGGAGAAGCGCCACAAGAAGGCCAAACAGAAGATGACGTTTCCCTGCTGGGTCAGATCATGCTGCACAAACTGAATGCGTCAATATAAAACCCAATAAGGCACGTGAGCGTTCAAACTTAACTAAACTTAAACATAGCGTTCAAACTTATCCGCTAAATACACTCTTTTCATTGTGCTTGCTACCAAAATCAGCCCCATCTTGCACAGCTTGTTTTGTGTTCTGTCCATTGACCTTTCACTGTTGCCAACGTCAGAGCCTCAATTCGCTTAACAGCATTTTTCTAAACAGTAACCCACACAATAACGGTTGTAGTGAAGACAGCGACATCGGCCAACATGTGCGTATTAAACACGCACTTGGTCATTTAAACAGGTTTCCTAACAAAAAACGTTACGACACAAAATGAAATCCTAACAGGTAACAAGCATATTGATCAGTCTCTCTTGTTGCAGTATGCAGTCATATAACATAGGATTAAAAAAATAATTATTACAAGAATTAGAGGAAATTACAAGGAAATTACAAGAGCTATTCACTGTGAGACTAGCACAAATACGTGTCATGTTCTTTCTGTCCTTCTTTCTTTTCGTTTTCGTGTCTCACTGACATCTCCAGTTCTCCTGGCTCCGTGGAAAAGACGAACGCTTTTACACGCCGAAACTGGAATCTGACCGAGATTCGGATCGCGGTGCCGGCTGTGCGTTCTCGCTTAGTGCTTTCTCGCTTAGTGCTTTCCTTAGACGCTTTAAGTCAAGGATTGGCACATTTCCGTGTGCGGTTAGCCATGGACGCTGCCCTGGAACATGGCTTTCGCCACCGCAACAGACAGATCGCTTGGCAATACTACGCAACCAGGAAGCTCCAGCATTTATCTTCTCGTGGAAGTGTCCGTTGATATGACACGACACACCTTTTGGATCAATAGCACGCTGGCTTTAGTACAGTGCTTGACGTCATTTCTAGAGAAGTTAAGTAACAACATCACTGGTTTACCCTAAATTTTGTGCATGGGGGTGTATTGGACTCTGGAGGGGGTGCGACGTCACTGCTTCCATGTATTTTTATGCTCTTTGAAGATATATTGGGTAACCCCACAAAATTTTAGGAAGGGGATGTCTTCTAGATGTTTGTGCGTTGTTAGGGGGTTGTGGGTATCTGTGCGTATCTGTGTGTCCGCTCTCTAAGCTATAAACACAAAGCCATTTGGACGTCCCCTCTTTCAAAAACCGGCACATCTCAGTAAACATCTCAGATCTCTGATATCTCACATCTCACAGGCACATCTCTGATATCTCACAGGCACATCTCAGATATCGGCGAGCAA
The DNA here is from genome assembly GCF_037126465.1 of Ornithodoros turicata. Taxonomy (NCBI): domain Eukaryota; kingdom Metazoa; phylum Arthropoda; class Arachnida; order Ixodida; family Argasidae; genus Ornithodoros; species Ornithodoros turicata. Next base: position 204,553 of record NW_026999444.1, on the reverse strand, counting down.
CAGAATAATTTCTGTAAATGAAAATTACTGTGTAAACAGAGTTAACTTCTGGACCTTCACACTTGCCTCACAACGGAACACTTCCTTCTATCAGCTCCGCTAGTCACGGAAATAAAAATCTATTTCATAGCAAGCACATAATTTCGTGAAGGACTCGTGTATTTTCTAGCACGGTCTCCCGGAACCCGATACAGTTCCCTTAAGGCTCTGGTTACAGAAAATCACACACCGTTCTAAAATGATGACACAAGTCATTCTGAAATCCCTCGACTGAGAACCCACATACACCATCCTTAGGAACACCTGCCTCCCTCACTAGTACGTGTACCCTTCCTCCAGCGCCATGTGTTCTGCGAAAAGACAGTCGAGTCCAAGGCAGAAATGGGGATGTTACTTCTCGCGCGTATCTTTTTGGTAGAGTTCATCCAATGTACTAAAACTGACCATTTAGCAGATCAGAAGGGCTTTGTGATACCCATTCCGAAACTATGATGAGCCAAGCCCCTTATTCCTTTGTAGTGGCGGGTATCACCTTGACAACATAGTGTCATCGCAGGGATATCCTAAGAGCATCATGCATGGACGGGGTTGACATCCCCAGGAGGGTGAATCTGATCCTCAAATCATCCTCAACATGTCATTTTGACACTAATATAGCATCCCCACGGTATCCTCAGAGCATCCACAGACGCTACGTGAGGACAACTTTAGAACAGCGCCAGAGCACTTCTAGGATGAACCATTCTTTCTATTTTTCTTTTATTTTTTATGTGCTGGCACATTCAACCGATATCAACGTTTTTTATTGCACATGCACAGAAAACACTTGCATACGGATTCCATGCATATTGGTTAACTGCCGCCATAAAGTCTGGCTGTTTGTTCCTAGCGCATTCCATAGCGGACAATAAGCGCAGCGATTTCAAAAAGAAACAGAGAAATATAAAAGACATAGAAAAACCACTCCGAAAGGTACTAGAATTCTCTTCCGAAGCGAAAACAGATACTATTTGTTGCTTTTTACGCGACCCTCCCTGCGAGGGTTACGTCGATCCTCGCCTGCCACACAAAACGAAGGGTGAGCTGTACACGTTTCTTTCGATTACGCAAAGAAAAAATACGCCAAGTGAGGAATTGATTGAAGTATGAGCTCTGAATCACTGCAAAGTCTATGTTTATTACTCCTTTTGTTTTGAGACATTCAGGTAGGACTTTTGAAAGTCAAAAACAGTGCGACAGAATCGCGCATTTCTGTCCTTACCACGAGAAATGCTCCATGTATCGTAGACAGTGATCCTTTTTGGAGGCAGATAATTTTACGCTGGACCACCCTTTGTTTCAGAAAAATGTCAATCCGGTCCAAAGATCGGCATAAAAACCAAACAAATGTGTCCAGGGAGTTTGAGCAGGTAAAGTAAAAACAAAATACAGTAAAAACAAAAAGCAGTAAAAACAAAATAATATTTCTCGTCCCGCTAGCTACCCACAGTGACGGGCACAGGACGTACCTGAATGACTCTTCCCGGACAGTCCGTGAGTGTCATCCTCAGGACGTTCTGGGTATACACCTTGAAGGACGAGGACACGATGACACCGTGGGGACATCCTGAGGACCGTGTGTGTTCTTTGGGACGTTGTTGTTCTTGACCACGACAGCTTCCAGCTTGCTTTCACATAGAGGGCGTCCGATGTACGAAGCTCCCTGATGTGTTTGGAATCTGCGTTTGCAAGCGTTGGAATCTGTGCGATTTTTTCAATTATCTAACATAACCTAACGCATAGATTGAGAAGTTACCCGGCAAAGAGAACTCGTTACAAGTTAAGTTATCGTGTGAAAAATGTAACTAAGTTAATAATTTATAATATATAATATAATATAATATAATAAGTTAATAACTGGGTGTAACTCACAGTAACGGAGTTACTTAAAAAAAACGGGTTACTTCCAAGTTACTTCGGACACAAAATAGCATTACGCAGGTGCAACGCGCGTGGGCAGTTGAGTTAGACCTTGAGTTGCCTGCGGAGGGGTGCAACACGCTTAGATTGTTTTCGTTTATGTCCAACAATAGACCTCTCCCTGTGTAAACAAATGACGTCATAGTGTTCGACAGCACCACAAATTTGGTAGAATTGAACTACGCTCGAAGCTAGAGGGGAACAAGGTCGCACCCGAAAGCCACGTTCTTGAGGGGATTACGATATGGTCCCTTAAGGGGCCGCGACCCTCGGTCCTGCTTTTCTTTCAATGGGAGGCAGCGAACAAGTGCCCGTTCGTGGAACCCAGCCCTCTCCTCCCGGTTTGTTTCGGTTTTAGTTTGTCTACCAATGTCATGATGACGTCTCTGGTTCAGGTCTATTCGAACACTTTGCATCTTACTCCCTGTGTGCGCACAGGGAGCGGTTCTCACAGGGAGCGGTGCGCACAGGGGGTTCAGCTTCATTTCAATGGCAGCGGTTCTTACTTCCTGAATAAAATAGTCATTGATTGAATATCACGTTTTATGGCAAAGAATGTCATGAAAGAACCGGAGAGAAAGCAAGAAAATATGTGGACGTGAATGAAAAGCGAGCTAAAAGTAACTTGGAACTTAACTTAACTTACTCCTGCAAAGTTACCCTAAAAAGGAACGAGTTCCCCTGAAAGTTACCACGGCGCAAAAGTACCGAGTTAAGTTACAAGTTACCAAAAAAAGGAACTTAGAAGGAACAGTAACGAGTTACCCCGAACTCTGACCTAACGTAAGCTAGGCTCCCACCAGAAATCGCGAAAATCAATAGACATCTATGGAGAACGTACTGTTATCAATTTCTCGTGCAGTAGTAGCATACACTGTGCTGCACGCAGTACACCTGGCCGAATAACACACCTGGCTATTGGTTGAACGTCAAATAACGTCAAAGCAAAAGTGAATGTCAATGTATAGGCGTCCATCCATTGAGGTGGATGCGGCGTCGTTTATCGAGCACGTCGCCTCAACTTTGAGACGCACCCGAAACGGTCTCGCTTGCTCGGCGCTGGAGATTACCATGCGGGTGTAGAGCGCATCGGCTACTCTTTCCAGTGATATGCACCGTCCGTATTTCGGGCTCGCTCTGGCGTGGGCTGCGGCTGATATTTTGAATTGTTAACCTTTTTGCACACTTATTTTAATACTTCGCAAAGAAATATCGTCTAGAGGCCACTTGCCCGTATTGTCTACAGTCCATTCTTACTTAAGGCGATTGATCTCCACAAGCTCTAAACAAATAGACAGGAATTACTGCGACGTGAATTCATGCTCGTGTGACCGAGTTGACTATATATCCAATTGAACGACAGCAGTCTTGCATCTCCGATGTCACGGAATTCCGGACCTACAAAGACTAGACTATATAGACGTTTTCATTTTGACCCTGTGTCGGTCAGATTCGAAGGCCATTTCACGTCAAATATGTTGGCATAGCCACCAAGCATGTGTGTGAACTGCAGCGAAAAAGTTTGTGCACATTACACCACACGTAAAAAAAACATGTGGGAAAGCTTCTACCAAAAACTATCCGGGCAGCACTACCGCTCGTAGTAGTATTGGCCTGCGAACAATAAAGGATTTGATTGAGTGAAAACACAAAAAGCAATTAGCTATATTCCAAGGACGGGTAGCTCTAGCATAGGATGGGTAATGGATACTGATATGGTATGCTGCGGCTTCGACAATCGCGGAGCCGCCTTCACCGGTGAGGCTACCTTGAGAGAGATGTTGCCTAAATTTGACAATTTCGCACAGATAACGTGCTACCATCAGTCACTAACCATTCTCATTAAGATGCTGCTATTGACATCTGTATTTATCATCTAACTCTGTTTAACTGCGATTATGTCTCTCTATAAAAATCATGTGGTAGAAGACGTCCTATATAAGTGAAAATTTATAAAATACTGAAACTATACACATCACGTACACAGAAGTCCGTACTATACCCTCAGCTAGAATAAGAGCTTTTCCATCTATGATATGTGCCTTACACATGGTATAAAAGGGGCATAGACTGTGTAATAAGATATACATGTTACTTTATCCCTTGTCAGCAGGGCATTAATATTCGCCGATTCTTGCTGAGTGGCGCCATTGCGGACCCTATCCCCCTAGTCCCAAGGTCTTATACGTACTTTGCCGAGAGAACGTGAGGCGAAGGGTAGAAGCCTTGAACGGTGGCGGTGGTTTTTTTGATGGGGTGAAGGGGGTTTTGGTTGGTCAGTCTGTTTCTTTCAATAGGACCATCACCCTGTGGCCTGTATGTCTGGCATAGCTTGGCATTTCGGGTCTTGAAACTCATGATCACAATCTTCTGATACGGCGTGAGTTCAGGCCCAGCTAAGAAATCACATGAAGGTCGACATCACGTATTGGTGAGCTCGATCATGGCACATATTAGCGCACTCACCAGATAACATCGCACTTGTAAACAGAGCAGGTGTGATGTTATCTGGTTAGTGCACTAATATGCGGCGTCTGGCACGCCATGTCGACCTTCACGTGAGTTTGGTATTGCGGCGCTAACGGTTAGATTAAAATACTATGTCACTGTGGTTCGTTCATGAAGCATACTAGAGGGCACCAGAAGCATTCTGGTGTCACTGCTGGCCAGTCTGATGTGGACATCAAAAACAGCATGCCAGTAAGTGTGCACATCAGGAGAACCTCACATCACCAGAATCGCCTGGTGTCGCACCAGACAGTTTTGATGTGCACTTTACAAACACCATAAAGAGTCTAGGAACACCACAAATGCCAGAATAATTGTTTTTTTTTTTTCAATCGGGGTTGATCATAACTCTGGCAGCGTCTCCCTGTGTGACTATGAAGTGTGGGTGACCAATCGGAAGACTCATTAGGTAAACCTGAAATGGGTAAAAATTCTTATGCTTTGATCAGACACAATAAATGTTCCGGGACCAGCTATCCCGACAACTATGAATACCAACCTCTTTAACAGGAATACCTGATACTGTACAGTTGTCACACACCTCTGGAAGGATGCCGTCGTTGTTTCTCCAGAATGCAGTGTCATATCTTTCGCCAGATATTACAGAAATTAAGAAACATCGTTCAGGGGCATATTGATCAAATGTGCATGAGGGGGTGTGCAGCGACCACATCCTCGAAACCAAAGAACTAATGATTAGAAACATCCCTGCCTCACGGCATCGTTTGTGTGGTAAGAGCTATTCCGGAAATCATCGATATCTCTGTTGAGGAAATTTTGGCGAACCTAAAAGATAAATTAAAATATGCAAAAGTAATCATTGTCACCAATAGAGACCCCGTTCTCAATTTCAATAGCCACACTTTTCCAGATAAAGTGAAGGTAGACTATATCTGTACCGATCTACGCCCTTATGTGCTAAACTCGCTCGGGTGTTCCAATTCCTATAGCTTCGGCCACCCATCCCATGCTTGTAGGGATCTGCATGCTGTGCTATATGCACGAAGCAGGGCCATGATTTCAAAGAGTGTGGACCCGAGCAGCACGCCAATATTGCTCCAATATTGGACCGATATGGGCTGCCAAGATTTCCAATATTGGTCCAGTATGGACTGCTAATATTGGACCAATATGGGGAGTGCAACCAGACCCCATATTGTACCAATATGGGCTGCCCATATTGGCCAGCCCATTTTGCGCCAAAATTGGAAATACTTATGTGGCAACGCCAAAGGGGAGTCCGTGTAATAATAAAGCATTATCCGTTTTAATATTGAGCACTGATATTTCTTCTCTCTCCTTTTTGCTTTTTCATTTCTGCAGATCTCATTGAACCACGTTGCATACAATTATAAAAACAACACAGCATCGCCCCAGAACGCCCGAAAGCTTGCGCACATCACATTTAGAAAAAAGTATCGTCCTAAAAATGAAGAGCAGGATGGACTAGTGCTAGGCAGGCAGTCCCACGGAACTGCCAATAATGCCAAACAACCCTCAGGAGCCTTCATTGGAATCGCGATAGTCCATGAACCAAGAATTTCCAACCAGCTCCGAGAGTACGAAGGAGTACACTTTCGTGACGGTGACGGACATACGCCTCAGCAACTCACACAGCGTGCAGTAACTTGAAAGCACCTAACTTCCATCCCTAAGATCCATCCCTTTCTATCAAACATTGTGTTTTTTACTTGACCTAGCCACAATTCCATTATCATTAGAGCCAGTGACATTTTAGCCCGTATGAAACGTCCGATCCGACTGTCGCGCATTAGTTGTATGACGCGTGATTTAGCTTTTAGAAACGGCCACGCTTACTCTCAGTCGGTTGGACCAATTGGCATTGGCATGCGAAGCAAGATTTCGCCTGCTTCCAGAAAATGGAAAGTTGAGTTGTCAAGTTCTAGGGAATGGTACAATGGGATTGCCCCGTATGTTGATTGTTTTCAAGAATGTCTATGATCTGCGGGAAGTTGTTGGATGTAACGACGTATTGAATTGGGCATTTCATACACTTCAACGTCCAATCTTGTCGTGCTGCTTGGGCGTTTGTGCAACGCGGGAACGTACCATTTTTTGCATTTTCAGCCAATACGTGGTTTACACGTGCAATATGGGGCCAATATTGCCAGGATTTTCCCAATAGTGGCTCAAACTGGGCAATATGGGCCCCATATTGCCCAGTTTGAGCTCATATGCTGAAAACCTCGACGTAACGGGTCCCATATTGGACCCGTATAGCCGATGACCAACCAATATGGGCCCAATATTGTGTGCTGCTTGGGGAGGGCCAGATAACTGCGTCAACTGCGAAGGTGATCACTCTTCGTACTCTTAAGTCTTGTCCAAAACGGAAGTTCGAGAAAGAGGTGACGCACGTCAAGGCTACACAGAGACTAAGCGATCCAGAAGCGAAGAAAAGCTGTCTTCGTACCAGCTCCAGAAATCCTTTGCAGCCCTACTTCCCAGAAACCCAGAATTATCTCTTGCTCAACACAGACAAACAGGATAATGCAAAGCACAAAACACTCACCTCTTCCTCAAACGCCAGCTTCTCCTGCAGAAGTGCCTGCTGTTGCACAAGCCTCTTCGGTGGTGTCATTCTCACAGGCACCACCTGCTGACGTTACCTCGATGGAGTGAGATGGCAGGCGAGCTCGTAAAGCTGAATCACAAGCACGAGCGCCTAGTCAAAAGGCAGACCATGGGTAATCTATCGGGGAGTGGCGCGTTCCCTGATATACCGCCTGGAAACTCGAAACTGCTCAAAAAACAGAAAGCCTCAGAAGCAGCAAATAACAACCCCCAAAAAGAAATATTCTCTCTGAACAGCACACTCTTCTCATTAACACAGACCCGTATTGCACACTTCATCTCTTTTTTATGCACTATGTCGATCCTCGTCGATATAATAATCGGCGTAATAATAAACCAACTTTGTCCAAATAGTGGAATTGTCGAGGGCTCTTTATGACATAAATGATAACTTCAGACAGGTATGGCAGATTCCTCTTTTGTGTTACAAGAAACGTACCTGAATCCTCAACAAACACACTCACTCTGGTGTTATAACCTGTTCCAAAAAGATCGTGCAGATGGAAACATATCCACCTAGTGGTGTTACAATGCTTAAATCTAAAACAATTGCTGTAATACATCTACTGAAGCCACCCCTTGAGGCAGTTGCAATTAAAATTTGCCTTGACAGGGTACTGTGAAGAGTGCCAATCAATTAGTCTGTTGTGTTGACTTCACGCTGTGCAACCCATCAAGTGTATGGGGGCATTGCCACTATAAATATAAGAGTCCACTTCAGTGCAATGGTCCGGTAATAATAATAAGAATCCAGTACATGAACAGATCAGAATCTTCGGGGTTGCGATTACTTTCTGTGGTTTTAAAGTTGTATCAGGTAACAGATAATTTAACGACGCGCACTCTACATTGGACTGTAACTCCTTTCAAACGAAAGCTGTTCGTCTGCCATCGTCCAATGATGATATGAGTGTTAATGAGGCGAATGACTTTATTACAAAAACAATCATAAAGACAGTTACCGAGTCCACCGTAAAGACGCTCTGGTTGTCTCCACGAGGGAACAGAACCGATCTCGGAAATCTCTTCCGTAGGTATCCAACTCCACAAAACCTGGTTTCCTTTAAAAATCGTGTGCAAAAGCCAGGTGGACGCGTCACTAAGCTAACAAGGCATATTGGGAAAATTTTGTTTCGTCGATGAATTCTAATTCACCTTCGAGAAAAGAGTAGTACAGGGTACAAATCATTCAGGGAGAACATCATACTTTTTCGATACACCTCTTGCAACTCAATGGGACTCCTTGGGAGCAGGTCAAGGTGCTGGGTGAGCACGTGTGTAGTTACATTGTAGTAGTTATGTCGGGAATTCTCGAAAATTCGGAAATTCTCCAGAGAAAACAATCTATTCAGCTCAGGCGAAGAGAGTCTTTCTCGTAATATGCCGTTTAATATGTCAAAATACAGAAACCATGACACTGCTTCAAAGCAAGGAGCATGCAGCTTTAAGTCAGAGATTGAAAGAACATGCAGCACGCGTCAAGAACACAAGGAGGAGTAACATGTGCAATGGTAATTGAGACATGTCTGCGATCATATCCCATTCCGGGCAATGTCAGTCTTCAGTGCTGAAATTTGTGTGGCGATTATGGAAATCAAGTATTGCAGTGTATTGTTATTAGTATTATTCACTTATAATTATTATCTGTATTTATTATTGATTATTATTGCAACACCTCATTAACTGCACGGTTATTTATACAACATTGGCTCCCTGTGTCTGCCTCCAAAAACATGCAATCTACGGACCAAGAAAAGCTTTCTGGTGCTGAGAGCCGAACGTGTGGCCAGTAAAATAGCCAGATGTTGAGTTGAGGTTTTGCTCGGTACCGAGTCATGTGAGTATATCTGGAGATGGAAAAACTCATTGACGATGCTGCTCCTGCTGCTCACAAATATGAACCGTACATTTCCCATAGAAGCTCTTTTCACTTTTCCTTCTTTCCACACGTCATTAGACTATGGAATTATTTACCTTCATCCATCACCTCAGTTGTAAATCATGCATCATTCGATTGTAGTGCTGCCAATCCGCGTCACGTTTATTCTGCTGCGTTCCCGTGTTGTTGCTTTGCTGTACTGTTGCCTCTGATTTATTTTGTCTGATTTGTCCATATAAAGCCGCAAGGATCTTGGAGCCCCATGATAAAGAAAGAAAAAAAAACTAGTGATTTCTGATTAGATTACTTCCCAGGACTGCCCATTGGTATTCTTCGGTCATCGTACCATTCCACATAGATTCCGTAGCGAAAACATCGATGCGAAAACATCTGCGGCGAAAACATCGATGTAACGAAATCATATCTGTTGTTTTCAGGTGCCATCTGTCCTACGGGATTACTAGACAGTGCAAAGAATACGTGCAACAACAATTATCAGAAGTTGCAAGACGCATCCAAACTGCATTGTTGGTAAGCTCTTTTCCATGTGCGTTTCAAAAGGCCATAAAGAGAGGGCGTTTAGCAGAAAAAAGTGGGACGGGGTTATCGGCATCCTAGGATTCGGGATCCCCAGCCGTTTTTACAATCCCGTGGTATCAGGATTTCGAAATGTGGATCCCGGGATGCCGAACCGGGTAGGAATTTTTCTTCCAACTGCCCTCGGAATGTCCTACAGGGTTGCATCCACTTGCACATCCATGCTATATCACAAATTCTGATACAATACGCGCTTCCCGTCATCCCCGCGGAACATTCTAGTGGAGGAGAACTCAAGAAAAATAGAAAAATGGAAATAGGAAATACTCGCATGGGGGCAAAAGTTTCGCCGCGCATTATGTTGAGCATTCAAACCATGAATATTGACTTTTCGATGGAACGCATCTCCGTGTCGTCTGGTACGAATTACCTTTCGGCTGCGCCCCATGATATTTACCGCAGGTTAGCACGGCACGAGAAGTCTAACGGAGGCTTTGTATGTATTTGTCCCCTCTATGTTGTTCCAGCCTCAGAACATCAGTTCTCCCATGTCCATATTCACGAGAAGACTACGGACGGACGGGACAGGACGGGGACGTATATGACTTGTATTTACGGGGTAGCTAAAACCGGTGACGTTTTTCGCCTCTTCTCCTGGAGGAGTGAACGTCGCTTATGTGAATACATGGAACATTGTTTTCCTCTTCTCTCCTTTAATTCACGCACAGTTATCATTCTGTTCTGTCTAGTGCAGCCAAGCTTGCGTGATTTTGGTGAAAAAGCTGTCTTCATTTTGCTTTTTATTCTCAAATAATAATAATAATAATAATAATGATTTTTATTATGTTGATGATGACGGATAGCAGCATGAAAGCAGGGACTGGGTGGAAGACAGAACAACTGCAGTCACACATTTTTATTATGTGCCCAAAACAGCCTCGAGGGCCTCGGTATTGGCGCACACTCAAAAAGTTCTACATAATGCCGAAAACGACAGGTACCCAAGAAATGGAGAATATACTCACAGGTTACGCAATACACACGTAGGCCACAGAATATATGTACAATAGCGTTGGTGGATAGACTGCTTATATCTAAAATAACAGGCACGTCTTACATAACATATTTTACATTACGCATACGTGAAATTACAGGACTAAAGGACGGCAAAAAGCTGAGTAAAAGATCGAAGGAATTATATCCAATACTGATCAGAAGAACTGCAGAATGTCAGGAAAAGAAAAATGGGCACAAGCAAAATGAGTGAACTTGACAAATGGAAAACTTTAGATACGACCTCTTTGGAGTAGAATCTAATTCTTAATTTGGAGTAGTGGACCTGAAATTACAGGTTACGCAATACACACGTAGGCCACAGAATATATGTACAATAGCGTTGGTGGATAGACTGCTTATATCTAAAATAACAGGCACGTCTTACATAACATATTTTACATTACGCATACGTGAAATTACAGGACTAAAGGACGGCAAAAAGCTGAGTAAAAGATCGAAGGAATTATATCCAATACTGATCAGAAGAACTGCAGAATGTCAGGAAAAGAAAAATGGGCACAAGCAAAATGAGTGAACTTGACAAATGGAAAACTTTAGATACGACCTCTTTGGAGTAGAACGGGAAGTGTTACAGAAAAAAAAAATCACATGACACCGAGTTTACGAGGGTCTTGCCTCGCGAGATAGTGTCCCCTTTAAATACATCAGGGTAAAAAATGTAGGATGCTTCCGTAGGGACACACCTGGAATACCGAAAGGCAGAGATCATAGCAACTGTGGACGGTAAATTCGAGATTGAAGGCACTTGTATAAAAAAGTGGCATCGGTATGTCGCGCTGAGTTGAAAGGGGAATGAGACCAACGTGTCTGAGTAGATATTCATAATTGTACGTCTGGAATCCCGGGGTGTAACCGAAATATAGGTAGTGTGAAATGTGGAGGGCTTTCTTTTGGTCAGCTTCTAGGCGCTGAGTATTACTTAGACAGTTCCATATTAAGGATGCGTACGCGATGCGAGGCTCAACATCGACCTTATATGGGCATACAAAAACATCAGGATTTGGGAATATCTTTGTATGTCTCAGAGTCCTAGAGTGCGCAATGCTGAGCATTTCGAATCGAACGTGACACCGAGGTCACGGACCAAGTTAGCGCGGGAGATGACATTTGTGCTGGAACAGTGTTTATAACAGGTTGTGTTGGCTTTACGAGAGAAACACACCTGTGTTGATTAGAAGTTTGCTCGTGCGTCACCACTGGATAACACGGTCGATGTCCCTTTGTTGCAAGGCGCAATCCAATGGGGATGAGACTACTTTCAACAATTTCACATCCTCGGCATACTGTAGCAAGTTAAAATGCTGGATACACATAACGAGATCGTTGACAAAAACGTTGAAGAGTGGCCCGCGGTTGGAGTCCTGGGGAGCTCCTGATGTTGGGAGATATGGTTGCGAACAAATACCCTTAACTGTTACAGAAGAGAAACGGTATATATACACAAGTATGCGAACAGGTCTGTTAGAACGGGAATTCAGTAGAATCGGTCGGCGTAAGGTACTGGTCGGCGTAAGGTATACTATTATTGGACTAGTGAATTCCGAGGATATCCGGACACGCGGTGGCGCTCTGGCACAGAGGACTAGTAGCTGGCTTAGCTTGTGTGCTGACGTACTCTGTGATCGTATGCCAATTTGCAGTGAGGCCAGGCTTAATGATTCCGCAGGCTAATCTGACTACAACCTCAGCTTTACGTAAGTCAACCATTACGTCCCTCTGCTGCCGGAGCGACACCGCGAGTTGAGTTGTCCTCAGCATTCACTAACCCAAGAATAGTAGTCCACCTTGCGCCTTCCACAACCACAACAGACCCCGGTATCATCACAGTTGTTGTGCTTGCTCCTCCTCTATCTCGACACCAAACAAATCAGTGGCAGCTCTCACCCCTCACGTATCACACTAGCCAGGTTTACATGAGCTCGAACGGAGTTCCATTTGCTCGTGTAAACGCTGTTCGGTCGAGTTGACTCCGCGCCGGGTCGAGTCGCGTCAGCGCGACAGCAGGGGCGCGTTGACTCGCTCCACGCGACCAGCGAAGTGCATGTAAACGACGACTGGTCCAGCTCGGAACGAATGATCTGCGGGATCGAGTACATCGTGTCGCTGCGTGTCGCTGCGTCCGAGACAGCAATCGCTCAACGTAGGCCCGCGCAGACGGGTACAGAAACAGAAGCGAAGAGACGCTGCGCTGGCACGGCTCGACTCGACTGGACGCGGAGCGTCGCTGCGATCGGCTCTCGCTGAAGAGAGTTTATGTAAACCGCGTCGAATGAGTTCAACCCGACTCGACTGTCAACTGGACCTGCTCTGCGGAGTTAATGTAAACACGGCCGCTGATACAGGTCTGGTGAACAAAGCAGCGAGGGGGTCTGTCCATGTTGTCAGAAGGTAAATTATTCCTAATAATAGTCAAGTTCCTAGCACCATGCAAATTGGCTGTTTCCAAATTATCTGGATTTACGTTTGAGGTAGCTTGCCGCTTTGAATGCCGGGAAAAACTGTTCCATCTCTCTTGTGCAGTTGACTGTGCTGCTTATTCTGCGTGACTCAATCAAGGGATGTCATGAGATGGCGTCAGAATGTCCCAATAATTTCGAAGATTACTTATAAGTCATCTCTTCTAGTGTTATGGAATACAGCAAGACTTGTGTTCCGGAAATACTCGAAAGACAAAGATGCGATGAGACGTTTCTTCTTGAGCGGTTCTTCAATGACATCAACGCTGACTGTGGAACATCGAAGCCAGTCTGTGAGTATCAAATAACAAAAACGATGCCGTGGGCATAACACATGTTGCACGGCATGTTTCAACAGCCGTGTTTCTAACTCCAGCGATGAAGTTGCCACATCCTACAACCGCAGTTGCGTCTGCTGGCTTCCATTATCGTTCCAATATTAATCGAAAAATTTTAAATCAACATTTGTCTTTTATTCTGCAATAGAGCTAAATTCTGCTTCCATTCTGCGAAAGAGCTAAATGTGGCCACGAGGCTGATAGGGCTTATCAGCCTCGTGGACACATTTAGCTCTTCCGTCCCGAAGAAGGCGGAGCATCTCCGCCGTAACGTAGACATCCTCCCTAACTTTCATAATTTTTAAGTTTTAATAAACCCCTTTTTGTTACTTCCCCTACTTTCGTCTACTGTCTCCCATTTATTTCAAGTATATGTACATATATATATATATATGTTTACAGTTTGACCGTGCACTCCCAGCCGAGTACAGCTGCTTCGCCCTTATTGGGACTCGTGTATATATATATATATATATGGATTAGAAGCTTAGGAGGGCGGTTGACGACGAGAATGAAATAAGTAGGAAAAATCAGAAGACGACAAAGAGCTTACAGGAAAACACAAAGAGGATTTTATTAACATATAGGGATAGGGGACGACGTTTCGGTAGTCAGCGCTGCCTTCGACGCGACCGTCGACGGCCCCGTCGAAGGCAGCGCTGACTGCCGAAACGTCGACCTCTATCCCTATATGTGTTAATAAACTCCCCTTTGTGTTTTCCTGTAAGCTCTTTCTCGTCTTCTGATTTTTCCTGCTTATATATATATATATACAATATATATATATATATATAAGTATAATAATAAGATGTGGACGACAGATTACAGGAAAGTTAACAAAAACTAATTTATGTAATGGGTAATTTAAAACATAGATTATAACAGAACGGTCGACGTTTCGACAGTGGCACTGTCTTCGTCAGGACGAAAGAGGTACAAAGGTTGCATATGCTTAAATACGTTCGGTAAGTGACTTCACAATCGGTGCAAATGTGCCACGTGGTAGTTGTCCGTGAGTCATATTCTGGAACATTCCGCAAGTTCAAGTCCGTTTGGTGATATCATTCTTCTTAGTGAGCCAGCTCAGGGTGAGCTGTACTGAGGGCGTAGCTGAAAAGAAAAAAAGAGGGAAAAAAGGAAAGTATATCCCATCTAAGCGACCAGATTCATTACTGTTGCAACTACACCGGGATCTTCGTTAATGATTGATTGGAATTTGTAAATGAGGTAAGACTTGTGTTGTTCCCTGCCTTTACGGAGTTTGATTGAAGAATAAAAATAAATTCGAATTCGAATTAGAAAGAATAAAAAAAGAATTTACAAATTAAAATCAATCATTAACGAAGATACAAGTGTAGTTTCAACAGTAAGGAATCTGGTCGCACAGAAAAGAAATTCGAGACCGCTACCTGTACCAAATAAAAGTAACGCAAATACTTTTGTTATGCTATTATCCCGCTACTTACCTCCGCGTTCATGCGTGTTTGTCGACGGTCGGTTACTTATATTCCTCAATAACACGGCGTACGGCATGAAATACTCAAGTTGCACCCAACATGCCGTTTACGAGACAGCATTTGTTCAACAACCCGATGGTTTTATTATCTACAGAATTTGTTTACAATAAGGCTGTGGAGCGGCATAGGTATAAGCATGGTTTTTGCACCGGGGTTATGCGGTCAGGCGTACGTCCTGTGGGAAAACGCGTGCATGTACTGCACGACTAATTACCTAAAATACGTCAGTTCACTTATTGACTGCTTTCGGAGAAGTAAAAGATAGCAGATTTTCAGCCAGCCCTTATTTAAATCCTAGCTCCTTTTCTGCGATCCGAAGACAAGCACGTACGAGAGATAATCCGAATCGGCATGACCTTCGGTGTCGGCAGCTTATATGGGCCACAAATAGGGCCGATCTATCTGAGCAGCAGATCAGCCCTCAACCCAATCAGCTTCATCGCTCGAAACCACGTGGCCCTTTGACGTGGAATGGGCGTTGCTCTTTTTTCACACAAGAGTTTTGGGGATTCAGGTACTCCTCATATGCATAGCAAATAATAATAATTGGGTGTTTACGTCGCGAGACAACTGAGATCATGAGCGACGCCACAGCGGTCGGTCTGTGGATTGCTTTTGCCCACCTGAGGGTTCTTTAACGTACCATGAAAGCTCACGACACGGCACCCCGTATTTAACGTCCCTCGCGGAAGACGGCGTGTCTAAGCAACTTGTACCCTGCCACCAAGTTGCTGGCGTCCTCGGTCGGGTTCGAACCCGCGATCTCGGGATCAGAAGGCGAACACGCTACCGACTGAATATGCATAGCAAACTTTAGCGATTTGTGTTTCAAAGTAAGTGTTCGTTTGAGGATACGTAGTACAACACGCGTTTTACCCCCAAAATATAATAAGTTGAATTTCAGGTAATTAGCCATCCTGTAGTTTCTGAGAGGATGTCCACGGGCTCGGGCTCGTATAACATGCCTGCAAGATCGCGTCTCTGTTATTCTCAGTTTAGCTTCTTTTTTTAACCAAAATCTGTAAACAATAAAAGCACCCTGTACATAATAAGGGTTCATACAGTAGCTTTCCAGAGATCTTATTGGTTTCTCGATTTCTCTCTCTTTCTTTTTCCTCTGTGTTTCATCACGACACAGTGCAGAGAAATATAAAAACAGGAGATAGAGGAAGCCACAAAATTGAATAGATGAGTGTAGAAGAACAGGCGAGGTAAAAGGACACGCGCTTCATCTCAACAAAGAGAAAAATCCAAAAGAACCATTGAGTCTCAAGGATGATAACGACCATGATGTCAGTGCCAGTGGCTACACCTTTCACACACAGTGTTTCATTCGTAATAGATTTTTGTAAAAAAAATCGTAAGGATAGAGCAGCGTAGATGCCTTTTTGCAGTTGAGCGACAAAGTCCAAGCAGCACAGCCTATTGGCAGACGCGCAGACCGATGACGGGCGAAGATCCTGACAAATCGGGCGCGTGCCGCCTACAGGTAATGGTCCTACGCACGTTTGGCAATACTGGGAACACATAGGTCCGATCAGGATTCCCGATACCTGCTGCGGACTCTTTCGCCGACAGTGTCCCATTACCATGCCCTCCACGCATTCCGGTGTATCTTTTTTTACTTATACGAATTGATGAACGAAAAGCAGAAGCAATCTGAATACCGTTTTATAAAGACACGATGCATTATATATACGTAACAATTACACAACTGGATGAATATATTCCTGACAGAGATACACAAGTGCGCAACAGAGATTCAAAGTATTTAGCATCAGAGCACTGGGAAAGTGCAGGAGGCCTAAAGAGCAATTATATCACAAGAGATGAAGTGACTGCTCAAAACGTACTGTAGCCAGTCCTCCTCAGGTACCCGAGGATGCGGCTGTAAAATATGGACCACTGCGCCCATCTACAACGTTGGAAGCTCATTGGCCGAGACTGTGTGTGCTCTCCGATTGTGCTTTGTGTGAATAAAATGTTTCTTTTAGCCAAAAGTCGCTTCAGTTACTTTGAATACCGTATAACGGCGGGAGGCGTGAAATCCAGTAGAAGTTCATGGTGGCCAGGACCGGCTGAAAGTTCAGCAGAACGTTGAAGATCCTTATTGGCCCAATGGGTATGCATAACATCTACGACGTCGCACTCTGATTGGTCGTGTGCCCAGTGTTGTGTGAATTATGTCAAACTATGGGCTCTATTGGGAGCTGTTGGAGCCTGCTGTAACTTCGTGGGGCAATATGCTTGAATATGCAATGATTGAAAATTATGTTTAAGAAAGACTATAATGCAGACAAACGACCAGCAGTACAAACCTGGTGAAATATGTTTGCAATCGGATCCAGATACCATACAGATACTTTAGATGCAATAAACATCCATATGCTGCAGGAAGCACACTTGCAAAGACGTGAACACTAAACCGATTGTGTCTCAGTTCACAATTCACAAACTGGCTATTAAGTCGTATAAGTTCTTCATAAGCGCGTAGGGGAAACGTTGGGGGGGGAGGGGGGTGCTGGACCTGTCCTGAATCTCATTTAATCCGGGATGTCCTGTACAAGCCTTCCAATCAAATTTTTCATGTCAACAAGGAGTTCTCGAATTCTGCAAAAAGCACATGTTAAAAAACTGCACGACGCAAGTGTAATGGGGCACTTACTCTGAGCTCTTCCTAATAAAACGGCGTCGCACAGGAACGATTTTACGGAAGAAGCATCAAGCCCTAAACATTGGCAACGACCAAAAATGTACACGAATGCACTTGTTCGCCATGACCTGTCTGTATTCTAGACAGGTCATCGCGAAAAGTCTGCAAGAGAACACTAATCTTTCAAACAGTAGGAACTTAAAACGTAAGTCATATGAAAAATTGACTACCACGTAATCACTGTTGGATGCATCTTCTACTGGGTTTGTTGAAAGCAGGGAGATGGACTTTCTGAAATTATTTGTACAAGTTAGTAGGGGCAACGTTACATGCATAATTATTTCCCTTTTCAGGCGACGTTGCATCAAAGTGCCCGAACAAAACGTTATCACTTGCACAGACTGTCTGCGAAGAAAGCTTTATGAGGGAACACGGCCTCGTCCTTCCCCCCGAATATGTGAACAAAGAGGCGAACAAATGGTACTGCTGGTAAGGACTTTTTCACGTACAACTGGCGGTTCCACAGTCTTCTTGAGATACTTATCCGGACCAAGGCTGTCTTCACCCCACACCCTGTTAGAAGAAGTCTGCCACAGATACCGCCCACCTCGTGTTTCACTGGATGAGTGACTTAGCAACGCTTGAAGAGACAGGAATCATGACTGATTTGTCCAGCCCTGCACTTGAGGCAGATAATTCAGGTGAAAGCCAAGCTGACGTGCTACAAAGCTGACATCGCTTGACGGAGATCCGGAGAGTGAAAGTTCGAACCCTGCAACCACGCGCATTGGCGTTTTCCTGAATTGTCGTTTGACGTAGCTTGTCGTAGTAGTATTCAGTCATGTCGAGGCTACGGCCGGTCCACTCAGCAACCTGGACCCCTGGGCCCTGCCCCTGAGCCCTGCGCGTATTTTTCCCCGCGCGGCGCGTGTGCGGAGGTTGTCCGCGCGCTTATAACATGCAGAGACTTGCAAAGAAGGGTCATACACAAAAAGTACAAGTGAAAATATATTTGTCAATGCCAATTGTAATGCCGATCAAGTTGAGATATATTTATTAAAGCCAATAGTGCTGGGAATTGTGCCAATTGTGATGCCGATCAGGTGAAGGAGAAAAACCCAGCCGAGAAAACTTCACGAGCTGTAACAGAAGAAACAAAAACACAAGGCAGCACATGTGAATAATATACATATTATATAAATTAATTCCAGTCCTTAAATTCTGAAATTAAAATGCTGTAGCACATTTAATCAAAGATGTTCTTAATACGATTACAATCAAAATTACATGTTTTATTATAAGAAGTCTGAGATGTGGGAACCTGATAGATGTAAGTAATTTCGAGCATAATATGGAAGCTAAATTTAATATTCCAATATGACACACATTTAATTAATCAATTTCTACTGAAGTGAATAGCGCAGGCATAAGGCAATAATTCGAATCAACACATAGCATTAATATAGAACCAATAATCCAACATGTAGGGAAATAATAGCTACACCATATCAAAACGAGAAACGATCACCACATTTAATCAAAGAAGATATTCTTAATCAATATGATTATAAACAAAATTATAAGTTGTGTTATAAAAAGTCTAATATTCCTATACGTGAGAACCATCAGTGCAATAGCGGGAAGTTCTGATAGTTGTATGTAATTAACTGTGAACAGCAGAGACCCTGGAAGACTATGGGACATGAACACAAGAGGAAATAAAATATATACCACTACAAATAAGATATTCCTAATCAATATGATCACAATCAAATTACAAGTTGTATTATAAATATTCCTACATGTGAGAACCATCATGCAATAGACGTAAGGAAATAACGAGGAAAAACACAATCAACAGCTACAATTAATAGAAAGCCAAACCTGCACACCATCCAACACATAGAGAAATAATAGCTAGTCAATCTATCAAAAGGAGAAATATTACAATATAGCACAGACTTAACGCTGAAGAAGAGAGGAACACTCCAAGCGGCGACATGTAAACAACAACAGACGAAAATAATATATCATTGAACCATCATGAAATCGACCAACATACAATTTTCATTCTAACAAACACTACGAACCTTGATGGAGGTATCCAAGACATAGAAAATATGGAATGTTTACATCTCGGTTTTCGCTCTTTTCCTTAAAGCCGGGAGACTTTATGTCCAAATGACCAAGACGAAGCAACTCCCATGCTTTATCACCCAAAGGGTTGGGGGCTGATTCCTTCGTCCAGCAAATGGGGCGTTCTAGAGGTCAGATAAGATAGTTCAAAGGCGATATATTTTATTGTGCCGCGCAAATAGATGTCAATATTATTCGCTGGGATCACTATATTTTCGTATCCTTTCCTTGAAACGGGAATCTTATGTCAAAGTGGTTGAGAAGTCGACTAAGTTTGTACACATGCGATATTGTTATTGAACATCTAGAGAAAGTCCAAATTATTAAATGGTAGCAACAATACTCAATCAAAAAACGAGAAACAAATTTAATTACATCAAGTTTGGTAATATCTTGCAGCAGAAAGTTCTATATAGATGAACCACACAGAAAAATCAAATGTGAAACACAACTCAGAAATACCGGGCATTCCCAACTCAGAGATTATTTTTACTTATCTCAATCGAGCGAACAATTGAAACAAATATGACACAATTAATACATCATGCATACATAATGTCCAATTCATCGAATATCAGTCGAACCTGAAACAAAACAATAATTAATTCAGACAAATCATTTCTAAGCAAGCAGCGTGAATACACCGTAGAATCTGTACAGGAACTTGTCATTTTCAATGAATAAACATGATCAACTAGTGGATTCAAGCGATAAAGTGCGATGAAACCCGACGACCCCCAACACCAACATCAAGTTAGAGAGGGACGGCCTCTAGTATGGCCTTGTGCATAGAATCATTGAAAGCGCACATTTTTTCTTACTCATTTTGGAGAGCAGCTGCAGCTGCTTGATCTGCCAACTCATTGCCTTTGATGTCTACGTGGCTGGGCAGCCAGCATAGGATGAGGGAGTACCCCTTTGTTCTTATCAGACTGGCTAAAGATCTTGCTCGCTGCACAAGCAAGTTCTTTGTTGTGTGCTGACTACAACTTGCGTTAATGGAACTCAAGGAGTCTGTATATATAACAGAAGACTTTATAGAATCTTGAAGGATGTAGTTGAGAGCCAAGATAATGGCGTAAACCTCGGCAGTAAAAATTGATGCAAATGTTTTTATACGATGAGACCTTGTGTACGCGCCACAAATCATGGCACAAGTCACTCCTGCACTAGACTTGGACCTATCTGTGTAAATCTCAGTATGGTTATCAAAGCTGTCTTTCAAGTGTGCAAACTCTTGTTGAAGTACTGATGAGGCGCTGTCTTGTTTGTTGTATTTTGCCAAAGAGATGTCCTTGGAGGTGGTTCCCAGGGTGGGAGCTTTCTGCTACACTCTACAACTTGTAGGTCACAGGACGAGAAACCGTGGCAATCGAACTCTGATGCAATTCGCAAAGAGATTGGAGGGACGACAGAGGGCTTGTTAATGAACAGCTGTTTAAAGCGTGTGTGCTTGACGCAAGTCGAGGCTGGATTTTGGGGTAGACTATTTATTCTAAGTGCGTACGATGTACCGAGATAACAACGCCGTCTTTTGAAGGAGCATTCCTTCGATTCAACATATAGACTCTGTACAGGAGACGTTCGGAAGGCGCCAAGCACGAGCCTGAGCCCCTGGTGATGGACAGGGTCCAGGGCTTTCAACACAGACTCTCGAGCAGAACCGTAGACAAAGGACCCATAATCCACTTTGGAACGAATACATGCAGTATATACTTGGTGAAGTGTTTCCTGGTCTGCAACCCAAGATCTGTGAGAAATGATTTTTAAAATGTTTAGTGACTTGACACACTTTATCTTTACGTTTTGGATATGAGCCTTGAAGGTCAGCTTCGAGTCGAAAGTAATGCCAAGAAATTTGGCTTCTGGTTGAACAAGGATATCTTGTCGGTTAAGCTCAAGCGTAAGTGGTGCGAACAGTCATCTAATCCTAGAGAAATGGACACACACAGTTTTCTCAGCTGAGAATTTGAATCCATTTGATGAAGACCACATGGCCATATTGTTGATGGCCACCTTCATCTGTCGTTCGCATATTCACAGGTTCGTGGAGCAACAATATATTTGAATGTCATCCACGTACATGAAGAAAGATATGGAGGGTGGGATGACATTGGTCACAGAGTTGATTTTCACAATAAATAAAACAACACTGAGAACGGATCCCTGCGGGACACCATTCTCTTGTACGAAGGGGCGGGATAGAGTGGTTCCCAGTCGCACTCTAAAGGATATGTGCTGGAGGAAGTTTGAAATGCATCTAAGGAGCCTGCCCTCCACGCCAAAAGAGTAAAGATCCTGCAGAATACCGTGTCGCCGCGCAGTGTCATACGCTTTCTCTAAATCAAAGAAAACAGATAAGCAATATTGTCTTCTGGCGAAGGCTTCACGGATAGTGGTTTCTAGCCGAACAATGTGATCCATGGTGGAACACCCTGTTCGAAAATCACATTGAAATTCAGAAAGGCAATTATTTTCTTCCAGATGATGAACCAGCCGGTTATTGACCATTCGCTCAAACGTCTTCCCAATACAACTCGTAAGGGCGATAGGTCTGTAACTGGCTGGATTCGAAGCTTCCTTTCTTGGCTTGAGAAGGGGAATGACAGTCGCAGTCTTCCATAATACTGGTAACGTTCCCTCTGCCCAAACGCGGTTAAAGAAAAGGAGCAACATTTTTTTAAGTCATCAGATGAGGGGCACAGCATAGAGTAGGTTACTCTGTCTGGGCCCGGGGCAGTGGCTTTAGCAGCGAATAGGGATCGCTGAAGCTCCACCATCGTGAACGGCTGATTCTATACGTACTCATCACCACCACTCATTGGAATTTTTCGTTTCTCAGCGTTGATGATTGTGCCAAGATGACCGCTTTGCTTGTTTCCGCGTCCATCTGGCCTTGGCTCTCGCCTTTTTAAACAAAAGAAGATTTTGTGATCTGGGGTACCTCCGAAATGTACCCCACGCACGATTTTGAAGTTTACGAGTTTCCTTGCACTCGCTGTTCCACCATGGCTTCGGTCGTTTCGGTAGACGACCAGAAGTCTCAGGAATGGATTGCGTTGCTGCATCGAGGATGACGTTAGTAATTACATTGTTGGCCTCTTCAATCGTCATCCTCTCCACAGGGATTAACGACAGGTCACATTTTTTAGAGAAAGCATTCCAGTCAGCATGTTGGAGCTTCCATCTAGGGGGGCATGCTGTCAGTCTATTGACTGCACACATATATTTCAGGATCACTGGAAAGTGATCACTCCCAAGTGGGTTTTCTTGCACGCTCCATTCTATATCTTGATATAGACATAGACTGCAAAGTGATAAATCTAAGACCGAGAAAGACTGACTTGAACAGTGGACATACGTAGGTGCTCCTTTATTTAAAAGACAGATGGAGGTTGATAACAAGACCCTTTCCAATATTTTCCCTCGGCCGTCGGTTCTTGTACTGCCCCAAAGCGGATTGTGGGCATTAAAGTCGCCTAAGAGTATAAATGGAGTTGGAAGTTGCCTGATTAAGTGTTCTATATCTCTCTGTGCAAAACTTGCTGACGGTGGCAAATAGACCGAGCAGATGGTAACAATTCTGTCCAGACACATCTGCACGGCTACGGCTTCCAAGTCTGTAACGAAGTGGACTTCTTTGGACGGAACAGTTCCTCGTGTGACGATAGCCACGCCACCAGATGCGCGAGTGGCGTCTGTTCGATGACTTCGAAATACATTTTGTCTACGAATTGGATTTGGTGTGTGTGTGTGTGTGTGTGTGTGTGTGTGTGTTTAAATATGTTTCTTGGAGGCAGAAACATGCTGCATTGTACTTGTCAAAGAGATCGTTAATGTCGTCTAAGTTAGAAAGTAAACCCCGGCAGTTCCACTGGAGGAAGTGGTTCATAGCGGTCACACTAAAAAGGAGGAAAAGAAAGCGCAGCACTTAGTGACACCTACTAGAAAAGACTTGTACCATTTAGGGGGTTGGACCCTTCGCGGGGGTTGTTTCTGTTGGTCATTCCCTTTGAAACCCCCTCCTCGTCCTTTCTCTCGTTTTTCCTTCCCTTGTGGAGGAATGCTGGGGAGGCTCGACGATGACTTCTGCGACATGCAGTCGTCATCTTCGACCTCCATACTTTGGGTGCCTTTTTAGGAAGGGGTTTTTACGACCCCGTCCCAAACTGACTGTGTGCCATCGACCTTAGTGGAGGCCGTGGCTGTTTCTTTCTGGCCAGTTGAACGGCTGGCCTCCGTCACGGCAGAAGACACAGAAGACAGCCTTCTGAGGTTGGGGAGTGTAGAGTGGGGACTCAGAACCCGAAAAACAGGTCTGTGGCGCCACTCCGCCACGCACCATGTCGGAAAAACTTCCTTTCTTTCTGAACTCGAGCTGTGCTCGTGCAGCTTTATAGTTTAACTTCTGCTCTGTTTTTATTCTCAATATTTCTTTTTCTTCTTTCCACCGTGGGCAGGACCGAGAATAGACAGGGTGCCCCCCCTCACAGTTAGCACAGTGGAAGTTTTTTGTACATGATTCAGGAGTATGCTCTTTGCCAGCACATCTGGGACACACCAACTGTCCTCGACAGACTTGGTAGCTGTGCCCAAACCGCTGGCATTTGAAACAGCGACGAGGATTAGGAATAAATGTTCTGACATGACAATTGACTTAACCGGCTTTGATGGTAGAAGGAAGTGTGTGCAGCTTAAACGACAGGATGATGTGCTTTGTATTGATCTCCTTGCCATCTCTCCGCATAATTATCCGTTTGGCAGACACGACGCCTTGCTCTTGCAAGCCCTCTTCGATTTCAGTTTCGCTGCAGTCGATTAACTCTTCTTCGGAAATGACTCCCTAAACGGTGTTCAGTGTTCGGTGGGTTGTAACTGAAACAGGTATCTCCCCGATCTTCTTTAGAGATTGCAGTGCTGTACTTTGTTGTTTATTATTGACCTCTACCTGAATGTCTCCTGAGCTCAGTTTCTTGGCCTGAAACGACTTTCCTATTACGTGTTCGAGTGCCCTAGCAACAAGAAAAGGTGATACTTTAGATAGTTGTATGGTCTCGTCATCTGAGTGAAGAATCAGGAACTTGGCAAACCAAGGTTCCGGACAACTTAGGTCAGAGAAAGTCAATGTTCGTTCTTCGGTGCGGCTCCTCTTCGGGCGCCGATCGGGTTTTTTTTAGGTGATTGTGTCCATAGAAAATAATGATGGACATTCGGTGCAGATGTCCTGCCGCCCACCACGGATTCCAACCAGGGGACCGCGCATCACGCAGTAGCAGGTACCTCTGCATGATACCCAAGTGCAGCTTTCGGGAGAGTGAAAAGAACTGCCCCAGGTTGACCCTTGCCGCCAAAGATGATGAAAAGTGGAAGGAAGCGAGAAGGAGAGAAGATAAAGAGAAAGCAATGGAAAGGTGGATGGCGACTAGCTGAATAATCCTGGCCGGGCCTTCCAAGACCACCTGACTATGGGAAGAAGGGGCCAAAGCGGTGTGTTGCTCTCCCAGAGGGGCCCCGAAGGGTCCTAAACAACCTCCATGGTCCACTCAATCGCCAGGATCCCCCTTTCCCCAGACACGAGAAAGCCACGCACAGCTATAAGTGGGGATAGCCCTCCTGCGGCGACCTAACCGTGAATGCAGGAGGGGGCTACTGCGGCTGCTGCCGGGCGATGGGGGCGCCAATTTTCCGACGCCGGGTTTGATAGATTGATTAGCTATTATTTCTCTATGTGTTGGATGGTGTGCAGGTTTGGCTTTCTATTAATTGTAGCTGTTGATTGTGTTGTTTCTCGTTATTTCCTTACGTCTATTGCAATGATGGTTCTCACATGTAGGAATATTTATAATACACCTTGTAATTTGATTGTGATCATATTGATTAGGAATACCTTCTTTGTAGTGGTATAAATTTTATTTCTTCTTGTGTTCTTGTCGTTCTTGTTCCATGTTCTTCCATACATCTAACGGCACCCATCTTCTACAAATCAGGGCAGATATCATCAGAGCTGGTTGTTGGCTAGGAGCGTGCTATGTGGTGAAGTTCATTTTTAACATATCTATTTTCTGTGTTGGATTCATAAAACAAAGTAAGGTTTGTAGTGTCTCTTAGAATGAAAATTGTATAGTGTTCGAATTGTATAGTGTTATTGTGTGTTCGATTAGATTATGTCACGAGGATGATTTTATGATAATTAAAATGATAAATTATTCTCCTCTGCTGTTTTGATTAAGAATAACTTCTTTGTAGTGGCATATATTTTATTTTCTCTTGTGTTCGTGTCCCATAGTCTTCCAGGGTCTCCGCTGTTCACAGCTAATTACATACAACTATCAGAACTTCCCGCTGTTGCACTGATGGTTCTCACGTATAGGAATATTAGACTTTTTATAGCACAACTTATAATTTTGTTTATAATCATATTGATTAACAATATCTTCTTTGATTAAATGTGGTGATCGTTTCTCGTTTTGCTATTATTTCCCTACATGTTGGATGATTGGTTCTATGTTAATGCTATGTGTGGATTGGAATTATTTCCTTATGTCTGCACTATTCACTTCAATAGAAATTGATTAATTAAATTTGTGTCATGTTGGAATATGAAACTTAGATTCCCTATGGCGCTCGAAATTACTCACATGTATCGTGTTCTCACATCTCAGGCTTTTTATAATAAAACTTGTAATTTTGATTGTGATCGTATTGGTTAAGAACATCTTCTTTGATTAAAATGTGCTCTCCCTTCTGATTCACTGAAAACATGTGTGTATGATTACAGTTAATAAAAAATATTGTGTTTGATCTGTGATACCTATTCAATGCTATTGTATCTTACCTGTAATAAGCATTTCTTTGTTACGTGTATTGTGTTTCTTCTGCTTCAGGTTTTTTGGCTGGGTTTTTCTCCTCCACACAGAATCACAGCATAATTCCTAGCACTATTGACTTTAATAAATATAATTTCACTTGTACTTTTGTGTATGGCTATCCTTTGCATGTAAGCAGCCTACTGCACACCTGTTGTAGCTGGAAAAAAATTATGATTGAAGTCGACACAGATTGAAAAACGACAAAAGTCGACCCAGGCTGAAAAGTGTGAGCTGGTAAGCGCGCACGCAGCCCTCCGGCCACGCGCTACCCACCGGTAAGCGCCTCCACCCGAGCGCCGCCCGGCGGGTGCGGGAACAAATAGGTGACCCAAGTCGGCCAAGCCTCCAAAATGTCGAAAGAAGTCGACCCAGGCTGAAAAATGTGAGGGTAAGCGCGCATGCAGCCCTCCCCCCGCCGATAAGCATGTGTACAACCCTCTACACACGCGCCGCGCGGGGAAAAATACGCGCAGGGCTCAGGGCAGGGCTCAGGGGTCCATGTCGTAGTTTCGCCCTGCCGTAGTTTTGGCATGACAGAATACTACTTGCCGCTTCCAAACTGGCGGAAAAAGCTGCTTATTCGGTCGTGCGCAGCTCACTGCGTTGTTCATTCGGCGCGAACCGATGTTACGTGCCCCTGTAGTTTAACAGCTATTTCTTCACGATGTTTTCCAGTATGATGCAGTACAGCCAGAATTGTCTTCAGGACACGCTCAAACAACAAGGATGCGATTCCGAAGACTTTTTGCAGGGGTTCACTCGGAAAGTTGAGACTCAATGTGGAACGTCCAAGTCGTTCTGTAAGTACAATAAAAGAAGAATGAAGCAGGGATAACACATAATACGAGGCTTGGGACAACAGTAGTCTTTGTAAGTCCAGTGATAAATATCCCTCCGGCGATCAAAATCATTACATTGGGACATTGCAGTGGGACTTAATGGTAGTTGAAATCGAGGAGGATCGCCAGACTGTCAAGCTGAATGTCAACGGAAACGAAATCAATGAAAACGAGATCAATATGCAAGCAAGAAATTAAACTGAGAAGAAAAAAGTGTTTTATCGGGGGGCCTCGCTTTCTTTTTCTCGGCTATGTTTTACATTCCCACTTGCATTAAACGAGCCCTCAGCTGCTTATATTTCTAGCGGAAATACCTTTTCCTCTTGTAATTTAAATCTTAGGGGAATCCGCTATTGAAACAAAAATGTCAAATGCCTTTGGCGGTTTTATGTTGCGCATCCAGAAGTACAAGAGACTAGCACACAGTGGAATGAAAGAAGAGAAAGAAACAAGGGAAGTGCGTCATCTTAGCAAATGACAAGGATGCGCAGAATAAGGAACAGTGCCATCGGGAACCAAACCCAACACTCCTTATGTAGAATACGCGTTTAATTTCAACAGAGGGGAAAAAATAATTGAATATCGCACACGATCACGTTCTTTCATATTTGATGTTGCTGCCGATGGTTGCACATCTGGAAACATTTCACATACAATGTGCATTTACTTTATTCATTGTAGTTGTTTTGTAGGAAAAGGAAACATATAGAAGCGTCGACCCCGTGTTTGTAGTCGACAGACCATCCTCTCGCAGATAGTGCGCAGCTTTCCAGTGGCTCACATCATATTACATCACATTACATTATTGGTTACGTACTGCGAAAATGATTATTGAGAGAGACCTAAAATTTTCACACTGCAGTCTTCTATTCAGGAGGTAAAGCTTCCCACGTGTACTATTTGTCATTTGTCTCGCTACTGAAGCGCGTAACAACGTACAGGGCTGGGCAGAGGTCTACGGAAGACGCTCTGGCGCATTCCTTCCTCAGAGTCAGAGGGTAGCAGCGAATGGTACCTTGCGAACTAGTACGTGCATAGGTAATGCAACCTCTTCTTTGCAAGTCCGTGCGGTACCTTACACTCTAAATCTTTTCACACCTTTAAGGGTGTAATAACGTGCATGGCGCATGGCTTTTTAGGTGTAATTTTCATAACACCATAATGGAGCACGGTTTCGCACAAATTTTCTTTACTCGAGTGTTGTCTGTCCTCAAAAATTGAGTGCACGAGTGCTTATGGGAACTAGCGTGCCTTGAAGCATTACGAAACTGCAACATGCAGAGGTAGAGGAAGAAGAACGGCACTCCCGGTGTGCACGGCAGCCGCGTCAGCCGGGTTAAACCATAGCACGACACAGCAGTGTTCCAAAAAGTTATCATGCTGCTTTGCGGCGCGCACAAAGTAGCATTTTCTATCTTCCCTGGCCGCCATAAAAGACTGCACAGCACGCAATCACATTAACACTCCGCTGCCCTCCCCACAGAAGATGTGGCGGCTTCAAGCAACTTGGATGTTAATCGCGTTTTCCCACAATCATCTCATCTGTATGTGTTTCAGAAACGAAGAACGTTACACCCATTTCAGGTACGACGAAGTACAGTAAAAAATACAGAAGGTATGAAACACCGTATCCCCCTAACAAAACGGAAAACACACGGAGCGTATGGCGCGTTAACCACTGTTTACGTTTCCGCTGTTATGACGTGGAACGGACCGAGACCCTGGCGAATGTGAGAGCGGTATGTCACCACAAACTCGATTTTACACCCTCGCCCTCTTCTGCTGCGCAGAAACTTACAAGCAGAGCAATAATATAATGGCTACTGCGGTGCAATGCCGTAGCAGCATTTCTTAGCACTGGGCATCTAGTAGCAGTTTACTGGGGTTCCTTCACGTACAGCGTACGCCCTTCTGAAATCCTTCCTGTATGTTGGTTGGGCCATCTTACATGTACTATAATTTTTGTTTACAGGCTCTGCTCAGTGTAATAACAACACGTTATCCCATGCCCAGTTTGCGTGCAGCGAGAGATATATGCAGATCCATGTGCTGAATCCTGAAAAACCGGGACAATTGAGCCCGGATGCTCAGAAACGTTACTGCTGGTAAGCGCTTTTTCTTTTACGTGCAAACCGCAGTTCCATAGCATTTTTGTGATAAGCGTCAGACCACAACAGCACCAGCAGACGGCGCCTGTGTTCACCCAACACCACATAGTGCACCAGAGGAAGTCTGCCTCAGATGCCGTTCACCTCGTGTTTTAAGGCCCAACCGCATTAGTCAGCGCATTATCCAGCGGCCTGCAGTGGCGTTTGGAGAGCGGCAGAACGATAGAAAAGCAGCGACACTACCGAATTCCGAGGGGTGCGAATATCGTGGATGGGCGACTGCTGGACGAAGGAAGCGTCTGAAGCGGCGCGAGCAAGTTGCCCATCAGGGATTAGCCGTGGATGGCGACACGCGGAACTGCCCAGATTGCTCGCGTGGATCGCGTTCAGCAGAGGATCAGATGCTGCTGATGTTAACCACGTGATTCTTGTGTGAGCGTGCAAAATGCAAAACACGAAGGGAAGAGTGCAACAGATTAATATCAAATGAAATGCTGTGTTCGCCCCGTGTATTTGGATGTCTTGTGAATAGCGAGGCACAACAAGTGGCTCTGTGAGTGCGCACCCCTGCACTTCTACCATATCTGTGTTTCAGTTTTTAAAATTATGTAATGTTTTATGGCCATTTGTTATGCGAATGAGTTCGTACCGCACGTTCTGCAAAGTTATAGATACGTTTTTAGTTCTCGTTTAACTCTTTTCCACCTTGTAATTTCACCATCACTTACCTAGCTTCGCGCATCATAGCCATAAACCCCATAGCCATATAGACCAGAACAATCCAACTCATCACCATCATCACCTGTGTTCGTGAATTTCACAAGTAATCTCAAGTGTTTCTCAAATTATGCGGATTTCCTTTCCTTGAGAGGGTACGGAAACGTTCGCTGGGGGCGCCGTCAATCCGTTATTGTAGAAACGTTGCATGAGGTTAGCTTTAGGCGTTTTACGACAGCGTCGGTTGCCACCGAGAAAAACTCGCGTTCTGCCGCTCACAGAACGGCTCATACGGTTGAACCTTTAAAGGAATGAGTGAAACAGTCGGAAGAATGGGAATCATGACCGAGGTGTCCAACATTGCAATTGAGGGACGATAATTACGTAAAAGCCACTACGGTAGGCTACACAAGCACAATCGCTAAACAAAAACAATGAGAGTAAAAGGTTGAATCCTGGCGCCTATGGGCGGCGTGCAGCGCCTATAGGCGCGCTGCTGCTCGTCCCCCTTGTGAAGAAACTGCACAACTGCTCTAGGAGAAATTTGGCGCAAGCATACTACGCCGCGCACGTTTGCATTCACGTTTCGTGCAAGCGTTCTCGTGGGATTGCCTCATATTAGATATAGTGTGTCCAGTTTACGAGCAGGCGCTTCCTCGTAAGGGTAAAACGTATGTAATTTTTACCACATAACGCGTGTGTCGTTTCTATTCAGGCAAAGTGCCTCAATAGCTTTAGATGTAGAGGGCCCCGATGTTGACCCATTTGCCGCAATCCCTGAACCCGTGAAAAAATAGGTTCTTTCTTGGCAACAATATTCCTGGGTTCCGTATAGTTATTTCCAGACTTGTGAGCAAACCCATTGTTCGAGAAGTCGCGGTTATTAGAAAAGCTAAAAAGGCTCCTTAGTATGCCTTCGCACTGATCGAGTGGAAACAATTTTACGTTATTTATCATGTCCCTAGCGCTGTTGCTTTTTTTAGTGATGAGATTTTTTAGTTTCCTAACTTGTCGGGAAACGGAAAACCCGAGGTACAGAGGACGATAACAGACAAACACGATTTCAAATTTCCACACAACGTCAAATTCTACTTCCTTCAAAGGAAAATATGGTCGATCCATTGGTGGATCAGTCGAAAATGTGTTAATGCTGCAAAAACCTTCACACGACCGTACACAACGCGAACGCAAGACATTATTCTCAGCCGAACGAGCCTTTCGGGGTTCCTCCAATTCAGCTTGGCGGCGTCATCTCGCAGCGTCAGCCTTCTTTCGCCGCCGCTTGCTTGCTTAGTAGGGGGAGCTCCTTCGCACAACCTTAATAACCCATGGGGCGCCTGGAACAACGCGCCACGTCATTTTAGCGTGGCGCGCCACCTTCTTCTACGGCGCCGCGGCCGCCAGTTGTGCTGGCATTGCGACCTGGAGGCTTTATATATCAGTAGATCGATTTCGAAATTCAGTGAAATCGATTAATTTCGTGCAAAAAAAAACAGAAAAAGAACTCGTTCTTCATATTTTCCGCTACGAAGAGCTGTCTGACCTACTTCAGTGTGTGAAGCGTGGTGAAGGAAGTCGTAAATCTCGAATCCGCAATACGCGCAGGCGCGAAGCGAGCCGTTGACTTTTCGTACATGACCCGATTCATTGCGAATATTTGGCCCAAAATACTTTCCAAAACGTTATTCGCTTTCCCCCATACCAGTACCTTCCGTGGTGTGTGAGATGATGACAGCTTTCTCATTTACTGGCAACGCGTTCTATGCTTACTCTTTGACTGTACCTTTGACTTGCCGCATGGGGCTAATTGCGGCAACTTTTCCGCATACGCTTCGCCTTAGTAAGCTTGCAACCATTGTCAGCAGTCGCCACAGCGCCTGGCGCGTTGGGAAAGTGGCTCTCAAATTGATAGTATACCTAGCATCAATACATCATCTCGTGCTGTGACGAACATGTGACATAACTGAAACCTTCGTACGCATTGGGCTGGCCGCCAGTACGTGTGCGAGTCCACGTCGGGATGTGCGGGTACGGGTTGCACCAATGGCATTGCTGCGGGCCGTGCTCCGGCATGCGCCGTGCGGCTACGGGTACGAAATTTCGTACCCACGCTCATCTGTACCTATATTGCGCATGTTGCTCATCTTGCGGATCGAGGGAGCAAGTCACAGCGGTCAAGATCAGCTGCGCGAGAAAAAAGCTAGGGTGAAGTGGGCATGCGCAGACCGACCTTCTTTCTCAACCTCCTTTCCCGTCTCTCCACGTGCTTTTCGTCTTTTTCTCGTTCCCCTCCCCTCCGTCACAGCTTCCTCTATTTTTCCTTTTCCTTTCCTTCCTTTCCTTTTTTTTTTCGCGCTTGCTGTAGAGTAACATGCGTGTTGCTCCATAGCAGAGAAACAAAGAGCGGTGGTGGTTCATAAAGCAAGTTTATTTATCCTCGCGAACTGTTCAGATAAAGTTACAGTACATATCTTTTAACGTCTTGTAACGCAGGTTTCACTGGAGCTTTAGGTGCTTTGACACCGAAGAGCAGTTCGCGCACACAGTATGTAAAGGTGTACAGTTTTCGAGAACAGCTGTGCCAGGTGTGTCGTAGTTGCCGATGGCTGCGGGAGCTCTAAAAATAGAATAAAAGTTTTTTGATGATGCCTAAGTCTGAACGAAAATCACTGTTATGAATCGATGTACCTTTCGTATTTGAAGACCAAAGCACACCTGCCACAAACGTTCCTAGATCACACTGAATAAACGGCTGCGACGTGCATGAGGGGCAGCTATAGCATAACCACACATATAATTTATTAGCAGCATATCCGAAACGCACAAGTAACGGCAACGCACTGCACTGACGCCCCTAACTTACAGAGTTACTCGTAAATGTTGTACGTAACACACTTCACACGATAAACCTGTATTACTTCCTTCGGAAACAAGAAGCATCCAAACTTGTCTTACCATTGACCTGCGGAACATCGGAAGAAGAGTGACTGCCTCGCGATTTCTGCTTCCTTTGGAGGTGCAGGGATTCCCTATCATGTTCGTCTTTCCACTGTTGTGTTGATCAGCTGGATGCGCCATTCCATTTCACACTAGCTGTTCCCCACAAGCTAAATCTGAAGCACTCAAAACCCTCGAAGCTACCCGCTATCATCTGCGAGCACAACGGTTGTAGACCGAGAGAACACGCATGGCCGGACAGACATGTTTCCTCCGTTCGACCGACCGTTCGGATCATCGCGCCTGAATCAAATGACTCTCACCCAATCAGCGCGAAGGAAGACTGATGTCAGTTCTCGGAGATCAATGAGCATCCTAATATTTACACATATATCACGCAGCCACTTAGGGATACTGAGATAGCTGCGCCAGTGGCGAAGATATTTTGGAACCGGTGTGCTTCGCTTTAGAGCCGGCGGCTGGCTGCACTGCCTAGAAGTCGCGCCATTTCCTTCCTTCTTCCCTCTACACTAGCTGCGCATGCGCAGCGTGGCTACAGACTGGCCACGCCGCGATCCTTGTCTAGCGAGCACTCTAATGCTAACGCATTAAAATAAAAAGTGCAAACTGAAATTATATGTCGCCGCTGCCATTCATGTTAAGGGCGGTTTTTATGAAGAAGGTGCAGTTCGGAGCCGTCGGGTGCTCGAGTGGCGGCTGACTTCCACAGAAATAATTTCCAGCTTGTCATTACGTTGGGCGCGAAGCATCCAAGCCCCTTTTTTTTATAAAAGAAGGTGATGGACAGACACGGTAGCTGGATCACTCCCTGTGAATTTCCCTGTCTCTCAATGCAGCCGCAATATACGACCCCCAGAATGTTTGTGGTTGTCTCCCGCACGGCAGCACGGAGGTCGCTCTGCACACTGCCTATACACATTGTTTTTTTTTTTTTTTCGTCTACGTAGGTTGCCGCTCCCAGCGCCGAAACAGCTCACATCTCTCCTGCGCCATTGTATTGCTTATTTTACGCGACCTGATCCAAAGTTTTCTTTTTCTTATTATCTTATTATTATCCACCAGGATATGTTACGAGTCCCTGTAATTAAACACCAGTTTCTCCACCGTCTTTTCTAGTATGATGGAATACAGCAAGACTTGTCTACCGGAACTACTCAAACAACAAGGATGTGACGACACAGGTTTTGTTCAGCTCTTCTTCCAACGAATAAATAGAAAGTGTGGAACATTTAAATTGGACTGTAAGTACAATACCCATGTATAAAACTAAGATAGCTCATTGCTTCTGACAACAGTCGCCGTTGTCAGTCTAGTCATAAAGGTCGTTTGCCCCCGGTGGGGACAAGCGACCTTGGGTGGCATATGGTAACGTAACACAAAACCGAGTATTCCAGAACCGCAAACGCCGTACCCGAATTGTAACACCATGTAGTGGTATCCTGCAAAACACGAGTGACTTCACAAAAACACGCCAAAGCAATCGAAAATCGGTTACTTCATCACAACAAATGTAAGCAAAGAAACAAAAAACGTAAGGTAAAAAAGAAAAAAATCCCGCAACTTCTAGGCGCCTTTTTTTTTCTTTTCCTTTTTTGTCGTTTAGACACATATTCGAGAGCAGCTTAGAAGTTGTTACTGCAGCTGAATTATTCCACCAGACGGAAGTCCCGTCGAGGAGATTATGTAGCTACAGAACTATCTCACATTAATTATTTAAATCTTTACTCAGGGAATTCCGACCAAAACTAATATATAAAACCGGTCAGAATCTGTGTTAAAATCGCTGAAAACTGTTTGATGTGTCAAAATCACTCGCGCGTGCCGTGACGTATCCAATGCTGAATTCCACTATGCGAATGAGCCGGAACGAAGACTGCGCCCTACTAAGCATCACCTTCGCCGATGGACTCTTATCAGGAAGGCTAAGTTCGATCAGTACCAATATAACTTGAAGAAAAATAATCAGAACGTGTGTATTGGACAGCAGGCAGCATCGTGTGCAGCGCTGTCCAGTGGGCGCTTTCTGATTACTGATCTGTACTGATCTGGGCCGACTTCAGGAGGAACTGTGTCTCAGACAGCACAGCCGGTGACAGAATTCGAACCCGTGTCACCTCCCAGTCTCAGCGTGGAAAGCGATCATCCTAACCACTATGCCACGGGATCTGGTGAACGTCGATTGTCCAGCCTTCCTCCCGAAATTTCCTCAATATAGTTGAATAATGAATTTTAGGTTATTGGTCACGTTGCGGTTACATTCTTCAAGCCGTCCGTCTGGGCGTATAACTCGACTGCACTCTCGAACGCTGTCATAGATTTTCAACAAAAATCTGCGAATCATAAAAGAAAAGCCTCGTGTTTCATGTGTGTGCGTAACAGCTCGCGAACAGTATGTACCGCCAGAGGGCAGAATATTTCCTTCGACATGCCTTAGTTTATAAGTGTGTCGTTGCCACAGTAAAACTCGACAGCGTACGGGCAACGCCAACTAGATAGAGAAAGCTTGCATATTGCCTCCTCTTCCTCCTGTACGTGGACAT
Organism: Ornithodoros turicata; assembly: GCF_037126465.1. Lineage (NCBI taxonomy): Eukaryota > Metazoa > Arthropoda > Arachnida > Ixodida > Argasidae > Ornithodoros > Ornithodoros turicata. The sequence continues at coordinate 168,867 of NW_026999444.1, read as the reverse complement.
ATATAGTCATAATTCGTCTGCTACTGAAGAACCCGCAACTCAAGAACCAGCAAGCTATTGCAGCTCAACTGGAACCTGCAGACCTAAATATTCAGAAAAGAAGTGCGAGACGCTTTCCAGAAAATCGCTTTTGAGAAAGATTTCAGACCGTTTCGTGCTTTATTTGTTTTTGTTTTTTGGTTTCGCCCCCTTTTTTTCATTTAGTACGCGTGGACGTTCAGTCATAACTCGCAGGCGACTGTGATTCTTCTTCATGGCCAAGACCGCTGAAGGCACGTTCATCATCGGCTACGGCCGTTGAAAACGCGATCCTCATTGGCTGGCTCTTAATTGTTACAAAGATCGTGATGACATCGCAATCTTTTGCGGCGCCAATCTTCAGCACTCTTCTTCAGCAACAATCTTGAGCTCTCGGAGGATTGTGCGCATGTAGTGGTTTGCTTTTAGCTTGAGACGAAGTGGTGCCTATAATCAAGTTATTTTCACATTGCTAGTTTATAATTATCACAGCCACGCACAATTCAACATCGCAAGTACACCGAAGATACACTCGCATGGCAGAAAGCGATCGTTCTGTAGAATCACAGCCGTTGTTTTAGCCGTGTATGCGTTTAGTATGATTTATATCAAGCATCGCTGCAGAAAGAGCCTTTAGTAAACGACAGTGGTGCCTTGTCTCGCAAATATGGACACACCGATGCAGCCCAAATAATTGCTTTACACAATTAGGACAGTTAATCAGGCAGTGATGTAAGCTTAAAGGGAGAATCCGCATAAGGTCCCTTCCAAGATTTTCGAATATTCGTCACCTTTAGCCATCAACAACCATGCCTGTAAAATATCTCCTTCGAAAACTGAGTCAAACTTGATAAAAATTATTTTCTTCTATGACGGGCTCAGTGACAGGGTAGTGCGAGCCACGAGCGTTTTTCTGCAAGCAACACTGAGCGTGATGTAAGTCGCGACATATCCCGCGCCGTCCGCCTTGCTTTGCTGTGTATTTTGGCAGTTTTGACTAAGGAAATTTTCCGTAGCAATTGTGTTCGTTACGTCGCACACTGATCTTACACCCACCAGGATGGCCGGTAAGACATGCTGTATAATCAGTTGTGGCAACAGGTCGGATACAACAACAGACGTAGCATATTTCCAGTTTCCGACGGAGAAACAACGTCGTTTGGAGTGGGAAATGGCGCTGCGCAAAATGGCGCTGCGCAAGTGGAGGAAGACCAGTTCGAGAACATGTTCTCATCATTTTGAGCCAGGAATGTTCGACACGAAAAGACGGCTCATGCGGGAACTCGGAGTGGCACCTGCGGGCACCTGCGGGAGGCACCGACCGCACGTGCACCTGCAACATGTTTCATGTTACGCGTGCACCCGTGGCACATATACAGGGTGTCCCAGAAAACGTGTCATTGAATTATAATAAAAAAAACTACGCCACCTAGAATCATGCGGTCAACAGCATTTGTTCTTATTAGGTTTTTGCCACCTCGTAATGTGAATGTGATGCACTCCAAGCTTAATTATGTAAATTTTTGCGAACTGAACTCAGAAATTTGCCAAGTAAAGGTCACTTTTTTACCCCACCAATATGAAGAGCGTGCCGAATTCACTCAAATGCACGGTAATTGACAGTGATATTCACGAGCTATCGCATAGGAAAAAATACCCGAATATCATGCTTTTCGGGGCGCCGGACCATAACGCGCGATGACTTTTTGAGCGCAATCGTTATCATTGCGACGAAAGGAGGCTCCGAAGCCAGCCCACAGAGTGATAGTAGAAAAAGTAACAGTTCCTAAAATTGGGAGAGGGAAAGCATTATCCCAGCGAAAGTCGGACGTGATAAGCCGTGCTTGTTTTATCTCTTTCTGCGTTGTCGGGGAGGGCTGGGTTTCCAACCTCCTTCCGTCGGACTGACAAAGATTGCGCTGAACAATTCATTGTGCGCTATTCTGTGCGACCTCCGTAGAGCATGATGTTCGGCTATTTTTTCGGATGGGATAGCTCCTGAATATTCCTGTCAATTATCATTAATTTGACTAAATTAGACACGCTCTTCACATTGGTGGGGTAAAAAAGTGACATTTACTAGGCAAATTTCCGACTTAAGCTCGCAAAAATTTACATAATTAAACTTACGTTACACGACATTCACTTGAGGAGGTGGCAAAATCCCAGTAAGAACAAATGCCATTGACCTCATGACTATAGGTGGTGTAGTTTTTTTTTTAATTATAATTCAATGACACGTTTTCTGCGACACCCTGTATAAGAATGTGCGACAACCTAGTAGAAACTCATCATTAGTTACTTTGAGTTCGACAGTCTTTAGTGTATGGGTCCGAGGCCTCGGTTTCAAGCGACGCGCGCACTGGTACAGTGTTCGTCGAATACGGCGAGTCGTTGTGGTTTATGGTGACGGTCAAGTCATTCTCCTCATCAGAATACACGTCTGAATCGGGTTGAAGTCCCGTGGAGTTCTATTCTGATGCGGAGTCGGTTTCCATGATTGCACGTTGAGCGTAACTTGCTTCCTTGCGTCTTCAATGCAATACAACAGATGGGAATCACGGCAGACGAATCTCGCGACTCACGTCACGGCGTTGCGCTCCTCGATTCCGATGCCACCGCCTGCTCTCATAGTTTCGGTTTCGCTTTATCGTTTTCGCTGTTTATAAATTATACACGCATGTTTGTACGAAACGGAGACTGTTGTCAGCATATGGTCTCTGCTGAAACCAACCTTCACTTAATTTTGGGCACAACCTTTGCGGATCCTCCCTTTAATCAATTAGGTTACTTAGAAAGTGGTAAGACCTCCTTGAAGCACAGAGCTTATCCCTTTTTTAAGTACGGCCCTTCTATGTTTGTTTGTTTCTTCCTTCATTTGTTCTGATTATTTGCAGGCGTGGTTGTGCCAAACTGAATGTCCTTCCTGAGTACTCACATGCTTTTGCTGAATACAACTGCAGCGTGAGGAAAGCTGCTTAGGGACGGGGGCCTGCTATCCAGTGCTGGCTTTGTCATGCTTGTTATAGGGAGCACATTCGAAAAAATGCAGCTGCACATCTGAAACTCCAATCAGTATAATCGTCATCTAAAAGGGAGCGTCGTAGCACCGTTGTGAGACCAGACACGCTTTCGGGCACTTTCCGCAGTTTGCACAATTTTGTTCAGCATCGAAGTCTCTCATAGGAAACACTGCGCATTAACTGTGACTCTCATCTTACATTTTGGTGTGCAAGGGCCCTCTTGCACTACACACGTATGGTTTGCGAATTGCAACAGGACGATTTGGAGCTTGGAACAGTTGTTGTTTATAAATGCATTGGACAAATGTTAAAACATCAGTCTAAAACAGAATTTACAATCCCTGTATCTTCTAAAAATTTAAAAGATTAGAAAGTATTCAAAAAAGAATATGGGAACTTTTCTAAAAATAACTATAATTATTATATTGCTGGGTGAAGGAGCCTAAGGTGTACAAGGTGTAAGGTGTGTTTCAGATGTGAACATGTAACAAAATGTGCAAAATTCAGAGAGGCTAACCACAGTGTGTGCACTGAGGTGGTTCCTTCTTGTAAAGTAGAAACCCGTGGATGAGGAACATGATACTTACCTGTACACTCAGTCGCATCACACTGCACAGACGATCATCTGGGGGGCCCCATGAGGAAATCTGTATTGAGAGACCACTTTTGCCTTAAAAACTGCTACAAATAGCACGACACGCTACAAATTACTATTATCGCAACAGGCTGGCGATATAGCTCAAAAGCGATATTCAACTCACGCCACACCACCGTTACGTAGGATTTTTTCTGACAAATCAAACCAAGGCGCAAAACAATACCAATAAATGAAAAAGGGTGACAATCTTGGTCTCATTATGACGTAATACCGAACTTGTGCGCGGTGGTAATTCAAAGAAATGAATGTGCACTTTCTTTCGTAGAGAACACCGTGTACCATGCTAGCAATGCATGCAGAAAAGCGCTCGCACATATATTGATGACAACACTACCAGTGTAGTGTAACATGTTCTGTCAAGCATATTATGCACTCAAACCGCATTTGCCGCCGGGTAAAATGCAAGTGTGTTCGATTGAACCTCGGAAGAGCGATCAAACAACCTGCATCCAGTGCTCGATTTCGGCAAAAAAACACTTCATAATTGTCGACTAAATATACAGAATGGACGCCTATTTATTCCTTGATGAAGAATGGCTCATCTGTATAAATGAAGGCCCTGTATCCTTTTCAGTATAGTGGGTACGACTGTCATTGCAAGAAGTTGCCATGATCGCTGCGGCGACTGTTGTGCGTAGAGTAAGATGGCGGCCGGTTTCTTCACGCTCGCGCTCCCTATCCGCGATCCAGCCTTTTACAATCGAGATCAGTGGTTTCATCTGAAAGATTACGTCGCTCCGGTTTCTGTGTCAAGTGATACGTAGCCGTCTCCGGCACTACGTTCGCGTAATTATGTTCATTTTAGTTTCGGTGATAGTGGTGGAGTTGTGGCTTAGTTGTGTTCTATGGAGTCGAAAGCAAGGAAACGCCGATCTCGGCTACAAAAAGGGATACGCGAGGACTCCCGGTGCGCCGAAGCTCTCACTATTGAGCTTACCGAAAGACGATTAGATGAGAAGAACTTGTGACCCTCACCAAGACAATAGGCCCTGGAAGAACACTGTACGGTGGATACAAGTACCTGACCGTACTGAAGTACCTTGCCGAAAAAGTGAGATTCAAATGGAATTGGCCGAGGCAGACCACATTTCTACCATAGAACCAGGTTCGATTTCGGGTGTCAGCACCTCATTTCCCTGAGTTGGTTGGTTGGTGAATTTGTCAAGGTTTTAGTAAATATGTGATTGAAAGCCTTCTCGGCGGTGTTCGACAGTCTTCAGGGTGCAAGGGCCACTGTACCTCCTCAAAGTTTATCATTACAGTGAACCATTTTATGATATTGTGAAGACAGTACGTGTTGTGTTTACGTGTCTTTGCCCATCGCTTAGACTTGCCTATCATGGAGTTTATGCACCAGCTAGCCTGCAGGTACGCCATTCTGTCGAAGACAGTACTCGCGATGTAAACGCGATGCGAGTACTTATTTATGACGCCTTGTCTATGCCACAGATGAAGTTCAAAGGTTCCATTCGGTGTACAAGTCATGCTGCAAAATTCACACCCAGGGTGATCAGCTTTTACATTGTAACGAGGCTCCAATTCTTTGTTGAAACCGGGAAGGTGGAACAAAGCGGCTCATCTAAAAATTAGCTGTTGTTCTTCATAGCGCAATGAAATTCGTGGATTATTGTCGAAGTATTTTAGTAGTGTATTATTGGATCTCCATGAAATCAGGAGGAGTGTGACAGTTTGCGCTGATATATTGAATTACGGGCCGATCAAATCTTTGTTCTGAAGGTCGTGATTTAGGCGCCTCAAGCTCACGACCGCACTTGAACAATGCGGAATAGCAGGCTTGTGGTGCAGCGAAGACAGCTTCCGCACCGTCGTACTTGACAATTGATTCGTTATATGGATCATAACGCAGAGAATATGCTACGCCGGGATCATCAAGTGAAAGCAACGCGAGCGCCATCCGGCGGCGGCGACATGCTGCGCTTCAGCGGTAGGGCTCCGATGAGGCCACGAGGTTATTCTAGGTCACTGTAGTTATGCTTAGCAGGGCGGACACGCAGGCTGTTGGGTAGTCTATTATCAGATCAGATCAGTTCAGGTGTTTGCATTTCTTATCCTGTTTTGTATAAGTTCGCTGATGGCAATTTCCCGGGCGTGACTGCATTTTTGGCAGCTTATTTTCAATCGGAGGACCACAAAACATTTATGTACAACATTTTATTTTGCAACAGAGGTATTGACCACTGTGTTTTTGAAAGCAAAGAAAATGACCAGGTAGAGAGTTATACCACTGTCCCTGTTGGTTACATAATGAAGGTCATATGCTGTGTAAAACACAACGTGATCCGTCATGTTGACTGAGGAGGCAAAGCCACTTCGGCGGCACAGTCTGGTGCTGGCGAGACCACCTCGGCACCCCCCCCCCCTTCCCACGCACACATGCCCTAGCCTAACCTGGACTAGCCACACCGAGATGTGCTAACCTAATCTCACCTAACGCTTCCTACCTTTCGCAGGATGGCGACCACCAATACGGTTGGACTTTGCGAGGCTGCGGTTCTCACGTTGTAGAAGTGATTCAGGTTGTGTGATTCAAACGCACATAAAAAGGGCTATAGACCACACAATTTTATGATTATTATATTTTCAGTTGCCTCGTATGACCCTCTTTCACGCGAATATGCGGTATTTACCTTTCAAACGCTTTCACTAGTGCTTAAAACCCAGTCGTCCGGCTAACGAACTACACGGAAAAATATTCGCGACTACCATGAAATACTGATAGCAACATTTACTTGGTTCTCGTTTGTGTAGATCCCGTAGTCTTTCGTTTTTTAGGTGGGCGCATGTTAGTTGGACATACATTAGTTAGTACATATCTCATTACCACATCTTTCGCTTCCAGGCGTCCCTGTACCGAAGTGCGACCCAAAAGCATTATCCAATGCAGAGAATGATTGCGCCACAAAATACAAGCAGTTGTACGACCTTACTACGCGAAAACCTGATGAGAAGCAAAAGCCGGCAGGTCTGAGCCCCGAGATTGACAAGCAGCGGTGCTGGTAAGTGCTTACTCACGTGTGAGCGGCAGTTCCACAGTCGTGATGAACAGCCTGTATTCGGTGCTGTACCTACCCACCATCCCCATAAGAGGACCGGAATAATCAATTTCGCGTGTCTTGCATTAAACGCTTCCCGCCGTTTTGTGTTTGAATGGGTATGTGACTGAGAAAGACGTGAGAAAGAATGATAGCACTTGCCTATTTGTGTGGCCGTGCACTTGAGCCTCATAATACAAGGGCAGCCACGCCGATGTGGTGTAAACATAGCACCCCCAACCGGAAATCCGTGGCACGAAAAGGATGGCAGCAAAACGTCGAGACTAAAGAAATTCAGAGGGCTGTGGTGCAGCAGTCGGACTCATTTGCTTGGTATTAACTGATGCGATAGCGTTATTGAGGTGCCCTCGCGGGAATTTCCGTGATCTGCACCCAAACGTTCAGGTTCAGCTTTGCATAGTCCTTTCTGATATAGGCCAGGTACTATAAGGCCCCACAGGCGAAATCTAGACAGACATCCAGATCTTAAAAAAAATAATAATAAAGGGTTGATGGGCGCTGCTAGCCTTGATGCAAGTATGGGGGCTTGACTTCGTCTGGACAGTTTTTGGCTGTTTCGCCTTCGGCTTCATCGGCCCGTGTTTGAGGTTCATAGAACGCATGTTCCAATTCCCCGTTGTTGATACCCCACTAGCTTGTGTGCTCCTGTACATAGACATATGACGTCTCTGCATACGTGGCCTTTAGGACAGTGCTCGTTTTTCAGCACCCTTTTTCACATTTTCGTAAGCCTGGTAAGGGGGCCAAGACAGGTGCAATACTTAGCGTTTTTCTTGTTTCCTTTTTGTTCAGTTTTCGAAGCCAGTTCATGCTGTTTTGCGTACCTTGTTTTGTTCTCATTGTAGGTGTAGCGTTGGAGTGAAACTTGGGGTATTTAATACGCAGAGTTTTCCACGTAACGTGTCTCAAAGTTATATTTAAAGATAACCTTCTTCGAACTGTATGCTGCCAATGCTATTTACCTCGGAAGGGGTTTTACCACGACTTCGGAGCACTTTTATCAATTCTAAATAAAGGGAAATTGAAGCCAAGCCAACATCGCGTGTGTGTCTTTGTTGTTTTTTTTCTTCATATACAGAAACCGCATGTCGGAGTTACCCTATTTCGTTGCAAAAGAGAGTTACGGCTACAATGATGATAGAAAAAAAAGGAAGAAGAAGAATAACGTTCGTTTCGGGGCGCGCAGATGTCGGCCGCCTTCGGTTCTAGGTTCATTGTGAGCTGTGGCGGAAGAAAAACGGTGACATGTTCCTTCCTGTTCTTTTTTTTTTTTTGTCTCGCTTTTCTATTCGATAACTTTGTAACCAAGCTGGCTTAATCAACAGAAGCATGAAAAAGAAAAGTAAAAGGGCAGACCCACGACCTACTCGCATCGCTGCTTTCGGACGTCTGAGCGCGGACGGGAATTTACGCCCCTCGAAAGAACGGTTTCACAGTTTTTTTCTGGTATTGCCATTGTGGTAATAAATGTAATTTGCAATGGAACGGGGTAAATCCGGCATGTGCTTTCTGTTTATGAAAAAAAGAAGCGAGGTTGACTCGGCAAATTTGAGTTCCGAAAAAGAAACGCGAAATTCAAATTCGGAACATTGAATTACTCGTGAGTTCAAAAAAAAAAAAAGAAAAATTGCTGCCTAGCCGCGGCAAAGTCTCCTCTGAGGAAAACGACGTTCGTTGTATAATTTTCGGACAGCTGGATTTTTGAATAAAGTTTCGTGACATTTTACGTGAAACACCCTGCATAGTTCAAACGTCAGGCGCAGCAGCACCAAAACACAATGTGGAGGAGCGGACACCACGAACGCGGAAATACTATATTTGTCCTCAAAGTTCCGAGACCGAGTCTGTAAACAATACGAATACCCGGCTATCAGCTAATGACCTCTCCCACCGTCGAAGTACTCACTTCAGCAGGGAAGGCACTTTTTTCGGCGTTTCCTGGAATCCTGGAAGCAGGTGGAAAATTCCCCTTTCTGAGAAGATGGTCATCCTCATCGGCGTGGCGAGTCTATTAGCCTGGATGTTCTCGTGGATGTCACGGTGAGATGCAAGGCGAGTAGGAGGGATGTGGAAGGACGTGGTGTCTCATCATCACCATTAGAGCTCCGTGTGGTTTTGCATTGTCACGGTTTTTGTTTTCCTGAGCTCGAGTCCCGGCGCGGTCTCGTCATCATTCACCGACTCCCTGCGCGACATGAATCGCCTGTGCCATTCAAACACTCGCGCCCACACTCTAAGAGAAAAGGACGTGAAAAGGTGGTAACTTCCATCGTTACCACCTAGGTCAACATAGCGTCTGATAGTGTGTAAAAGGGCGTCAAAAGAAATTATCACATATCCACACTGCGACAAAAAGGCGTAGGACCTTTCGCTCGCCGAAAGCGGTAACTTTATCGTTCGTACGTAGCAACTTTGCAGCCTTTTAGGCGCAACGTATGCGACAGCTATTACCTAAAAAGTGTAACTGCTCCACCCTTTTTCTGACAGTGACAGTCTCATCCCCATTGGCATCACATAGACGCTGCCATGTTTCTGTGATTACTCTTCGATTACTCTTTCCTTACGAAAACCGTTGAGATTGAATAGGATTGGATTGGATGGATAGGATTTTGCAGCATTTGATTTGTAATCGCTCTGCAGTAAGTTCGGCGTATAATTTGTACAAGACAGGAGTTCAAGGAGATTAAACGTCGACTCACGTCCATCGATTCCTTGGCGCATTTCGACCCTAGTTAAACTATCTACATGGCTGCTGACGCTTTCTCGTTAGGCGTTGGCGCAGTGATTTAGTGATTTACCATAAAGTCAATGCTAAAGACAAGCCCATTGCCATGCTTCGAACACGTTGACGTCGGCTCAAAAAAATTACGCCCAAATTGAAAAGGAAGCCCTGGCCATTATATGCGGTGTTAAGAAGTTTCACCAATATCTGCGGGAAGGGAATTCATCTTATATACAGACCATAAACCACTGACGTCAATCTTTGGCTCAAAGAGAGGAATTCCAGTCACAGCGGCGAACAGAATGCAGCGCTGGGCGTTGACCCTGCTTGGTCATAGTTTTGACATTCAGTACAAGCCAACGGCCCAGGCCCGGAACCTGATTTCGATGCTGCGATTTCGGATGACGACTTCCTTGTTGGGAGCACTGGATCGCCGAATATTCTCTTCCGTCCTCTCAGTAGGTATTGATAAAATTCCGCTGAAAGCGTCTGCAATTGCCAACGCCACTGCTTCAGACCGGATTCTTACACCGTCTACATAAGGTCTACCGTTACATCATAGAAGGTTGACCTTCTCGTGAACGGGACCCCGAGCTTCAACCGTACTACCTGCGCAACACTGAGCTGACAACAGAAAAGGGTTGCATCGTATGGGGCATGCGCGTTGTCGTCCCGTCCCAGCATCGCAACACTGTCCTCAGCCTACTTCATGATGGCCACATTGGGCAAACAAAAATGAAGATGTTGGCGCGCTCCTATGTATGGTGGCCAGGAATGGGCAATGACATTGAAATGACTTGTTAGTCGTGTGGAGCATGTGCCGCTTCTTCGGTTCAACAACTTCCAGTTCCTCTTCACCAATGGGAGGTTCCGAAAGAACCGTGGTATCGCCTTCATGCTGACTTGGCAGAGTTGGGCGGAAAAACTTACCTAGTGGTAATCGATGCGTACAGCAAGTGGCTCGAGGTGAAGTTGATGAGGTCTACCAAAGCTTCAGCCACAATAAAAGCCCTTGAGGACATCTTCGCTGCCTCCCTTTCCAGCTGGTTAGCGATAATGGACCTCAGTTCATCTCGGCAGCGTTGAAAGATTTCTTGGGTCGCCTTGGAATTAAACACATCTTGACTCCGCCGTATCACCCTAAGTCCAACGGACAGGCTGATAATCTTGTGCGAACTCTGAAAGCCTTCCTTCGCCGTCAGAAGGAAGGGAGGGACAGTGCAAAAGAAATTAATCATGTTGTGCTTAAGTACAGGATAACGCCTCACGCAACAACCGGACAGCCACCGTGCGAAATGCTTAAGAAGAGGCACTACCGTACAGAGCTGGACCTTCCGCGCCCTAACCATCCAAACGCCTTGTCTCCAGCGAGAGATCGTCAAAAGCGCAATTATGACTCTTGCACAAGACTGCGGAGCTTGCCACCAGCGACGAAGTTTGGGTGAAGGACAAGTCCCGGAAGAACCACTGGATTCGGGGCACCATTGTTCGCTGTTCGGGCGGCCCAACATATCAGGTCATGACGGAGGATCTGTAACAGCACAAGATGCATGCTGACGACATCAAGCCGCGTCTGCCCGAATTGCCGGATATCGACTGGTCACATAGAGTCGAACCTGCAACAACAGGTGGGAACGCTGGGTCTACCTTGGCCGCTGATGAGGACACTCAACCCGTACCTCAGGCCCGAAGATACCCTGCTCGAAATCATCGTCCGGCACAGAGGTACGGACGGGGAGGTTTGTAGTGGCGCCAGCTGAAGAAGCAGAGGATTGAGATCCGCCGCGCTCGTGTTGTGAAAAAGATCATTCTGTTTCGGAACTGGAGACGGACTGGGAACCACGCACATGTGGTGCAACTTCGTTGTACATAGCAGTATTAAAAGGGTGTTACTACTATTCTACCAACCCAGTGTTCCTTGCGCTGATAAGTACTGCGCCTTACCCGAAAAAAAAAAAAGATAGCTCAAACTGCCACACTGTTCTGCATTTCCCCCCGGAAGTCAATCCCGATATCTGTCCCGCAAAAGTCCCTGCAAATAAAATTCTCCCGACTGCTGGTGAGACCACATTTGCAGCAATAGTTGCCTTGCCTCCGGAACATTCTCAATTCGTTGTCTCTTTAGATTGGGGAACAAATGATATTCAAAAGGAGTCAGGTTGGGCGAATAATTCCCCGTGAGCAGCTACCAGTTTGTCCTGCACTGTAGCCGTTTTTACACATTTAAAGGAGTAATAATGTGCATGGCGCACGCCCTTTCCAGTGTAATTGTTGTAACAACATAATAAAGTACGGTTTAGCACTATTTTAGTCGCATGTCCCCTGTCCTCCAAAAATTCAGTCATTATTGGACAGTATAGTACACACGTGCACGTGCTGGAATATCGGTAGCGACGCATATAAGCATTAGCGCGTATCTACAGTATCTAAGACATAACGAAAGCAATATTTGCACAGACACCTGATCTTTTGTAATGGTTCCTGAATTTTGTAAAATATCAGCCTGGAGGTACAATGTTAGGCAACCAAGTTTGATGTGCACGGTGCGCACCTTTAAGGGTGTGAAAAAGTTTGCAGTGTGGAAGCATGACTAATCTTTTGCAAGATGTTCTGAAACAGTCACCGATGTTTCCGGAATCATTCCAGATTTATGAGAGCGTGGAATCTAATTGGAATAAATTGGCTGAACCTGTCAGAGGAATGGAATGGATCCCAGGAGTGGGTATTGACCATACAGTTTCAATCAGAGGAATTGAAAGGAGTGGAATTATTACAAATCTCGATTCATTGGAATGGGATTGGGATGGAATAGGCGACCTCATTCCGTATTTGGTCGGGTTGTCAAAAATTTTGGGATCCACTGTGCTTCAAGCTTTATCATTTCCAAGTCGTTGTCGATAATGGCAGCAACTCCCTCACGTGGGTTTCCCTGATATATATAATAGCAATACTTTTGGCTGACATTTGCCGGCACAGAGAGAGGAACCCCCCCTTCCCAGCCATACCAGTGGGTTTCTCACAACAGGTTTCTGGGATTCTTTCAACACCGAAATGTTTTAAAATTGACAACCCAACGTTTAACTGTTGCATATGTGAGAGGTCAGTGTCATCCGACGTTCGTTATATTTCATCATGGATGTGTTCCGCACCTTTCCCTTAGAGAAACAGGAACTTGATTATGGTCCAATGCTCTTCCAGACTGCACTTTTCTGGTAATGCTCCCATGCTCACTGTGACCAGGAGGAAAAAGATCAGTTGCAATCATTGGTAGTGGATTCTTGCGCCATTGAATGTAGACAAATTGGCCACTACATCATTCATCATCAATATACAGCTTCCTAGCTCAATGTTTTTTTGTTTGTTTTTTTTTTTGGGGGGGGGGGGAGTTAAGCTAAATACTCAGTACCTTCTCATATACGTTGCGATGAAGGGCTATTGGTACACTGATGAGCAGAAAGCTTCTTCCGGTTTATCTTTGCCCTTACATGATATCTTGATCCTGAGAAAACTGATGTTCTAAGGCCGGAACAACATAGAAGGACAAACACATACAAAGCCTCAAATTGCCTAAGAAATTAAAGATGAAAGTCTCTGAAAAGGTTAGCCAGCTGTCGGATGTTCGTAGGATGTTAGCTTGACGTTCGCATTTTTCCATTCCTCGGCCTCATGTATATCTCTTTAAAGCAGGTAGTTCGTGTTTTCCATTGTAATATTTTGAGCAGCTCATGCAGTAGATTTTCGGGCCACGTTCCCTTTCCCGAAGTATTTTTATCCCTGAAAGTTAAAACTGCATCGAAGGGACGCGGACAAGCGAAAGATAGGCCTGCAGTTTTACAGTTTTTACTTTAACGTATACTTCAACCAACTACGCCGCTTCAACCCACTTGTTTTTTTATTCCTCACTGTGCCTCTTGCGCAATAAAGGGAGTCGTGGATCCTTCATTATTTCTGATGTCGTCTCTATCTGACTGGGTTCAAGTTAACTGTCTTTGTCTAATTCCGCTCATGCTTTGACGTTAGAAGCATTTCTATGTTAGCTGGCGAGGAATGTAGATTGTAGATCTCGTCGTAGTAGTCGTAGTAGGGTCCGCTTTCTTCGCGATGCTTCAGGCTGTCGATGAAATTCTGAGTATGAAAGGAGTGAGGAACTTGAGCGAAATTGCTGGGCGGCTAATTTTTCTTGATAAGTCCGTATTTTATCATTTACAATCAAATCTACTTTTACATGCTGTTCCTCGTCGTTCTCCTGATTAATTTTTCACGTCGTTCGCGTTTTTGCATTTCTTCCCTAGCGATAGAGTTCATGGCAGAAGCTGATTGCGACTTTCACTTCGTGTTCGATCTCTTCCAGACAGCGCCCATGGTGATTTTTTCAAGATGACAAATAAAACTCAGCTCGGGCGATAGATGGCGCCACGTGAACCATAGACGCAGAGGCGTTTATGACAGGGTTGTCAATCTGACTCCTCCTCCTTCGCTGGCGCATACCTGCCACACAGTTTTAGATGATGCGACTGAGAAAGGAGGAGTGCCTAGTAAGGCGTAGCACCGGCCGTGTTTGCTGAGTGAAGCGATCACGAGGCAGCTTGCGGCCTTGGAATGCTATGTTGTTATTTCTTACAAGCGAGACGGCCTAGGTGGGACAGCGACGTGCTGTCTAGCCGTGACGTCGGCCAGCCGAACGGAGAACCGAAGGAACAGTCTTTCTTGGATTTCCTATGTTTGCGGCAGTTGTCTAGGCCTTGTGCGTATCCTCGCAGGTTCCATATAAATGTTTTCAGATCATTCAAATCAATGACTCTCGATATACACGACAAAAAATCAGTGCTATGTATGCATCATGCACTCGACGCACTTGCCATAGGCAACGGTATGATAATCTTATTTCTTCACGCCAAACGCAGCGCGCGTTATCCCCTCTAGCATTACATCATCATGACTCATTGCGGTTGAGGTCCTACAATTGTCCCATATCTGCTAACCATTGCGTACAATTATCCCCACATTACCTTAGTAGTTCAACGATAGCTGTCGCTCTACTCATTGCGTCAGCACGGACACCACTGTTACTGTTTTGCTTTACCCTTCTTTTACGTAGTTTGCCGCACCCTATAGCAGAAGATTTGTGCGCTGCTTATTATGTTTAATACTGTCTACAACCTTGCAAAACGCTATGTCAGACTTTAACAGCTTAATTTAGTCTTTATGTCAAATCTGTCTTTCCCAGTTCCATGGAATACAGCAAGAATTGCGTTACGGAAGTACTAAAGGACAAACGATGCGGTGATGAATTCAGCGCATCTTTTCTTGAGCAGAAAAAGAAGATAATGGCAAATCTGTGTGGTACGTCGAAATTGGACTGTGAATTCGACAAAAGCAAGAGTGCTGGGTGCATGAAGTATCCAGCATGGACTCTGGCAGCAGCCGTCATTGTGGCTTCAGCGATGAAGGTAGTGTGACGTCAGTTGTGGTGAAAAAAGGGATCTACTGGTTTCCATTTCGCTTGTTCGGGCCAATTGATTACAATAAATATGGTTGTGTGACCGACCTATTGCACGTAAGTGTTCGCATATTCAACACCATGACATCCAATATCGACGGCGACAGGGAAGTTCTTTCTGGTTCAGAGCAACATTTCCTATGTCACAACGTTTTGTGTTACGAACAGGGAACAAGTCAGTCTCTACATAATGACTCCTAATTTATTCGTCAAATATTGGCTAGCTATTTCTCAAGTACTGATTGGATGCATGCTGCATGTTGTAATATAATTGTGCTCAGAACAGCTCTCAATGAATGACTCATGAGAGGAAAATAAACTGGCACGACAATGTTTCCACATCTCCACATCCTCACCCACAGCTCCATCACAGCGAATGGACCAAATAGAGCACCGCTCATTGTTGTATGGCATAAAGTCCCAACATTCACTTTACCATCAGAGCAGAAGAAAAAAAGAGCAGGGCACAACACATGGAAATTTGCAAGTAATACCCCCTCTCACACGGGCTAATATAGTGTCATTTTCGTGAAGTGCACTCCAACCAAGCGAATATCACTTTCACTACGTGCTTGCTACACCGCTTGAGTAAGCGTCATTAAGAGATAATGGCCATTACGATAGATAAAAATAAACAGTGGCAAAACATTGAGGTGTGCGCCACAATACATTCCTCAGAATATTTCTCTTCGGTTTAGAAACGTTTTCTGCAAATCTTCTCACAACGTGCCACTGCATGAGCCATAACAACCCAAGCAGCACACAATATTGGACCCATATTCGCTCGTCGTTGCCCAAGCAGCACAAATCATTGGCCCAATATTGGTTACATATTGGCAAAAGCGGTCCAATATTGGACCAGTATTGTTAATGTCCTCCCGATATTGGCTGAATATTGTGCATATCCGGTCATGCACCGGATATGCACCGGACATACCCGGTGGTTTCCCAGTATTGTCTGAATAACTGATATACCGGCCCAATATAACCAGTACTCTTCCAATATCGGCACGTCACTCTTCCAATATTGGCACGTCACTCTTCCAATATTGGCACGGCACGACACAATATGTCCACGTGTTCGTGAACCTTCCTGTAGCCTAGATCACTACGTTCACATAAACCCCTCCACACTCTAACAAAGCAGCCATTCACTCCGGCCGTAGAAGCCCGTATGGACCCTTTCTTCCCTCCGGGCGGTTGACCCACAATTCGCATGAACCTTTAACATGTCACACCTAACCCTTTAAGTACCATGCCAATGATGAGGACGGTGCCCACAAGAACAACAGTCTCTGTTCGAATTATCGGCGGCTCCTGTCCTTAGGCAACACCCTTCGTACGGTAAGGCAATGTTTCACTGTTATATTGAGGTTGTTTGTCAGAAATATTAATTGCAGTGATTTTTCATGCAGTTAGCTGAAAACTGCAGGTTTTTAGGTATGAAAGCGATTGACTTATGACGTGACTGTAACACCTATGAAACTCCCCAAACATAATTTTTCAAATAAAGATGTTTTGGTTCCAATAAAGATTTGGTTCAAATAAAGATGATTTGATGACCATTGGAAATGCTGAAGTTGCGGGACCAACGTTCAAGAGCTGCGTTAGAGTTTATCACATGATAATTATTTTTTATGACAGAGGATTTAAAAATGCTCTTTCTCCTTTCTTGCAGAAATGCATGAGCTAGATTCAAAAGCATGCTTATTGATTTACACTATGAAGGACGAGGCACAGCAATAAACTCCCCTAGACAGAAGCACCCCATTGTTTGTAGCTGTGACCATGCAGCTACTTTGTAATACTATAGCTCTTGCCACTGCAAGGCACTAGGCAGCTCGGTCCCTGACTTCTTGCATTGATCAGTGAACGTTCAACGTTTCTGCAACATATTGGCGCACTCGGCACATAGCAGAGATAGCATAGTAGATATAGCTTCTACACTTCAACTTGTACACATGTGTGTTTGTTCAAATTATTATAAGCAAATGCATGCAAGTGCTGCGTACCACAGTTTAATAAATGCTGGAAAAATGCTATGTAACATACGGTGCCATAAACCAATTGTACTGTTGGCGACATGGTTAGCTAAAACCCTCTGTGAGAAGTTCCAAGGCTCATATTGACTCAGTTGCGTTGCGCTTGAAAGTGTTGTGCGAATACTGTATTGCAAGTTGCATGGACCATGTGCTGCATGTGTTTTTTACTCAAAAGAAATAGCCATGCAACATCTGGACATTTGAGATGGAGTACATCACGGAGTGCTGATTTTTTGACAACCGTGTCTCCTACAGAACATAAGCTAACTGATGAAATGAAAATGTTTGATGCTTCTATAATATTGGAATGACAAGGCAGTGCTCCTTGTAAGGCAGGCGTAAACATTGTGTAGATGCATTGACAGACTGAATAGAGCAGGTACGGTGAGACGTTGAACGATTGCAAATATAAATATTCATTTCAGCTGATTGCAATGGCACTGAGAAAAAGCTGCTGTTTCTAGATAACACCTGCGTCTGTGTCATTTACTGCCTGGACAACGACAGGTGTTGTTCCATCGAGGAGATAACAAGGTATATCTAAACAGGTAGCGCTCCCATAGGCCCCTGTGTCTTCAGAATGACGCCATGATAGAGACGGTCAGCGCCATCTATCCGTTGCGCGGACTACTACGTTTGTAAATAAATGGCGTCAGAAATGACATCATCAGTATGAATAATAAGTACTGCATAACTAGACGTTTACATTCGCGCACTTCGTTTGCGTTGTATTTCCTTTTCGTCACCCAGGCAACAATACCAGACGAGAACACTGAAAAATAAATCATATCAGGTTTAATGAAACATATCAATTCGAAATACATACAGTTTTCACAGATTTTGACAACTCCAAGCAGAGAGGCATCGTGATGACCACACAGGAATTAGGAAGGTCCCCTTAAGGTTAATTTCTCACCTAGAGCTATACGTACCCGTATTGATTAGAGGGTTGCATTTATTCAATGAGTGGCCATTATGCAACAAAACATCACATCGTTGGTGCACTGCTGATTCCTGCTAACACTCACGCTATGATGGCCGCTCGTCCCATGAAGAATTTTTTTTTTCGCGGGGCCCTCAACAGGAGATGCATTGTATTCATCTGCTCACACGTGTGAATCTTGGTCTACAGCTCCGAGATGTGAACGTCGCTTCCTGTTCGTACACCCAAAAAGTGTACGAACTCTGTATTGCAATGCACGGACACACGGCACGGATACAGAGATACACGGATAAACACGCCCACTGTGAGACATGCGCAAAGGAGCAGGATATGGAAATGTACTCGGGTGGTAGATGATTTCGTTCATGTGCACGAGTGGGGCAACATATTTTTTTTCTACATTGAAATTATGAATAACCTATTAGTACACACACAAGCCATGTCCTTGTTGTAAAGTTTTTTTTTTTTTTTACGATCGTACCCCTACTACCAACACCCATCACTCTCGCCTAATGATGGTAGCCTTGCCGATGGGTCTGTTTTTGGTATTTTCTCTTGTTTTCGCTACCAGTTTAGATATACCTTGGAGATAACAGTAGTTTTTTTCTTCTTGGAAGGCCGTACCTGCACCCCATCTGAAAGTCTCCTGCTAATCTGTGATAAAGGTCGGTTAGGATTCTCTTGAGCTTGCCTAGGAAATTTTCAAAAAGGAATGCGCTAAAGCAATCCAGGGCGCCATGTGTCAAACAATCATCTGCCAGATGCCACAGGTTGTGTACGTTGTAAACAATGTTGTCCTTGCCATAGATGTCAGCAAAGTCTCGAACAAAATTTGTGAGCAATTATTTGGCACAGCTGTTGTAGTGTGAGCAAAACTGAGTGGAAGCCAGCAGTCTGATAGCAACATGGAGACAAAGAAAGTGCTAATATTTTTACACGGGAAGCAAATCTTTCAGTACTGCAGGCCCCATGTATAACAAAAAGCTACGAAATTCTGTCGACTTCCACCGCTCCAATTCCTCTATGCCCATTGGCTTACGCTAAAACACAGATGGAATATGCTTTGCACATGCCTTCAAATGTTCGCTTGATAACCTGCATTGCGTTGCACTGAGGCAGTGTGGATGGGTACCTCGAACCCACATTACGAGTAGTTTTCGCACAACACTGAGGCAAACAAGATGCATGTAGTCTGCTGGGAAAAGCTGGCTGATGAGTCCAGTGATATAAAAGGAGAGGTGCCTATGTGGTGCTCTGCCTGTTGTTGCTGTCGAAATGACACATATGTCCTTCGGTGTGCATTCAATTCGGGTAACGTCACTCTTCGGTTGTTGTATAACCCTTTCTGAATACACTTGTCGCATAAGTAGTACCCAGTGTGCGACTTAATCTGGTTGAGAAAACTCCTACCTGGGGCATCAGAGATTACAGCCGTGAGTTGAACTTCTATATGGGCATTTTGTAAATGAATCCTTCTTGAATCAAGTTATGCAGTTCTTCAAGGAAAAGATGCAGAAACTCTTGCAAGTTTTCGGGCTTCCCGGTGCCACAATAGAGGCTCACCATGAAAGTGTCATTGTCTGCAGAGTTTGTTTGCAGAGAGACTCTACATAAAATGGGCCAGAAGGACTTTCCAGAAGACTTGAACAATGGCAAGCCATCCACATTTCCCTGCAATTTTATATTTGTAGGAATTTTTTCAAACGTCAAAGCTCCTCTGCAAGACATCAATGTTTCAGAGTGCAGGGACACATTGTCTGTGCCGGCCCAAGAGCGTGTCACATCCCTACGCTGTTCCGATAAGTGCCAAGAAGCTCGAAACGGCCGTCCACAGCTGGGATTGTGGCACGCTTGAACAGTAAACATATGCCTCACGTGCAGCCATGGAGCATTTGCTCATTTTTATATTTGTACCTGTACTTACTGGCTTTCACTGCGGCCTCCAGAGGTGTTGCTAACACCCTGAAACATTGATGTCTTGCAGAGACACAGTGTCTGTGCCGACCCAAGAGCGTGTCACATCCCTACGCTGTGCCGATGAGAGCCAAGAAGCTCGAAACGGCCGTCCACAGCTGGGATTTTGGCACGCTTGAACAGTAAACATATGCCTCACGTGCAGCCATGGAGCATTTGCTCATTTTTATATTTGTATCTGTACTTACTGGCTTTGCACTGCAGCCTCCAGAGGTGTTGTTAACATATACAGTGCATGTTGCGGCTGACTGGCTCATTTTCTGGGACGTGTTGGTTGGCGCCTATGTTTGACTGAGAGACGCGCTTTGAGTGACTCATTTCACCACCTACAACAAGGAGGAGGAGGACTCAAAGCTTCGGTAAGTGTTTCGGAGGTACAGTGTACTGTGAGCATACGTGCAGAACAGCTTCGGCACTAATCGTTCGTGTTCGCCTTAGCTGCATGGAACGCTAGTTTTGTGTTCCACTGTATTCTGAAACCGCATGGTGTGCCGCGCTTAAGCAAAATGCATCATACACAAATCTTTAAATTTTGCTGTCTGCACGGGGAGTTTCAATTGTTCCTTCTTAATGCTCACCTAGGCACCCAATGGGAAATAAGATATCCTAGGCACCTAGCGAGAAACAAGATACTGAACGCCGAGAGGTGACGCACGTGAAACGCCGTGTCTTCATTTTGTTATTTTGAACATTTACAAGCTTGTCTTGGTGATCACCCTGGTCACTCACACACGCGGACTGCAATATAGCTTTCCTATGGAATTAGTGTAATTCCTGTGAATGTTTCACATCGTATTCTAGTTTGAGCGGGTTTCTCGTGCACGAAATGAATGGGGCGACGATTTTGATCGTAGGCAATCTGGCTGTGCACGCATTTATTGGGTCATTTACGTTTCGTAAGAGCGTTATGAGAATCTTTTTTTTTAATTCTGCATGCGCAGCATCGTTTCTGTTACTTTGGTTGCAGCCAGAGGAACCTTTATTGAATGGAATCCACCTATCCAAAGCAGTGACTGTATATTTAGGTGAAGCAGGTCACGTTCTTACGTGGCCTCAGGGTGAGATACTGTCGGTACTTGACAGCTACGTTAGACAAGGTCATGTTATGTTTCCACGTGGTGAGAAACGTGGTGCTTGGCTGGTTACATCAAGACATGTTGTTGCATCGCCTCATGGCGAGAGACTGTGTCGTTGCTTGAAATTTAGGTTAGAGGTCATGTTGTTACGTTGCTTCATGATGAGGCATTGTGTCTGTGTCGCCGCAGTGTGTGTACATGTGTACGATCTTGGCTTCAGTTAAAAGGTTATTATTCGAGATTCAAAAGAAGGACCTCTGAATTTTTTTGCTACGTCTTTTTAATAGCTTTGTCACCAATTTTGCTTTTGTTACGGATGCATTCACTTGGCTAGGCTCTTAGACATAAGAGGATGGGGTACCTAACAGTCTCTATTATTCAGGGTCAGCATGGCAAAGTTTGCGGTTGTGGAGTTTCCACACGAGAAACCTGTAGCTGTCGTGCCATCCTCATGGCTGGCGGGAAATGGTACCCTATGCATGTGGCCGCCAAAAACCTGGACAATGTACAAGGTTTCAGCTGCAGTTAAAGGTGGGAAACCACCACAAAGTGGATGGCTTATCTGCCCAGCAAGGCGCATAAGGAAGTGTGGGGAGTTGTCGGCAGAAATTTTTGCTGCTGCTACTGCGTTAGCTAACTGCTCTGCATTATTTCTATACAGACAGTTACACGCAAGCCTTACGACGTCTGGACAAAAGCCAGTACACTTCACACTGTGAGTCAGTGGAGAATGAGAGTGACAGGAAGACACGTAAGTGTTGCAGTAAGCATCATTGCATGTTGCTTATGGCTCCTGCATAGAGTTGAAAAACACTTCATATAATCGCAGGAATAACTGCACAATCATATATGCTTCAAACAGTTTCCTCGGCGTTTAATTACAAAGCTGAGCACTCGTCCGTAATGCAGCTTCTGGCAAGTCCAGCCGTCAACATTCTGCTTTCTACGAATCTCCCAATGTATTAGAGAGGCCTGCTGGGGGCACCCCTGCTAGGAGTGGGAAGTCATCAGCTTTACGGGGCATACTTCAGCCCCTGTCACCAACTCAGGCCGTTTTCTTCTGGCCAACCTCGTCGGCTGAATCCGTCGCCATGCTCAACGGGGAACGTCGTCAAATTCAACATTGCAGGTGTTGGGTATATGCGCATTCTTTACATGTTGAAAATTGATTTCTGTGTAAGTTCATTTCTCTATACCCACTTGTTTTTATTGTGCTTGGTGATGTGTAAGAGAACTTCAGCACGGATGCCAGTAAGTTCTATCTAGGGGACAACATTTATAGACTGCAGCGAAAAGCTGTTGTGCTGCTTTGCAGGTCTTGCAGTTGAGGTTGTGTTATGGCCTGCTGCTGTATAGCTTACATTGTACCTAGTTTCGTATTTTTATGCCATGTGTTTTCTCCAATGGTTTCTGCAACAGAAAACTCGCCAGTTTCATGCAGTTCTCCACGAGATGAACTGTTGACAGAAATTCAGCAGTCAGCAGAAGAAGAGGGGGAGAAGGAACCAGACAACCAAGACAGTGAACACATTTTCCTGTATAACAAGGTTTTACTTTATACAAGTTTTTCTGGCAGTTGTGTATCAAATTCTGTCTTTACCTCAAAAATTCCCTCTCAGTCCATGGCACTTCCTCTTTTGCTCTTCGACCAGCACAACTTACAGGTACACTCTACATCCTGTGAGGGACATGTGCCGGCTCAAAACGTCATCTTAGAACGAGCCGGCCCAGTCAGAAAATTCTGTCCTACGGATGTCCATCGGATATACTTTCACGGAGATACGGATATCCGCAGAATAATGAAATTCCTCCAGCGGAGGTACTACGGAGATCCACTTGGCCGGGCTTCGAACTTCCTACGAACGTGCACTTTGCGGACATAACCAGGAGATACGAACAGAAACAGGAGCTCTCTGGGATGTAGCGTGTATCTCGAGCGCGTGTTACTTTTTTTATTTTTCAGAAGTCAGTATACGCTTTGTAGTAAAATATAAAGCGTGTTTCCGCCATTTTTTTAACGTCTGCCACCGTCGCCACTCGTTTCACTTGTGTTGCTCCGCTTTGCTTCCCATGAGGGCAAATCAGCGCGGCGTTTCAAGAAAATAAATAAAATAAAATAAAAAAGAAAAGAAAGAAGAAACAGCAACAAGAGATTGGGCCACTCAGCCGAAATGCTTTGGAAATGAAGTTGCATTCACTTCCAAACAGGGAACAGACACTGTACATTGGTGTTCTCGCGAGCTTCTACACATTCGAGAGCCCTGTTCGCCTGTGAGTCGAAATGAAGGGTGAGCTGTCTAAGTTTAATTCGATTGCGTGCACAAACAACAGTGAAATGAGAAATTGTTTTGCGTATTAAGTCGGCGTAGAGGTAATGTCTCTGTTTCTTACTCATATGTAGCTTGAGAAAGTGAGTTGGTTCATGGAAAGCCGAATTTCTGCAGTGCTACATCGTCCCGCGTTTCTCTCTCCCTTCAAATACATGATCCCTACAGCATCCCATCGCGGAGCTGATTCGGACAATCCGTGAAACGGTTGCAACAGGACCTCCTGCGGATATACGGCTACGGATATTCTTCCATAAATATCCGAGGAGAGTCCCACGGAGGTCAGTGTTCGGATATGGACATTGGAATCTATTTCGGACGTCCGCAGGAGATGGTGTTCTGTCTGGGGGTACACAGGCGTAACGGTCTGGAACCAGCCGTAACAGTTTTCAAATAGCAGGCACGAGGACCTCCATCGACAAATTACAGCAGGTACAAAGCCGTCACATCGCCTTGTAACGGCTTCATCTTGCAGGCTTTAGAACAACAACAACAACAACAACAATTGAGATTGCTCCTCAAGCTAACCTTGAATGTTAGGCAATTTGAACATCCTGAGAGACTCCCAGTTTACTTCCTTAATGAGGAAGTCGTAAGTCCTGCAACTTGGTGCAAACTGTTGAAGGTTGCCCCTTAACTCCAGTCTTACCCTTTGAACCCCTTTTTGCAGCTTCTCTTTGAGGCAGAACTGAGATTTGGCATACCAGCAGACGAAATGCTGAAGAGGCTAGAGCACGTGCGACAGGTGTACACAAATCTCCATGGTGAAGCAACGTTTGCAGATATTCACAGTTTCCTACGCTCAAAGAAGTCAAAGGCAGCATTGATCACACTTGTGAGTACACATTTCCCATTTGAGTCAGAGGCGGAGTCTTTCCCAAAAATAAAGATGAGCATACTGCAGAGCTGTGCCGTGATTAATTACAAGTATCCACAGTTACACAGATAATTGCGTTTGATGCAGCAGACCACAGTAACTAAGTACTATCAAAACTGTGTTACTTTTAAGTTACTTTTTCGTGTAGCTTATTGTACTGTAATTACTCGCAAATTCCTTCTGCATTATTGTGAAGTTATGCTCTAAGTGTTGTAAGTTGCATTGAACATCTCTGTGAGCATATGTCACCTGTAGTTGTTCTTTATTGTCAACAGAGTACATATAACAGAGTACATATACGTTGCCCTTTTTGGGAGGTATTAATATTTGCCATCTAATCAATATTTACGCTCTTGAGTGGGTAGCTCGGTCACAATTGATAAGTAACACTAAGTGTGACTTAATTACAGTGTGGTTGCAAGAATCATCATACGTGGTTTAGCTGTGTGACACGCATGTTCTTGGGTCTTAGTGAGCACTGTGAGTGTTGTTCCGCCGTTATTCCAGCTAGGCTGGTGAGATAGTGAAAGCAAGCACCTGGCTTACTTTGCCCTGCTTAAAGCTCGAATTGCACTTAAATAGTTAACTCCATTAACATGCATGGAACATAGTTGTAATCTCTCGACATCTGTTGTGCTACTAGTTTGCATGCAACAAGTAGCCTTACGATATCACACTGAGATGATGATGCAAACGGTTTGGCTGAACAATGACAATTTTCCCCCTGATTTATTTAACAGGGGGGCCCTCCAGAGGGACATGTCCCCGGACCCAAGGTTTTCTTTGGGACAAGGAAACAGATAGTGACAAGGAAGGAGCTCGTCAGCTTAAGTGATAGTTGCAGCCTTGAGAAAGTTCTTGTGCTTGTTTCATGTATCTACTACATAAAGGACCTCGACTATACCTGTGCATTCGGCCAAACGCTTGGCTTGATCCAAACAGTGTTGGTTAAACAGTCACCCTTCCAGTGTTACCTGCACACACACCGCCTATCCGAGCTCTTCAAGGCCCTCTAAAAGCTATTGCTGAAGACGAGAAAGCAAGTTAAAAGAAGCAAGATGGCTTCCCATGATTTCACTGTACCAGCTGTTGCACAGAAATCTCCGAGCTGTGTAACCTAAAGAGTGTTGGAGTTTGTCAAGAAATTGTTCCCATGTAATTTTTCTATTTTTTTTTACGTGTTTGCCAAGTTATTTAGTATGGAAATGATGTGGAGGGGCTTCCCAGGCAGCACAATGTACTGAAAGTCGAATGCAATGGGGTGGATCGTGTGTGTCTTATCAACGTTCTTTAGTTTCACGGGTTTGTTCAAGGCCTTCCACCCACCCGTCCACCCCTATGGCACTCGACCTTCAGTACAGTGTGCTGTTTGGGTTATTACTTTGATAAGAATTCTAACTTTTATTGTATACAATCCACAGCTTATGCAAAACTATCCAATTGACGAGAAACAACTGTTACCACAGAAGGAAAAACAAGGACATTTATTTGTGTAATGAACACGTTTGACCTTGCTAATTTCATGCTTGTTCCTCCGCCCAGCCTCCCCTATTGTGTTTACCTGCTTGGCTCGCCTAGAACATAGAATTGGAGGCTGGATGAAAGAACTAACCGGAGTCTTTCTGCCCTGCTAGAGGCAACCTGTGACGTACCGGAGAAAATTAACTACTTCGAGTTCAATGGCGAATACTACCTACAAGTACACGGTACAAGTATGGGCACACCTGTTGCGCCCACATACGCAAATATCTTCATGGGGTTCTAAGAAAACAAAGTTCTCAGCGCCCTCTCATTAAAACCCACGGTGTGCCTTCGATGCATCGATGATATACTGATAATATGGGAACACGGGGAACATGAAGTTCAAAAGTTCGTAGATCTACTGAACACCGCGCATAGCAACATAAAGTTCACATCACAACAGTCAACTCACTTAATTAACTTCCTCGACACCACGATATCACTAGACAACGGCAACCTGATCACAACCCTGTACAAAAAGCGAACTGACAAACAACAATACCTTCACTTCGAGAGTCACCACCCGCGTCACTGTAAGGTTGGAATTCCTAATGGGCAGAGTGTAAGACTACGCATAATTTGTTGTGTCTGTGTCTGTGTAGTATGTAGTGTGAGTATGTAGTATGTGTAGTCTGTGTACGCATAATTTGGTGTGTCTGTGTCTGTGTCAGCGTAATCTGTGTCGCACAAACGACACAGATTACGCTGAGAAGATTGACGAACTCTCCAGTACACTTGCCCAAAGGGACTATCCAGACTCCCTCTTAACCGAATTCCGTCGCAAGGCACTCACACTCGATCGAAACGAGGTTCTGGAAAACCGAAAAATCCCGACGCGTTCCAAATAAGCTTCATCACAAGATATTCCAACGCACTTCCAAACATCAAAGCCATTCTACAGAAGCACGAGCCCCTCCTCCAAAGCAGTGACCGACTTAGCAACATATTCACAAATCCCATACAGGTGACATACCGACGCGCAAGAAACCTGGCAGACTCCTTGGTCAATGCCAAAATCAGCAAAACGAGCACGCCGTACACGGGAACACGACCCTGCAACCTCCCGCGCTGCAAAACATGCAAGCACCTTCAACACGCTAACTCCATCAAAAGCACTGCTAGCAATTACACCCACCCCGTTAACCACACATTCACATGCACAAGCTCCAATGTCACCTCCATTCTCATCTGTTATGTTCTGCATGGCCACTGCTTTCTGCTCTCTTTATTGCATGCCATAACTTTGTGTTACAATAATATATTTAAAAAAAAAACCTTTGCTCGTTCTGGAATTTTCCCCACGTAACCACTAACCTCCTTATCTTTCGCTATGCTTGCCAATTCTTGCCTGTTGTCCCGTTTCGTCCACGTGTTCGTGAACCTTCCTGTAGCCTAGATCACTACGTTCACATAAACCCCTCCACACTCTAACAAAGCAGCCATTCACTCCGGCCGTAGAAGCCCGCATGGACCCTTTCTTCCCTCCGGGCTGTTGACCCACAATTCGCATGAACCTTTAAACACGTCACATCTAACCCTTTAAATATCATGCCAATGATGAGGACGGTGCCCAGAAGAAGAACAGTCTCTGTTCGAAATATCGGCGGCTTCTGTCCTGAGGCAACTCCCTTCATAACTGTCAATGCAGTTTTTTTTTTTTTTTTTTTTAATGCCTCGATACCATAAGACGCATGCATTCTTGGATTGAGTGTAGTTGACCTGAAGCCGTCTGGTACATACTTTGACAGTTAGAATCCTTGTGCAATTATGAGCAGAAACAAATGAGCCTTATCTGGCACTAAAAATGGTCGGTGCCAGAGGTTCCCACCCAGAAAAAAAAATTCCATTGTTAGCTTTACCTACCTCCAAACGGTCAGTCAGAGGGATTGCACCAAAGCATCTCATATGTCAATATGGTCTCTTACACTGGCCACAACACCTGTACCCTGTGCTCTTTTTTTAATGCTGTGAGCTTTTGAACTGCTTAAGAAAGATGAAGCATTTCACTTTTTTGCGAGATTCCATTAGAATGCTTGAAGGGAATCGATGGAAAACTTTTCCTGAAGCAACTTTAGTACGCTATTTATGTTTGTATGTTTGTGAACCTCCTGTTAAATGCCTAGAAAAAGTTTTGGCATGAGGGTATCCTTAAGGTACTCTGGAAAATAATAAACGCTTTCCCCTGAGAAGTTTTTTCTCACTGTAGTTTGTACACATTGATGGTTTTGTTCTTGAATGCTTGCAACACGCCTTTGATGGCTAGGAAAACTCGTACCATATAAGCCGTTTTTTGAAGACTGCTCTGTCATTTATGTAGTTTGAGAATTTTTCTGAAATGCCTGTGTGTAAAACCAACCTTTGTATGCTTAGGAGCATGTTGAATGGTTTTCAAAATGTGCATAAAATAAAAACAAAAACTACCCAATCTTCCATGAAGAGATCGACATTTTAGTCGCAGCAGTTTATGTAACTTGGTACTCTTCGCTTGTGTTCATAGACTTGCACTATCATTTAAATAAACTTGGCATTTCGGGTGAGGATCTGTTCTGTTCGTCAGGATGAACTTGATTCAGCTTTGCGCAGACTGCCTGTTCGAAGTTTCGAGGACTGTGTGGGCGTGCGAGGACTTGCGGATTACCGGATTATTAGTGTCCGTGCAATGTGTGCTCCATATATGTGAACGTCGGAGTTAAGTGAACCGTGTATGCTTTCCAATTCGGCAAACGATGATGTACTGGATGTCAATTTACAGGTACGTGCATACCAATAAAATTTAGTGTTACATGTTTGATGTTCTTGGCGCATTTTCATTCCTTTTCTCTTTCTTTTTTTGCCAATTGTGGAGCCCATCATACTGGGCTCCAACTCGAGAGGCAGGATGCAGAGGCAATGCAGAGGCAGGCAGGGATGTCGTACCAGTTGCTTCAGGGGGCACGGAGTACCTACAGCTTTCGCAGGCACCGCGGGCCTCTTGAAGTCATCTGGCACATTTTTTTAAACAAATGGGCCAGTTGATCAGATGGCATATGTCCGTCACTGGGTTTAGAGTGTACACGTGTTCGCCCCCTAGTTGTGCTGCAAATGCTGGTCTTTGACATAGAAAGGTAATATCGTATTACCGAACAAGATATTTATGCGAAGACCACTGGGAGACGACAAAGTGACGACGGGCGACGACGCCGTTCGCGACGACGTTCGACTGTATGTGCATGTAGTGTATGATGCCGGAGACGAAGACCTTTGAAAAGCTTGAGCTTTTTTCTTGCATTTTTGAGGGTATATGTGCCATGCATAACACTTTTTTACAACGACATTTCTCAAGGCATCTAAAATTCGTATTCGGAAGTCGCGCATGCGCAAACTTGTCGATCTCTTCGAAACCGTTTTCAAAAATGTTAGATTTTTTTCTTCGAACCTGCGCGAATTCGAACCGCGGGCTTTCGCGACATACTCTGACCAACCGGTTTCGTGTAGGGTTCTTCATTTTCGGGTTAAACCTGATCTTTCACAATATTTGCACCCCGAAACTTTTTTTTTTTCTGGGATTCGGGCATAAACCGATTTCTCTCCGAATTCCGCGAGGTCTCTCAACCTCGTATACCTTCTCAGTGAGCCACGAAGGGGATGAACCACATTATCAACCTTGTTTCCCAAGAAAACACCTGAATATGTTCCTGCCAGTCACCTCATAAGAATTACCGGGTGCTCCTTTTGGACTCCTGTTGCAATGACGTGGTTCATCGCTGCAATTATATTGGCAGCTTGACTCACGCGATTTTAGTTTCACCCAGAAACTCCCGACACGTGACAGAGCACGCTCGATTCTTCCCCGAATCTCCTTTCTAAAAAATCACCCAATTTTTACCCCCTCCCCAGAATTTCAAAAATATTAGAACCCGAAAGCTAAGAACACTACGCGGTACTACACCGGCGGTTGTCAGTCTCGGCTTATTTTCGTATTGTAGCAAAATTCGACGATGGATATTTAAAAACTCACACACTCGTTTCAAGGTTATTTAAATGGAATGACCTTCAACGAGGATTGTCTTCCATCCCGTGATCTCGCTTTCGACCGAAATCACCCTCTTTAAAGAGTTCGTCGATTAATATTACGTAATGAGTTATTACAAGACCTCAGATTCCTAGGCAAACGCCTTCTCTCTCTCTCCCTCCTCTTGTGTGGTTCGTTCCAATAGCACCATATCAATTCAGGAGCACGAATTGGGTACTGGGAACCTCTTGTATCAACTTGATAGTAGCTATAAATGCACGTGTCATAGTTGGAACTTAAGAACAACGATTTAACAGCCGCACTGCTCCCCCTGGTGATGAAACTCCCCCCGCCCAATCTTCATCATCAAGTACAGTCACCTTAGCTTTAAAGTTTCGTACGTTGTAGTCCAGCGATTCCACTCACAAAGTCCAGCATTATTCTTCTGAGCGCTTATTTTTTAACTGTTGGGCTTTCAAATTTTTTTTTCAAACAACCGTCAAAGGCGACGCCAAAAGACACGGACGAAGGCAGGAAAAGATCCAAGTCTTGGACCACACGCCGTATACACCACCTAAGGCCATTTGAAGCACTGTGTGGCCGGGGATTTTGTGCAGAATTCATTCTTAAAAATGGAGGAACAATGTTAAAAAAAAATCACAAGATTCACTGAAACTGCACCTGCCAATGATACTCCTGAATCATCTTCATGGAATAAAGTAATTACTGCATATTTTGCAACATATTCTTGCATCAAGTATGTTCTTTAGAATGACTGTCTGGATTGTGCAGCTTCCGATAATGTTACATTTGATGCTTCTAAGCTTTTTTCTGATTAACGCCTGAAGCAACCTTGACAAATACATGGATAACAGCACTGTTCAAGTTACATATTTAACCCTTGGACACTGCATGCACATCCACAGAATGGACAGTGGAGAGTCTATGGCAGTTCTCATGCACCGTCTGCTTCATCTCAAGTGTCTTTAGATGCAAATGACATTCGACCCGAATGCAATATTTTAAATTCAGTATTTTACTGCCTCGTTCACTCGACACTTCGGTCTGCGGTACACTTCAGATGCTGACACAATATTGCACACAGCAGGGATGAGTTCCAGGGAGCACAAGTGACAGACTGTACCGTTATGAGAAGATGACACAAAGCATTGAACGTCGTGCAGCCATGTTCCGTGAATCACTGTCGAATATAATCAGAAAGGCAACATGGGCACTCTTCAATGATTACATGACAGGAATTTTAGGAAGAAGCTGCTTAATAAAAAAAACGTTATTCCAATGACATCAACACCAGAACACATCTTGACACAAATGAGAGCCTCAGTACGTTCACACGGACGTAATCCGTAAGTGTTCCACCCTTATTTAAAGTGCACTCTCAGGTGACGCTGTAGATGATGATTCCGTTTAAATGCACACCGACAGACGGAGAAGGGGTAGTTCCTCTGGCACTCGGGAACGGCTTCCGAATGTCTGTCCAGGGAGGCCTTTTGCGAAAATCCCCTGAAGCACACTTGGCAAACGTAAGGTCTCTCTCCAGTGTGAATTCTCTTGTGCATTTTCAGATTAGCCGTGTAATCACTGGAGTAGGGACAGAAGCTGCACCGGTGCCTCTTTGGAGCTTCGCCAAGTACGGGGCTGCGGTCAGAGCGGTTCACACCTGCGACAGTAAGAACGAATGTGATGAAGTACGGCAACGAACACTCATATATTATGTCAACGAATGTATTGCACAGTAACGACGAATACAAGTAGGGAGACAAGGCAGGAGCAACGCCACCGAGACAGTGCGAGCCTGCCTACTCGTCGACATGACGTAACAACTAAGCGTCAGCCAATGAGGACCGTGTTTTCAACGGCCGCAGCCAATCACGAACGTGCTTTCAGCGGTCGTAGCCATAGAAACGAGCCCCGTCAGCCGCATGGGCAGCCACTGTCCTATGCGATTAAGCAACGTCCCCGCGTACTAAACAGGAAGACAAAATAAAGTCCAAAACGGTCCATATTTTTCTCGAGGCTCCCTTTCTGGAAAGCGTGTTGCACTTGTCGACAGGTTCAAATTTTCGGAAGCTAGCTATTTGAGTGAGTTTCAAAGTTGGTTGTTTCATTTGCAGGTTCTTGAATTCGCAGTGTGACGGATTGCGGTAGCAGACTAATTCCGACTATATGTGTCCACGTAGCGAGTGAGGAAGAGGAGGCATTAACCAGGCCTTCTGCGTCTAGATGGCGTTGGTTGGGGCAACAGTGGCGAACTATATGGCTACATATTGCGCAATATCTGCTCCACAATCCCGTTCCTCTTCCACGGGACAGAAGAAGCAGGTACCGAGCTACAGCAAACACCAGACAAGTAGCCGTAGCATCAGACAAAGGGTAGCTTCCCAAGAGAAACCCCAGACGAACAAATGCAGCAGAAATGCAGAAATCGTTACGTTCACACTTGCGAATATGTCTACAGAGTTCGTGGTTTTCGTGTTAAACCCGATGTTTCATGATGGTTCGCTCCTGACGAAATTTTCAAGAATTGAAGTGGAACCCAATATCTACCCCGAAATCCTTGCGGTCCTTAAACTCATCATTCTCGGTAAACTGTCAGAAAAGCACATCATAATATCAGCCAAGACAGCTATTTGAGGGAACCTATTTGTCCTCCTTTTATGATCCCCTCCTGCGGGAGAGAAAGGGCAAGCTTTTGTGGAGCTCGCACAAGCGTTTGAATACCGCAGTCATTCACTGCCCCAATTCCGAGCAGAACTGTGAAGATTATTGTTTCTTCTCCCAGTGTCACAGCAGTGACTTGCCTTCCTGTGCACTTCATTTCACTCGAAGATTCCCCGACGACATATCAAACAGAGATCATAGCGCCCGATTTCTCCCTGAAATCTCGTGCGTAAAGAGCACCCGATTCGTCCCCAAACGAATTTAAAGAAAATCATCAAACTGGAAAACGAAGATGAATGCGTTGTATCTTGCGTACGTCCGTTTCCCGTGAAACCCATTATTTGAATTCAATTTCAAGCTGAGTGTATTGCAATTGCTCGGCTCTTGGGGCCTTTTTTGGCAGGTGCCTTTCTTGGGGAGGGAAGAAAGACTAACTGTAGCACCTTCCCCGTAGAAATGCCACAATAACTTCGACGCATTAAGAGGGCAGGTATACTAAACAAAAATTTTGTCTCGAATGTGCAGGATTCAAGATTATACGCGTTATTATCAACCTCGAGATCACATACCCTTGCGCACTCAAGCAGCATTTCATATAGTGGATAGCAGTTGTACCACTCCCCACTTATTTTTGCTACAATGTATGCTATTGTAACTATGCAGTTGCATGTTTGTTTTCTTGCTCCTTTTTTGTGTATTCCTCTGTATTTTTGTGTTTTAATTTTTGGTATATGTCTAAATTTAGTTTATGCGGTACTCGCATTCGTTAGTTTTTGCTTCCTCTCATGCTATGCGTGCAGCTCCAGCTATTTTCTCCATAATTTAGATGCAAATGGCATTCAGTTTGAATGCCATATTTTTAATTCAGTATTTTACTGACCGGTTCACTAGAGGCTTAGTGTACCCGGACGTATCCGGAAGTACCCGGAGGTAAACTTGAGATGCTGACACAAAATTGCGCGCACAAAGCGGGGATGAGATCGAGTGAGCGCACGTGACAAGCAGTAATGTAAAAACGATTACACAAAATATATATATGGAACATCGTGCTCCCGTGTTCCGTGAACCACTGTTGAATATACTAATCAGAAAAGTTGACACGGGCACTCTTCAATAACCATGCGACAGATGCCCATGCGAAAGGCTTACTAGGAACAGGAAGCTTAATCAGAAAAGTTCTTCCAATGACGTCAGCAGCAGAAGACACCTCGATGCAGAGGAGAGGCCTCAGTGCCCCCGCACGGACTTAATCCTCTCCATCTCATTTAAGGTGCGCCCTCTGATGACGTCTTAGATGGTCCTTCCGGTGGAACGGCCACCCACAGATGGAGCACGAGAAGTTCCTCTGGTCCTCGTGCACCTCTTTGGAATGTCTGTCTAGGGAGTCCTTGGAGGAAAACGCGCCCCCACAGACGGAGCACGCGAAGTTCCTCTGGCCCTTGTGGATCGCTACCAGATGTCTGTCCAGGGAGAACTTTTGCGAAAATCCTTTCGAGCACACTGGGCACACGTAGGGCTTCTCCCCGGTGTGTGTTCTCTCGTGGCACGTAGTGCGAGCCTTGTAGGGACTGGAGTAATCGCAAAAGCTGCACCTGTGCCTCCCTGGAGGCTCCTGGGCGGCAGGCGCAGGAGGCGTGCAGGCGCGGCGGATCAAACCTGAAGGAGGAAGGACAGACACGACTAAGTATGTCGACCAATCTCCGAAATGTCCGAATTTATGCCGAAAAAATACAACAGGGGGCAACGAGGCAGGGGCGACAGTGATGTGGTTACATAATTGCGCAATGCTTGCTCTGCATTCCTGTTCCTTACCTGCAACGCATACACAGACACGTAAAAGAAGTAAGAAGTAAATAAACCAGGGTCAGCTAAGTCGCATCACGTGAGCCAGCTGAGAAACATCTGACACTCACACGACACGATTTAGCATATGCACTGCCCCACGTGGTGATGAAACTCCCCCAGCCCAGTCTTCATCGTCAGATAAAGCCACCGTAGCATTAAAGAGGTTGATCCGTTTCGTACGTTGTAGTCCAGCGATTCCACTCACAAAGTCCCGCATTTTTCTTTGAACGGATTTCTTTTAACTTTTGGGCTTTCATAACTGATTTTTTTTTTTCAAACAGCCGTGAAAAGCGACGCCAAAAGACACGGACGAAGTCAGGCAAAGATCCAAGTCTTTGACTACACGCCGTATACACCATATAAAGGCCATTTGAAGCACTGCGTAGCAGGGGATTTTGTGCGTAGTTTCGTCTCAAAAATGGAGGAAGGGGGTTCAATTGCTGGGCTTTTAATGTTTTTTCTGTGGACTCTCAGGCGCATGTTTTTTTTTTTATGTGGTGAGTGTAGGAGACCCTGGGTCGTGCAAAGAGGGTAGGGGGTGGCGCTGGAAAAGTTGCGGTACATGATCAGGGCAAATGTCCTCGTCTTCGTCCCTAATACCCAGCCTTCACAATGCAGCAGCCTATCTTGAAGCGATAACAGTGCACCCGTTTTGCAAGTTCACATTTTATGCTGCATTTTCATAGTGTGTGTGGTTCCCGAAGCAGCCGAGTTGGAGAAACAAGAACTCATTGCACCATGGCTAGAGATGCGAAGTCCCGGGAAAAAACAGTTTTTTTCCTCGTCTCCGGAAAAAATTTCCCATAATTTTCAGGCGACAAAATTCAAAAAATGTAAATTTTCGTGGCTTCGATGCGTTCCAACCCGCCAACAGTGCCTTAGGTGCCTGTAATCCGCCGGCAACCCCCAACTTAGAGCTTCGTCTGGCTGCTCCAAGCGATCGCCATCGCGTTCACATAATGTCAGAGTTCTCGTCGGAGTCGATGGGTTGTTCCAATTACCTAGCGCTGAGTAGACAGCAGCCTCTTGGGATGCTGTGCTCTGAATTTATGCCTAGAGGGTGAACACTACTAAAGTTTCTAGCTCATTGTATGCTGTGGCTTGGCCGGCAATGCTTCGACTCAGCAGTAAGTGTGTTCGTTTTCATTTTTTGATATTTTTCGGGAAAAAAACCCAAAGAAACGTTTTTTTTTTTCGAGCGATTCGAAATTTTCGGAAATTTTGCATCTCTAACCATGACATCAAACCACAAACGAACAGTGAAAGTGGAACCCCAAAGCCAACGATGAAGTTCACAACTACAGAACTGTCACAACTACCATGCTGAAGGCCCTCTAAATAGTAAGTCAAAGATTTGAAACATCTGCCTTACATACTCTTATGCATGCAATGCATGCACACGTTTTTGAGAAAGTAACTTTTGACAAATACATTGGTAACAACATCATTCACGTCTCAATATTGTACATACTCGCTCGGCTAAAATGGACAGGCGTGATGCATATTATGTGTGGCTTCTAATGCCTTTCAGTGTAAATGATATTCAACGTAAATGTCCTTCTTGTCCCTTTTCTTTTTTTCGCAATGCAATGTTTTACTAACTTGCTCACTCTGCAGTTAGTAATTCTTGAAGTACCCTTCGGATGCAAGCGCAATGTTACTAGCGCGCGAAATAATGCACTACACTTTGGTACTCGATTCGTAAAAAAAAGTTCATATTCCTGTTAAATAGTACCAGCACGAGAACATAAAGGTAAGAAACGACAAAGGGGAGCACATAATGTTACACACTGTAAAAATTGTGGCACGTGTATTTCATGCCGAACATATTATACAAAGACAAAAATGTGCGCTTGAAGATAAGGGCAGCATATCAATCTTGAGGCAAACAGAGACAAGAAATATACAGGGTGTTTCAAAAAACGTGTCATTCGGACTTTATAAAAAAACGGGGCGACGGAAAAATACGGGGTAAACGGCACTTGTGTGGCAACTCAATTTGCCATCTTGCCAAAATATTTTCATTTGATTTTAATTAAAGTAAATTGAACTACTTTAATTGAACTCCAAAATTTCCCAAGTCAACCTAGCGTTTTTTTTTTGTTTTTTTTTACAGAATTAGAGAGCCCGTAGCGAACTTAGTCAGATCCACCAAGAAATTCGCTCGATACTGCAAATGGAACTGCCCCCAAAAAAGTCCCGAAATTGAGGCTTCAAAGTTTGGGGTATTCAACGGCGCACCAAATC
The DNA here is from genome assembly GCF_037126465.1 of Ornithodoros turicata. NCBI lineage: Eukaryota > Metazoa > Arthropoda > Arachnida > Ixodida > Argasidae > Ornithodoros > Ornithodoros turicata. The sequence continues at coordinate 132,347 of NW_026999444.1, read as the reverse complement.
AGACGCAAAGATTCGTGGAGAGGAGGACATGCTCCTCCCCCATGAAACATAGAAGGTAAAAAAAAAACAGGGCGGGAAAAAAGAGATGGAATCATTTTTGTTTGCCGCTTATCAACGTATGGTGGAATGTCACCCGCCTTGTTATCGGCGCGTCTTGTGCTGCCCGCCGGTCCGGCGATAAACAGTTCTAGCTTGATGGGGGCAGAAGCATGTCCTGCCCTAATCGCATCTTCGCGACTGATTTGGTGCGCCGTTGATAACCCGAAACTCTAAAGCCTCAACTTCGGGACTTTTCTTGGGCAGTTCCCTTTGCAACATCGAGCGGATTTCTTGGTGGATCTGACTAAGTTCGCTACACGCTCTCTAAATCTGTAAAAAGAAAAAACGTGAGGTTGACTTGGGAAATTTCCAAGTTCAATTAAAGAAATTTAATTTCTTTTAATTAAAATCAAATGAAAATATTTTTGCAAGATGGCAAATTCAGTTGCCACACAAGTGCCGTTTACCCCGTATTTTTCCATTGACCCGTTTTTTTATAAAGTCCGAATGACACGTTTTTTGAAACACGCTGTATATACAGGGTGTCCATGCTAAGTGTGAACAGATTTTTTAAAAATATATATAACACTTTTTCCAAGATGAAATCAATTGCAATATAGCATATGCTAAAGGGCACTCCCTAGCAGGGCATTAGCAAAGTCCAAAGGCAATGTCTTAATTAACTTTTATTAATTAACTTTTTAATTATAAAAGCTACAAAGTTGTCCCAATGAGAACATTTGTTCCTTTCGGTCACCTGATATCGTAGCCGTTTTCAGAACAAAAATCCGTTCGATAGATCGCCCGCAGAAAATTCGTGAAGGAAGGCCATTTTTTTCTTTATTTTGTTCATTGCGCTTTTTAGAAGACGCGTCTTTCTTTCACCCCCAATGTGAGAGGGAGAAAGAGTACACTATCGCCTCTCGCGTCGTGGAAAAAGATTAAAAGGAAACAGAAAATGCAACCCAAGATAAGTCCAGTTCCGATAGAGTCACCCGGTACATTTGTTTGTTTTGTTTCCGCAAGTTAAAGCTCATCTTCGACGCATGAGGCGGCACTGTGCTCCTTCCCCCTCTCCCGTTGCGGATGAAGGAAATACGCGTCTTCTAAGAAGCGCAATGCACAAAATAAAGAAAAAATGGCCTTCCTTCACGAATTTTCTGCGGGCGATCTATCGAACGGATTTTTGTTCTGAAAGGGCCACGATATCACGTGACCGAAAGGAACAGATGTTCTCATTGGGACAACTTTGTAGCTTTTATAATTAAAAAGTTAATTAATGAAAGTTAATTAAGACATTGCCTTTGGACTTTGCTAATGCCCTGCTAGGGAGTGCCCTTCAGCATATGCTATATTGCAATTGATTTCATCTTGGAAAAAGTGTTATATATATTTTTAAAAAATCTGTTCACACTTAGCGTGGACACCCTGCATATATATATATATATATATATATATATATATATATATGTATATATATATATATATAACAGTCCTGTTGAAGGCAGCGCTGACTGCCGAAACGTCGACCGCGAACTGTAAATCTATTTCTATTTTCTAGTTCCCCTTAATTATTATTGTAATAAACGTAGCGAGTATTTTTAATCTCTATACACTGAAAAAAATATCGGGCTCTTTTTACAGACCTCCCGGTCTCTCGCCATTTCAAACGACCAGTTCATTCATTAAATAATGTGTCACTTTTTATTCTCCAGTCAAATTTTAGCTCAGATCGGTGCAGGGAACAACGCGAATCTCATCTCATTTACAAATTCCAATCAGCCATTAACGAAGATCTGGGAGCACTTTCAACGGTAAGAAATCTGGCCGCCTAGATGAGCTACACTTTCTTCCTTTCCGTTTCCTTTCTGTTTTTTCTTTCTGTTATTATTTTTCTTTCAGCAAAGTTTCAAGCAGCGCTCACCCTGCCCGGAATTTTCCCCAAAGCGGACAGTGACCTACGGCGAATAACATCACCACCCGGACTTGACCGTCTGGAATATTCCCGAATCTGACTCACTGACAAACGCCTGTGGCGTGCCCTTACCGATTATGACGTCATGTACCAAACCTATTTAAGTAATGTGTAACCAGCTACGCATCTTTTGTCCTGAGGAAGACAGTGCCACTGTCGAGACGTCGACCCTTGCCCATTTTACTTTTTAACGTCTCCCTATGTAATAAACTAGTGTCTGTAACTTCCCTAAAATATGTTTCCGCGTCTTTTTTTGAACTTATATATATATATATATATATATATATAAGCAGGAAAAATCAGAAGACGACAAAGAGCTTACAGGAAAACACAAAGGGGAGTTTATTAACACATATAGGGATAGGGGTCGACGTTTCGGCAGTCAGCGCTGCCTTCGACGGGACTGGGGTTTGGTGACAAGAACATGCTTTATATATGGGAGAGGGTTATGTACAAGGGAAAGAGAGCAGCGCATGCGCTTTTGTCATGACTAACACAGGTTGGTGACTAAGTTAAAGGGACCGGGTCTGTGCAGCAGGACCTTGAGGAGATACCCGTGAGCCTGAAAAAAAGACAAAAGAGCGTATCTACTGTGCTGGATTAGGAATGCAGGTTGCGAATAGTAGAAAGGATTCCTGGATCTTCGTGTATCTGACACTGGAATTTATGAATGAGATACGATTCGCGCTGTTCCCTGAGCCGCTGGGAAGTAAAGCCTGACTGCAGGATGAAAATAGATATATTGGTGATTGAGTGTCCTGGTTTACTGAAATGGCGCGACACTGGCAGATTAGGTTTCTTCGCGACGTCAGATTTGTGGTTATTGAATCGCGTTCTAAATGACGTAGCTGTCTGTCCGATATATTGGGTATTGCATTCATTGCATTGAAGAAGATAGACAACATTGGAAGAATTACAGTTAAAGTCGCCATTCATGTTGACCCGATAATTAGAATTGGTACTTTCTGCAGAGTTAGCGGCTTGCATTGATTTACATATTTGGCATCTACTTGCATTACAAGGGTGGCAGCCAATGTTATTTTCTGGAAGTTTGTTAATTTTAGCATTTACTAGTCTGTCTTGGATGTTCCGCGCCCGGCGATAACTTACGCGCGGTGGCTGTGAGAATATTTCCTTCATCCGATCAGATTGTGAAATAATTGTGTAGTGGCGGTTGAGTATCCGGCTAATGTTAGGAACGCTGCCATTGAATGTGACAGTGAGATTTACTGCAGAATTTCCATTGGCTCGAGGAGATCTTTGGAGCAATTGTTGGCGATCTGTGGATCTTGCTCTGGCTATGGCTGTTGCTGTCTATGAGTAAAATCTTGCAGCCAAAGAGAGGACGAAGACACAACGGTAAAAACACACAACAGCGGAACTGCGGTGTGTTTCTACCGTTGTGTCTTCGTCCTCTCTTTCGCTGTAAGATTTTACTCATGGCTGTGTACCAACTACCCCAAATTTCTACCTTGGTGTTGCTGTCTAACGGGGTATCTGGACGTAGTTGTGAAGTATTGCTACGGGCTTCGGGATTAGGGGATGCCGGATCTGTGGAAGTATTATGAGTTGGAGGGCGCTCCATTTTGTCTCTAAATAATTTCTTTTGCTTTCGGAGCTTCAGGTGGATGTTTTTCTTTTGGAGGAATTTGTCTAACTCTGATCTATGAGAATGTGACAACGGGGTAGTGCTGTTAATGGCGTCGGCGTCTTCGAATAGAGACTGGATAGTATCTTGGCAGTGAGAAATTAGAATTTTAGTTAGGTCTAAAGATGCTTTGTTAAGAATGGACAGCCATTGCACATTGCATTCATGGTTCAGGGGGAAGGTTGATGTTTTGTGGATTTCTAGTCCACGCGGAATCCTCTCGTTTTCATGATAAGTAGCCAGAGTATCACGATGGGAGGTGTAGCGTGCAACTTTATCCGCGATTTTTCTGAGTTTAAAGAACGCCTCAGTGCTACTGCTGACAATTTGTGGGGAGTGAATTGGTACTGACTCTCCGGCTAGTCAATCCTGCTGCTTGGATCGTGACGATTTCTCGGCACGTGTGCTTCTTTGTGTCCCTGCTGTAGCCTCCTGGAGTGTCGGCCATACGGGGTCCGGCGTTCCAGTACTTGCTGTACGTGTGGGTAGGCGACGGAGCAGCCGGGGTACCAGGGACTGCAGTCGGTGGGCGATCTGGGTGACTCCTTCGAAACTGGGGTGGAGGCCGTCAGCTGCAAGGACTCTGGTTGGGGGCTGTCGGTGGAAGCCATGGTCCAGGAAATACAGGTCCCGGGCACTTCGGCACAGGGTCATCAGTCGTTGGCTGAATGCAAACGCCCGGGGATTGCACTAGAATTCGCGTCGCCTATCAAGATAAGGTGACGGCGGTTGTAGGATCTGGGTAAGATGAGGGTACATACCACAAGTTCGATGTTTCCCTGAGAGCGGATGTGGTCGATGAGTTGCACATAGCGACGGATGGCCATGTCCGGATCGGTGTCCGGCATGTCATTCGTCCCACAGTGCAACACCACGACACGAACACTTGCGGGCAGCTGGTCCACCTCTTCTTCGAAGTGTGCGATTCGGCCTCCACTCTTGGACACGAACATTGTCGGGGCAGTACGGGATCTGGGGTCGAAGTGGAATCGGAGATATTTAGTTTGTGAGTCACCAAGCAGAGCTATAATAGGAGCATAAAAATGCTCCTGTTATATGATCCTGTTATAGCTGTACTTGGTGACTCACAAACTAAATATCTCCGTTTCCACTTCGACCCCAGATCCCGTAATGCCCCGACAATGTTCGTGTCCAAGAGTGGAGGCCGAATCGCAGACTTCGAAGAAGAGGTGGACCAGCTGCCCGCAAGTGTTTGTGTCGTGGTGTTGCACTGTGGGACGAATGACATGTCGGACACCGATCCCGACATGGCCATCCGATGTGCAACTCATCGACCACATTCGCTCTCGGGGAAACATCGAACTTATGGTATGTACCCTCATCTTACCCAGATCCTACAACCGCCGTCGTCATTATCTTGACAGGCGACGCGAATTCCAGTGCAATCCCCTGCGTCTGCGTTCAACCAACGACTGATGATCCTGTGCCAAAGTGCCCGTGACCTGTATTTCCTGGACCATGGTTTCCACCGACAGCCCCCAACCAGAGTCCTTGCAGCTGACGGCCTCCACCCCAGTTTCGAAGGAGTCACCCAGATCGCCCACCGACTGCAGTCCCTGGTACCCCGGCTGCTCCGTCGCCTAGCCACACGTACAGCAAGTACTGGAACGCCGGACCCCGTATGGCCGACACTCCAGGAGGCTGCAGCAGGGACACAAAGAAGCACACGTGCCGAGAAATCGTCACGATCCAAGCAGCAGGATTGACTAGCCGGTGAGTCAGTACCAATTCACTCCCCACAAATTGTCAGCAGTAGCACTGATGCGTTCTTTAAACTCAGAAAAATCGCGGATAAAGTTGCACGCTACACCTCCCATCGTGATACTTTGGCTACTTATCATGAAAACGACAGGATTCCGCGTGGACTAGAAATCCACAAAACATCAACCTTCCCCTTGAACCATGAACGCAATGTGCAATGGCTGTCCATTCTTAACAAAGCATCTTTAGACCTAACTAAAATTCTAATTTATCACTGCCAAAATACTATCCAGTCTCTATCCGAAGACGCCGACGCCATTAACAGTACTACCCCGTTGTCACATTCTCATAGATCAGAGTTAGACAAATTCCTCCAAAAGAAGAACATCCACCTGAAGCTCCGAAAGCAAAAGAAATTATTTAGAGACAAAATCGAGTGCCCTCCAACTCATAATACTTCCACAGACTCGGCACCCCCTAATCCCGAAGCCCGTAGCAATACTTCACAACTACGTCCAGATACCCCGTTAGACAGCAACAGCCAGTTTGCCCCCGACATCCCACACTAACCAAATGTAGCGTAGTGAACCTTTCTTCTCGTGACCTTACACCCGCGGAAATCTCCCTCCTGGAGAAGGGATTATCGTTTTGTCCCAATAACAGTAAAATCGATGAATACCAGCTACATCTGGATCTTGACAACTTTGCGCGGCGACTACGCCTTACGGAATATTTCTACGACAAACCGCAATCAAATCTAAATCCTTTCCATATAAAATCCCATTTTACTCCCAACCCGAACCGAGATAAAAGTCTTGATATGTATATCAAAGCTGTTCAGAAAGATATTCTCAGTACTTATGCAAACTCAACCAATCGGAAATTCCGGCACAATCTTACGAAAGCCGAACAGCAAAGCTTGTCCGTGCTAGAAAGCAACGAAGGTATCATCATCAAACAGGCTGATAAAGGAGATGCCATAGTCGTAATGGATAAGCAAGCTTATATGTGGCAGAAGGACTCCGTCAACTTAATTGTGCAGACTTTTACAAACCTCTCGAATCCGACCCCACCAATGAAATTGCCACAGGTATATGTAAAACGGTTAAAGGCCACTAAGAAAATTGGCGATGCGCTCTACGAATACTTACTTCCTAAAGACCCTAAACCAGGCCGATTTTACATGCTCCCTAAGATATATAAACCAGGCAATCCCGGAAGACCAATTGTGTCCAGTAACGGTACCGCTACAGAAAATATATAGTCCTTCGTCGATCACGTTCTTAAATCTACCTCATACCTCACACACTTTTGATGCAATCCTCTCTCCAGCCATGTTTCGCCACGGTAATACCCCAATTCTGTTAAATTCATCCACAAAGGCCTTCATAAAAAGAAACATATTGGGGTGTTTCCTCGAGAACCAAAGTCCAGCTAGAAGGACATTCTGCCACCTTGGCACTGCTGGGAGCTCGTTAATGAGAAGATGAATTGGCCATAGCGACGATGTGGTCGATTTGAAGACGGGTGGGCCATCAGAGCTAAATGTAATAGTAAGATCATGTAGGCTACAACACAGTTCTTGTCGCAGTCTTCTGTACAGAGCGCCACTCGTAATCTCTGTATAAACCCCTGATGTGGCAGCATGTATCATCTCAAGGGTTTCCAAGATTATGCGCTGAAATCTTCTAACCACCAACAGCAGCTGTGCTTTCAGGTTAAAGATAATGAAAAAATTTCCACTTTCCAGCATGTCCTTTGTTGTGTATTTTCTGTTACGTTACATTCAGAGCATACACGCTGTTCACGGGTCTTTGGTTTTGACTCTCCAAGGTAACTCTGGCATGTGTTACAAAAATAATGGAACTGCAGCATGTTGCTTGTTGCGTGATTCCAAAGTTTTCTGAACATATACTTGGAGTTCGGTAGCACATCACTTCCAAGTAAAGCATTGATAAGCTTAAGGAGGCCGTCGATCTGTGTCCATGACAGCTCTGCTGTTAGTGTGTATGCCAAGATAAGAAGCATCGCCTGAGCCTTTGTAATAGTGCTGCCAGGCAATGTAACATCTGAATACTTTTCCACAAATATTTTAATGTCACGGTCAATGTCCACTCCCTGTTCTTCACCATCCAATGCGTCACCACCTTCCTGTTGTTCGTCCTGGCTGTTTGAATCTGACAAGTGCTCATTGTCATGTTCGGTTTCCATGCCAACAGAACCGTCGATGTCTTGTCCCAACGACCTCGCACCATCACCATCGAAGTCTACACCACTCGCACCATCAGCTTTTAGCTGCTATGGTGAGGGACACATGTAGCTTGTTTCAGAAGCACTTCCGTCGGTCTAGTTGCATCAGCGCTATCGGTGCTCTCTTGGAGATCTTGTGCAAAGACACATAATGAAGATGCAGTCGCAGGACTTAGTTGAGATACTTCATCTGCTCGAAGAGTCGCACGACGCTTTTGCTGTACGTTCTTTATGTACCACAATGTCTGTTTAGGGACAGTGCAATCTGCGCCAGGCTCCAGGTACCGTTTCTTCCGCAATCTTGGAGCACTCATGGTCCGAAGTTGGATGTGTATGCAGCTTTCGCTGAAATGCTTCAGGGGTCAAAGCTTATTTCTGTTTCGCTGTTCCGCGAGGATCAATCAGTAGCTAGTTCATGATGCGGATCGCCACGGTTAGTGCACACGATGCATTCTACGCACCGCAAGAGAAAGAAAAAAAAGAGGACATTACGTTGAATCCCGGGAATCGACAACTCCAACATACAGCACTTGCACTATATATCCATCAACCATTCGCATAATTGGCACAGTAAGAGACAGTGTAAACGACACCACCATTTGTTGTAGATGATGGCGATGCATGTGGTGATACGATACATGATACATTCCACAGATGATGCAATGTTGCCATGCGGCTACAGTGCGAAAAACTATGTTAATTTTTTACGACTTGAATAATAGAAGGGAATATCAACATAGGAAGGCATTGTAAGATACTATAAATATCATTTACCTGCAGCAACCAGGAAGTCAGCAAGTACGTTTTCGGTTTTGACTCAAAACATTGAAACAGTCGAAGGTTAATGTAAAGCCTCTCTAGGTTACTTTTCATTATTAGAAGTAATAAATCGAGAAGGGTATATATGAAACAGCATTGCAAGCTTGGACGGCATATTAAGTTTATTTCTATCACCATTTGTGGTTCCCAAGTCACAACCCTTACCCTGTGTTCAACAACCTTGGTGTTGTATTCAGTCCCGTTTTTCTTTGTGATAGGAGTTTTGCACGTGCTGTTTCTACTTTCTACTGCAGTAAAATTTTGTGCCTTTGATTTTCGTATTACCTAAGAAGTCTCTAGTTACAGTCCTTCTGTTGTACTGTAATGTTCGCATGCGTGCGATTTCTTTTTGACAATGCGCGCTCAGTAGTCCCGGTCGCCAACGTGAAAAAGTTTGGAGTGCCAGAGGACATTACTGATTTTAACGGGAATAACGAGTTCCCAGTCCACAAAGTGTACTGGCCCGGTGATTCCAAGACCCGTGGAGGATATTACGACGCCGGAATAATGTACTTGGCAGGTAAGTATCCGAAAAGGGCCTCCTTGTAACTTTCGGAACAATGCACCTGCAAGTTAAGAAATGAAGTTGCAGCGGCGCAGTGCCAAGAGCGGTACATTCCACTTGTAGTGTTATTCTCCATCGGCAACATTTCTTCTTTTCTTTTTTCTTTACGCAGACAAAGAAGACGATGCGCGGTCTGGAAACGGCAGCGTACGAAAGTACGACGAGTGCGCGCAGATGATGATGCACGTACTCTGAAAAGAGCAGCAAAGGTGCGAAAAGCACAGTTTTCACTGACGTAAATGCTTTATGTTAATTATACTTCCAATTCTTGTGCGTGAATCTGATAACTTCCACTATTGTAGGCTTCAGCAATGCGCAGCAAAAGTTCGCAAAACCAGGTGCGCCGTAAGCAGGAGCTCGACCTGTTAGGGGAGATTACGAGCGACTCCGACGACGAACTCGTTCCTAAAAATCTACTGAACGAGAGGGATGGCCACATAAAGTACTTAGAGAAAGAAGTGAAACAATTGAGAAAACAAAATATGCGTCTGCAACGTGCATTGACAACAAATGTTTTGAACACAGGTGAGTAGCAAGCATCAGTGATCTCTCCTTCGGTACATTATGACCAAAGTGAAACTGATGTTTCTCTTCCTGAAATGCAGAAGCATGCCTGGTGTCATGTGCATGCAGAAAGGATAACGAGCCCATGGGTGTGGAGAGAATTGTTCAGGGTAAGCGACGGTCATAGTGGATAGATCACTGTTTTTTTGTTTGTTTTTTAATTTTTAAATGTACCAATTTATGTTCGTCAGCAACTCAGTACCTGTGCATGCTCCTCCTCGTTTTGTCTTCATAGTACTTTTACTTCACTGCAAAATACTAACAAGCTCCTTGAATGTTTCATGAGTAATTAATTTCAGCAACTACCATTGGTTTTGTCATTTGTATTGCTCAAACTAATACGTATTAACATAATTCCCACATGCAGCCAACGCCCCCACGGTAACAGGACACTGGACCGCTCAAGAGGCAGCATTTAACGGGCTTCCAAGCGCAGAGGAGGAGTATGAATTTGACTGCTCGTCTCGCGGTAGGCACTTGTGCATTTGCACAATGTCCACTCCTTTTCTGAGTTTGCAATGTCGAACATAGCACTAACATTTTGTGAACAGAAATATTATAATGTAAACAACAGGAGTTAGCCGAAGTAGGCCACATTCGAAGACAAACAAGTAAGCATCTGTACGCCCAGAATCAAATGAAATTATCAGTTTGAATTTCGTGCGTTTGGTGGCTTACCATTAAATGCTGCTTGCCTTGGCTAACTCCGCTTTACGTTGTCACAAAGTTGTTGCACTGCCTCGGTCTGAAGGCGTGTGTTAGTGAGAAAGATGCAAGAGAAAATGTGAATAGCGTGATTGGTCAGTCCCCCAGTACTTCCGGTGTAACTCACTAGAAGGTCAAGGTGTAGCGTCATCATAGTTGACAGGAAATCAGAAGACCCAGGTTGGAATACTGGCATCAGCATTTTTCCTGAGCTGTTTCATAAGAAATATTATATTTTTCTTTCACTCATTTTAAATGCTGTGCTCAAATTTCACAGTTGACTTTTTGTATAACTCTGCACAGGGCTCTGTCATAAGTCAGACAGAGAAGGTCTCATGCCCTCAGAATTCACCAGCCCATATGCCAGCACCACATGGTAAGTATGCCGCATGCAGTTAAGTTCCTTTTTCGGGTAGGCCTTGAAATGATGAGATTATCCGTAGTATCACGCTCGTAACACATGCTTTTCTCACTCACTTGCTGCATTTCGTATACTTTTGCTGGGGACAACTTGTACAGGCAGAGAGTGGTAATGCAGACGCTACTTGGGGTCAGTATAGGCTGCCCACAAAATATACAGCTTACAGCCCCGCATGCACAGTAACAGGAGCTTTTCAGTTGTGTAACAATCCACCCAAAAGGTTGCACTTGCAAATCAGCACATTTGTAAAATGCAACGTATTTGAAGACTTCCGCATGTGTGAGCATTGTATATCTGCGGCTGTCATAATGAAATAAGTGCCTATTAACATGATGAGCTAGATCTTTCCATTGAGTGACGATAAACATGTCTCAGGGTTGATGATGCGTATTTTGCCTTTCAATGCATATAAACATGGTGTCTGCCCATCATGGAACATAGTGGTCATATTTCACTGAAAATTTTCATGTACCCAAGACACTATCACCACGGTTGTGAGGCACGGTTGAGAGGCAGACAAGCCTGATCGTTCTCCCAGAGATACCACCTCGGGATTGCAAGTATCTAATATGTTTTGTTAATTTTGTTCAGTGAAAGTGAGACCAAGTAGAGGATTACACAGAGCGTGCATTAGGCATTGTAACTTATTAATCCGGGGTGTTTTTTCCCTGCAATCAAAAGTGCTGTGTTGTTTGCTGAATGCACAGTGGATATTGTTTTTTTAGTGACTGTTGAATGCACTAATTTCAGCACCTGAAGTCTCCTTGGATGCACTGAATCCTGCTGACGGCTGTGCAGAAGGCTCAAGCATGGTAAGACTTCTGAAATGTTCATATTGCCTTCTTGACATGGATAATGTTCAAGTTTTACACTTTGCTAGTCTCACACATCATCTTACCTATATACTCTGGGGAATTGCTAGTGGCGATTTAATATTGGCTTAAGCTAACAAGCGCCTATAGAGTAATAAGTCAATGTGTGTACGGGTACGTAAATCCCGATCCGCTCCCGCAAGCATGCAGCCTTTCTGCACGCCTGGTCCACAGTGTCGAAACGCCTCAAATTGTTGTGTGAATCAAAAATGTAGTTCTTCCTTTTTTTTTCCGGCCCAAGCATCTTTGAGGAAACTCACATTTATGGCAGGTGACAACCTTCCGAAATTTAACCACCTTCAGCTCCTCGGTTATATCCACTTCAATTCCTTTCACTTTGTTTCCTTATAAAGCATGTACTCGCTTTGTTTAACTTAGCTTCCATTTCTTCCATGCCCTTTCCAAGAATCTCCTGCTTGTGCCGAACATATAGTTTCACCACACAGTGGTGGTGTATTACCATTCTCTTTAGATAAGACATATTGCTTCACTGCACCAACATCAATCAATCACCACTATAATTTCTCATTTCAGCTGGACCTTGGAAACAATATTTTCGTCCCTAAGGACAAGTGGGAGGAGACAATATTTGTAAAAGAGTTGGCGGTAGCCATATGGAGAACAAATGTTCTGGCACAGCACACATACAGTGGGAAGCTCTCGAACAGGGCGAAAGCAGAGGGCAAGACAGAGACTTTTCCGGCATTGTCACCTGTGAAGGTGCAGGCAGTCCGCAGTAAGTATAGCACTTGCAATCTGTGTTCCATGTGCATTGCCCCCCTGGTTTGTTGGTCATTTAATAACAGCACAGAGTGATGTGTGCTTAATTATCTATGAAGGCAAGTGCAGTGCTGTACTTGGTGTTTCATGAGGGTTCCCAGTTCACTTTATACACTAACTGTGCTATCGGAGGTTTTCTTTTCAGTGAGCATGCCAGAGACATTGGCCAAGAATATGCTATGGGAGTAGGCGCGTTCGAGTAGGAGAGTTCGTGCTGTCCCTCAGATTTTCCCTTTTCCCTCATGCACATATAGAACGGTCTCATTGGATCGCTCTCAAATAAGGTACCACAACAACTGGTTGAGTGGTTAGCGTGCTGCCCATATCACGTTGAGACTGCAAGGTACTCTGGTTTGGATCACGGTGCTGGCTGTTCACACATATATCAGCAGAGTTCCCTTAGATGTCGGCCCAGGACGCACATTCACCAGGCCGTCAGTCATGACGTTGCCTACCTCTTTGAGGCCGACAACGGCAAGCCCATTGACCAGCACAACCACCACGTGAGGTCCACGTTGCTTCATCCTTTTGACCATAGTGTTGTGGCCCGTCTTCGAATACTCCCTTATTTCTGCTTTCAGTGTGGACAGGCGCTTCTTGACATGCTTTCTACAATCTTTTTTTCTCTCTCATGTGCAGTCGTACTGTTATAGCATATATTGAGTGGCTCATTTGCGTGTGCCCATTAATTAAATCAAATCGATGACATGTAAATTGAATTCCTCAGAGGTTCCAAAGTTGTCCAATGTAAAATTTCATAGTCGAGTTGTATTTATTTGAGTATATAGAATTTAGCGTCTCGCTGCTTGGTTCTTGGCTGATGTCTCTGGCATGACCGCTAAAAAGACAGCTTTTTCCCAATAGTGCTGCCTGTGTGTGAATTATTCAGCCGGTTGACCTTCCCAAAACGCCCAGTACATCTTTAAGGGTGGTGTCCGAACTGAAGGTGTGATCAGTGCAGTGGGTGCCTGAAATTCATGTAACTGGAATATTTCATTTTGAAACAGTTGGAAACATTAGAAAATGAATTTAATCAGATTCTGCAGCAACAGCTCAACGCTCCCGCCTAAATTTAGGCCACAATGTGGCAGGCTGTGCGTCACAAAATGCAGTCTTCCGACTCCCAATCTGCTACAATGTCGCCTAAAACATTTTTGTTCATACTTTCCGCAGCATCGCCGTCAGTGTATTTCCGGTACTTTCTCAGACTGCCTCATGAATGCAGTGGGGTCACAGCCATCCGCCAGCCTCGAACTAACTATTCGCTAACATCCGCGTGCCTCCCGGCAGCCCGATTCCAGACAAAAATGCATATCTTGAACCTTAAACTTCACAGCATAGCTCCTCATTGTAGCAGCTCGTGCCATGATAAGAAGCGAAGTGGCGTTTTGGGATTGCGAAGTGCGTCGATTCGCTCAGTGAACAGGGCGGGATGCCGAAAGCGGAAGCCACTATCATGAGCGGAAGATTGCACGAGAAGTTATTGGCGATAATCATATACACTGGCAAATAGTACATAACTTACTCAACATCACTTCATATTATAACAAGACACTGTGCTCGTTGGCTGAATTCCTTATATAGAAGAGATTTACTATAATATGCAACATCCCTGCTTGTTATGAGCTCATTATTTTTGTGCACATATGTTGGTTTTCATTCTTATCTGTCCATGCACTGCGAAGTTTGAACTTCTCTTGCAATTAATTCCTGTGCTGCATCTTGTTTCTTTGTAGGTGCTTTTGTGAACTTCCTTTGCACCAGAAAGAATATCACGGATAGTGAAGAAATCAAAAAGAGAACTGCGAAAATGAGGGTATACCTCAGCCAAAAAAAATTGTGATTTGCGCCGTCCAAGACGAATGAATGTGTAAAATATAAGTTTGAAAGTGTTCTGAGTCCTTGTGTGTACCTCTGTGTTTTATGTTTGGCATAAGCATCTCCTCGTCTGCCATATGCCAGCCATGACAGATCTACACAATGTCAAATCACAAGAAGCTTGTGACTTGACACTGTGCAAGAAACTTGCACAAATCTGACATTGTGTAGCGTTTAACCAGCCGGTGCTGGTGGACATTCAGCCCACCAAGGTTGGTGGAGCATTTACTAATCAGGGCTGGTGGCCATTCAACCCACCGAATCTGGTGGGTCATGAGGGCCCACCAGTGCTGGTGGTCCATTCAGCCAAATCACGGCTGGTGGTCCATCAGCCCACCAGGGTCCAAAAACACACCAAAACATCAGGCCTGGTTGCCCACCAGAATATTTTTTTGATAGGGGTGTTGCTAATTTGAGTACCTAGGTACAGTCTGCGACGACTGCAGAGTGTATACACTGTAAAGTAATAGAATGTCGGTAAATGTGTTACTTAAATAACTCCCACTCTGAACACGGGTGACGAGAAGTCAACGCTCTTTTCAGCTGGGCTGCTACAAATTTAGAGAATGTTCCACCATTACCGACGCATCGTACCTCGCATACCGGGCGCCTACCACTACCTCTGGGAAGAACTAGAGGTATGCCGCAACATCCACGGCTACCTGTTGGGCTCCGTCAACCTTATTTGCGACGTCCTGCAGGAACACTCGTGCCTGCTCGACGAGTGCCCCCCCGCCCCCGATACCGTCAGATACATCGTCGCCCACCACCGTGGGCACCCCTCACCTGACGATTCATCACGCCTCTATCGTTGCATCGTCCACCCCAATCTTTTGTTGAACAATAACACCACCGCCATGCCTCAGGACCTCGCAGAGGTCCTCCCCGAACACCTCCACGCACTGTGAGGGCTTTTGGCTTTCCTTTCTTTTTCTGACTTCGACCTACTTGCCTGTCCCAGACCGGATCACGACCTCGAATTCATTGGCTCCCAACAACTGCGACATTCAACCCCACCTCCCAGTGGTGGGAGCTGGTAACGGGTTCGAAAAACCACCGCGAACCCGGCCAACGATGCTCTGAATGCCCCCACCAAACGCAAACATGTCATCATCTACATATCTACTTTCAATGGAGCAAAGCATTAGTACATCTATCCTTCTACTGATTAAAGTCACCATTATACGTCTACGTGGCCAGCAGCATATTGTCTTTCAACATACTGCAATACTGCAATCCGAGGTCGTCTACTGGAGCTCCGCGTGGTCTGGCATCCATAGTCGCATTCTTCGCCAACCACGTAGGAGCAGAAAATGAAACAGCTTACCCGCTGCGCAGATATTATAAAAGAAGACTGCGCAGTTGGATTGGGCCGTGGTCCAGGGAAAATTGTCATCGAAAATAGAAAATAGTTGAAGTAATCGAAGTCGTCATCTACGCCCAGAAGGCTCACGCTGGCGAAGTTCGCGAATGGAGCGTTCACAAGTGATCACCGTCCTGGCCCTGAAGCTGGTAGCTGATTCTCCTATCGGCAGCGCGCTTCCACGCACCGCCAGACACGGCCGCCGTTCACGGTCGTTCACGCCGTTCACGTGTCACGATCGCCGCTCCGGTTAAATTCCGTAAAAAAAAGTCGCTTTGCATGCGGAAGGTAAAACTCCACTTCTTTGCTCAGAAAAATGTATTCTTTGAAAGGGAAACAACAACAGAAAAATAAAGAAAGAATAATTGCGTAGTCCCTTTAACCTTGATGTCTCTTGAGTGGTCTAAGCGAGGTATGTGTTCATATAGGTATTCATTCAGATAGATATTCCAGGTCGCCCGTTATCTACTCTAGCGAAAGAATGTAGAACGAAACCAGCGGAGAACAGCCAAGGCAATGTTCCCATCCTGGGGCACGACCTTTTTCTCCACCATGCAGATCTGGAAGAAGAACAACAGGTGAGCCAAGACTGTGACCCGCTTTTTTAGAATGGGGTATAAAATTTAATGTATTTGAAGGTATTTAATACTCCACTTTTTATATAAGGTATTTTAATTTAATTTTAAGGTATAAATATTGAGCCGCAATAAAAATCACGTGGCAATTCCCCGCGGGCATGTTTGGAAACGCCGCTCACTAGGAAATGCATGGCCCATTGAATTACGGGACGCGAATGAGGTGCTCGCGCACATAATTGAAAAAAAAAAAAAGAAACAGCCGAAAAATAACTATGTTTGGACATGGACAAGCACACATTGGCCAAGCATATATCCGGACTCCCGTACAGATCAAGAAATGTGGACTTAACATGTTCCCTTATAAAGTTGTTTTCTCAGGATTTTGTTTTCTCAGCACTGGACATAAGCGAGCTAAGTGCGCTACCTCGACTTCTTGCGCAATCTTCGAGCGTTTACTGAGTCCTTGGGATCTTGCTTATTATACGTGAGACAGTCGCCACTACTGGAGATTCTCGAAGTGAAAAGGTATATAAAAATACTTGCGCACAACGATGGCGCAAGGTAGATTCTCCCCCTTTGCAGTGATTTTGGCTTATCAGATATGATTTCGGAGATTGTCGGAAAGAAGGAAACAAGAATAGTTTTCTAAGTTTGTGACTATGTAGCTAACGTTTCTATTTACGTATTGATAGAGCTCTAACCAAGGGTTGTGTGCTAACGTAAACATGTACAAAATGGTAAAAAAACAACGTAGTAAATATTTTGTCGTAAATTGTAATACTGCCTGCCGCTGATCATTTGGTGTTTTGCGCCGCAAAAATAACTCTGTCATGCTGTTTTTTTTTGTTTTTTTTTGCAATCCCAGTGGAAATTTGGAATCCCAAAAGGGGTTATTGCAACGGAATGAGGACACAGGTGCGGAGTACAAATGTGACCAGTGGACCGTGAGAACGGTCTCTGGTACACCTTTGTAGTCCACACATGTGTCCTCATTCCCTTGCCATAACCCCCTTTTTTATCCACAATTCCTGGAACGTCACCTACATGCGTTCTCGTTTCCTGTGTAATACCTTGGACTCGCGTTATGTTGCGCTTCTGATACCCCTGGGTTTGTATTTATGTTTTCATTTTTATCTCTTCTTTGCATGCTTTCCATCACCCTGTTACCCTCTCATGCCAAAACTCCCCCGTCAACTGTATATATGTTCCTGTACCATGTTCATATTTTTTGTCACGTGAAGAAGTGCAGTCTCGTGCACGAAAGTGTTGTTACCAAGTGTAAATAAATAAGTTGCTCCTTCCGTTTAATATCACTCTTTGATCTATAAATTCTCACTAAATGTAACAATTACGCATTGTAGGCTCAATGACCAGCTGTTATATTGCAGCTTTGAGGTTGAATGAACAGGATGCGCCCGTACCTCCATCTCACGTATGCCGGTACGGAACTGCTCCCAGGTAATGCCTGCATGTTCAAAATATTTCTGCAAAAGAGAGAAAGAAACAATTGTATATCACAGAGTGTTGTCAAGCCCTGTTCATGTGATGTCAAGACCGTCCTAACAATACCGTAAGATATCATGGTGTGTCACTGTATAGGTACACAGAGTGAACCACCGTTAATATGACTCCCGACAATCTGACATACGCGCTTTACGACCATACACTTGGGGAGCAATGCAGTGAAACCTCTGCAAATCCCCCGTTAATATGACAATTCCGCGTTGTGACCAAAATTTCCGGGAATGACCGTGGTCATAATACCGAGGGTTCACTGTAATGTAAAACCCCGAGATTAGGGAGCACGAAGAAGTTCGTGTTGCGTCTGTCCCTTCGTGTTCCCTACACGGTAAACCCTCGTTATTATCACATGGTAGTTCCCGAAAATTTTGGTTATAACGCGGAATTGTAAAATTAACGGGGCATTTGCAGGGTTTCACTGCGTTGTTCCCCAGGTGTATGGTCGTAAAGGGCGTATGTCAGGTTATCGGGGTCGTATTAAGGAGTGTGGGAATATACATTTATTAAAAGGGGAGGATTCACTGTAGTCTCAGTGTTTTCCATTTTGCATCACCTTCACCAGCTTGCTTCTTAGCCATCTTTTCACTGGATAGGTGTTCTGAAGCTGAAAGCTGTCTTCTGAAATGCTTTGCGAGCTTGCCAACAAAATCGACGAGTAAATGGTATTCTTTTTAAACCGGTCAAAGTAGACACAACTCCAATGGCGTTTACCAGGAAAAGTGCTTTCGAACACTATATGCAAAGCTGGGGGGGGGGGGGGAGAGAAGTGATGCGGCAGCCGGTGGACAATGTCGTGGATGGACTCGCGCCTGAAGTACCCGCTTCAGTTCCACCGGCGCGGCCATGGAGATAGGCCACAGACATAGCTTCTCCGTGGAATACCATCATCGCCGGTCGGGACTTGTGTAGAGAAGGACCATCGTCCTCTACAGTTCCTCAATTCAGTGTTGTTGTTTTTTTGTGTGTGTATAATGAAATTAAACTTGGACATCTCAACCTTCGTTATGACTGGAATGCGAGCACGACTATCGAATTTGCAGACGCTCACAAGGCAGACAATCTATAGAGTACGAAAATCCAAAAAGGCCTGCCAGGTCCCCGCCCCCCTTTTTTCTCTCTCTCTCTCCGTTTTGCTCTTGAGAAAATGCCTTTCTAACTGAACGTTGGGTTCGTCATCCTATCGATATGATGTTTCAAATTTATCTCCAAATTTAAGCACCTATATCTGTGAGCTGTACTCTGACACGCCAGACATAAACACGGCAAGAGCGTGTGTTTGCCCTCATTGACACGTTGGTCATAACTTGCAAGGGGATACCACGGGCCAGGGTACGCTTCCCCGGCAGGGTGGTCTGTACGTGCCTAACGCAGCATATTGTAACCAGGGTGTCGAACCGAAACGTTTTTCGTTCCGGTTTTCGTTCCTGTTACATCATAAACGATCCGGTACCGGTTCTGCTCCGGAGCAAAAAAATAACGGTTCATACCGGTTTTTAACCGGTTCCGCTTTCTCCTTTCCGCTTTCCGCTGGGAATATTTATCCCCACAAAAAAAAAGCAATGTTACAAAATGTAAACCCGTTTATTCCGCATACATGGTATTTAATACTAATAGACAGCTGTGAAATTGGTAGCTCTTGGTTCCTGTAGGTTACTGTCTGTTCAAATAGGCTTTCTCCTTTCTTGAAGCACATGCTACAAACAGACTTGTTTGTCGTGATGTCATACGTAAAGTACGTTCTTGCTGGGTTGGAGCGATCGCGTCCCATCCGAATGTCTGTTACTACTGTCTAGCCAGCAAGCACTACCGCACGAGTACGACGCAAATCGAGGAACACCTTCACTCACAAACGCGCTCGACGGCCACGTTTTATTTTCTTTCTGTCCTGTCCACAAAAGAGTTGCCACTTCGCACGTGCTTGCCCTCGCGTATACGTAAATGTATTGAACTTAGCTGCTCTCAAACAAGGGACGCGTTGCACGACATTACATATAAAGAAGCCGTTATGCAGCCCCCTTGGGTCGCTGTTTAGTTGAGGAGAGTTTGCGGGGATCAAATTAGAACGAACAGTACGGCACATTGCTAGAGAGTCACATGTACCTCTAAGCCTGTGTGCGTGCGCGAACGATAAACCATTACAAAGGGAGCCTAAGGGTCATAGTATATCGACATACATTCCACCGTAACCGTAACCCTCGTATGGTACCCATGACATGACTTCAGAGCACACGACGTCTGTTTCATTCGCCTATCCGTAGTCCAAACCGGCGAAGTTTTATTTTGGACCGAAAACCGTTAAATATATTTTTCGGTTTCCCTCCTGAGCGAAAAAAAAACGTATACGGTTTCGATTCCGTTCCGGTTCGCACCAAAATAGCGGTTTTTTTCGGTTTTCGGTTCCGGTTTTCGGTTCGCTCCGACACCCTGATTGTAACTCACGTAATCCAATGCTCCGATTTCGTTTACTGTATATAGTGTGAAATAAAGGAGTCTGTTCTCGAAGCTCGAAGTGTGAAGACGGGTTGTCTCGACTCTGCGTCCCTCGGCCAGAGCGGGCCCCTGGCATAAGTGCCCTACGACGATAACGAAGCTTCGTATTTCTTTTTATACGCACGAGTTACGCGTACGACGGTTGCGAAGCTTACATATCGGTATCATCCATATCCGTCCTTATTCCTACATCAGACCGTATATTGGCTTATATTATATATACATATATATATATATATGAATATAGCACCAGTTCGTAATAGCTATATTGGGTCACTCTCAATGCATACGATATTGTGAGGTACATCCTCCTCCGGAGGAACTTCGGAGGTACTCCGTCTCTCCAATGACCACTCCCTGCTTTCAACATAGAGGCTTTCGAGTGGTGTTGTGCGGGAAGCGTCAGTTATCAAAGGGAGAGTCTGATGATGTTACGGATCAAGAATTTTTAGAACAGAGTGGCGCTCAGATTCATAGACAATGGAAGCATAATCCAGTCTAGACCGTACTGTGGAAACATATATCTTGTGCACTTTGTCTCGATCTGCTCCGCAGGATCTGTGACACAGTAACTTTAGCTGATTCACGGATTCCATGCATTTAGTCTTAAGATGTTTAATGTGCAGTAAAAGGGTAAGCTTGCTGTGAAAGGTGGGCCCCGAGAAACTAGTGTTCCGATTTGATCTGGACCTCGCGACCGCCTAGATTTAGAGACGGTGGTGGTGGGACTATTCCTCTGACCCTCGAAAACAGGACCATCGCGTAGCGCAGAGGACACGCTTCACACTGGCTTCACACCTAAGAACGTCAGGCAGCCGAACGCCCCCTGGTCTCTGACTGTGCTACCCATCTTCGCACGTCTTCCTGACCTCCAGGACCGCAGAGATAAGGTTGCCCCCAAGTCCCTCGAGCCCATTCTTATGCTCTCGTTGACGCGAAGTTTTCTACTTTTGCCGTCGCATACACCTATGGCGTATCTTAAAATGGCAAGTAAGCGTCGGCATTCGTCACCCCCTCTGAAGCGGTAGTTGAAGGACATCGCCTTTGGCGTCATACCTCATCGCGTCATAACTCTACGCCATACTTTTCTTTCTGCAGCACATTATCCACTTTACCCCACGGAATTGGGTCGTCTTCACTGACTCAACATGTGCGCTGCAAGCAATTGAATATTCTGGCATACGAGGCTCCTTCGCACCATTGCTTATGGATGTGTTAATGGCTTACGTTAGCTATGCTACGAAAACTCCCCTAGACATTAAGGCTACTGTGAGATGTCCACTAGGCATGTCACTTGTCTACATTTAGAAGTCCATTAGACATTTACTATCCCATCTTTCGCTAAACGTGTCGGGGTGCCTAGATAAAGTCAGAAAAGCCATGCAAGCAGACAGAAGAACTAGATACTGGTGATGACTGGAATCGTAGTCGCACCTCTCGATTTCCGATGAAGTGTCAGAAATGCTGACAGGTTATCACTACGGGCTGGTTCAGTCGCTGATGATGTTTCTCTCTTTTTGACAGCTACGACGTTTCGACATTCCAACCACGTTGATGCTTCCACTGGTAAATCCATTGATACAGTGAACATTGTTCTAATGCAATAACCATGACGAAATCGAGGACTTGAACTATATATTACAACGTTCAAGATGTACAAGAAGGTCTTAGTTATCATAATTTATACTTTGCCTGCCGGGCGCGAAACTCACCTCACCCATGCTTGCGAACGTGTACATATTGTTCCGTATGCAGCTAGTTAACTGCTCCATAGCTTCAACTGTGTCCTAGAAAGTAAGAATACGAGTGTTAGTATAACAATGTCGCACGTTCTTTGGCCGTCGTTTATTTCCACGTAAATTAGCTACGTTGTACAAGTAAGAGTGTCAACTATAGCGGATTAGTGTGAAGGAACGTGACCTCCGCATAGTACACTCCAAGTGTCTGAGACTCATCGTATAGGAAATTCCTGGAACGCTGAACTGCGATTTCGCTCGCTTCTTGCTGCAGGCACATGAAACGTAGCATGCGAAGTGGAAATTTCCCCGGGCTCTAACCTGGTCGACCGCCATTAACGTACGTGAAGTATCCTGAGCGACTCGCCGCTTTATATGTCATCAACAAAATCTTCACCATCAAGCCGTCCACAAACCTGATCCTGAGGACGAACGATAAAAAATGTATTGCTTTATAACCTATTAAAATTGAATGCACGTGTCGCAAGTTGCGTGGGAGCTATCGTCCTGGTTGCAGGTAACATTTTGCAACATCAGTTGAAAACGCACGTCACGTGACCCCCCCCCCCCCAGAGTGTAGGGATACCTTGAGCTCAGTACCATGCAGGGTCGGTAAACACTTGACTTTTTGGGACATCGTATCGGGGCCCAGATAATTCGGCCATTGCCTGATAAGGTCCATGCCATTCAAGATTATCTCCGTCCTCCCTTGCGTCTCAATTACAGGAATTTGTTAGGTCTCGTATTTTTGCCTGCCGGTGCTCGTGTTCCGACACCGTCCTTCGCCTTCTGGCTGACTCCCGCGGCCTCTCCGCACCATTGCAACGGACCTTCGAGGCGTATGATGCTTTCCAACACGCTAAGCAAGCTAGCGGATGCTGTGCTCCTGGCTTACCCCGTTCCCGACGTCAAGACATGTCTCGTCGACGATGCGACCGCCGCCGCGGTAGGCGGAGCGTTGCCTCAGCTCGGCAATGGCAGCGACTTGTTTCCGATTGTGTTCTTTCCCAGGAAGCTTCTTGAGCAACGTAGCTCAACTTCCGGAGCAACGCTACGGCACCTTCCAGCGCGAACACTTGGCCGCTTACCCGGCAGTAAAGCACTCCAATCACTACCTGGAATGTCGCCAATTCGTATTTAATGCAGATCACAAGCCTTTGACTTTTGCCATCAGTCCACTACCACGAATCATTCACCAAGAAAGATGCCTCACTCGACGTGCATAAGCGAGTTAACCACTGACATCTGCCATATCGTGGGCCCGGGCAACACTGCGGCGAATGCCTTACCTCGCATTGACATCAAGCTTGGCTCAGCAGTCGTATCTGCCTCTTTCCATTATGCAGGGCTTGCTCAAACTTAATCCAGCGACTCTGAACCGTCTGCTTTGTGGCAAACCCATCCCAGCTTGCGGTTTCAACTGGCGTCGCTTCCTATGACTCCGCACCCGCTCGTTTGCGATATCTCCACTGGGTCACCGAGGACCTACGTCCCCGATGCGTTTCGGCGGTTGTCTATCAGATTCTACACGAGCTGAGCCATCATGGCGTCCGCACAACCCAACGCCTCATCATGACAATTGGCCCTGAATGCACGCCGATGTCCGTCCGTGGTCGCGTTGCTGTGTGAAGTGCGAGAAGTCCAAGGTGCGTAAGCGTACGCTTACCTCGCTTGAGAAGTATCCCTCCCCTGACGCCCGTTTCCTGCAGGTTCACCTAGACATCGCTACGGCCTTTATTCGGTCACTCTAACCTCTTCACCTGTGTCGATCGCTTCACACGGTGGGCCGAAGTCCTCCCCATCATCGACATCACCACCGATAGAAGATCCATGACATTCCTCTCGACCTGGGACGCCAGGTCCTCATCTCTAGATGTTACCGCTGACTGGGCTACTGACAGGGGGCAACAATTCACATCCCGAGTTTCTCAACGTCTGTGTCACTTCGTCGGTTCTCGGCACTTCCACACTACCGCGTACCACCCTTCCGCCAATGGGATGGTCGAGCGACTACATCGCCAGCCCAAGGCTGCAATACGTGCCGAGCAAGACCCGACGCGTTGGGGTGATCACTTACAACCCGCTATCCTCGGTCTCCGCACGACGCTCAAGATTGACAGCGGTTGTTGTGCGGCGGAGATTTTTATGGTAGGCGCATAGGCATGTCTGGAGTGTTCTTCGAGTCCGCCAATCTCGCTGACCCCTTTACCGGCCAAGTGAGTTTCGCTGTACCCTGAGACCTCTTGCACCCCGCTCATTCCCTTCCCGTCCCGTCTTCATGGATCCCGCCCTCTATACCTCAACTGATGTCTTCGTGCTGCATGATGCCTCACGAAAACCTTTGAAACAGCCCTATGACGGCCCTTATCACGTTCTTGACCGCCGGCCAAACTACTATAAACTTCGCATGCATGACCGATATGAAACAATACCCCTTGACCGACTTAAGCCAGCCCATTTCGACACACCTTCAGCGCCGGATCCGTTTCTCGTATACGGATTTCTACGTGCACGACCTCGTACTGACTCGATAATCCCCCGGCCATTGTTCCGACAGCGTGCCCAGTGGTCCCCTCACTTGTGTGGGATGGACCTGTATCACATAGTGAGCGCCCTGCGCTCAGTTTCTAAGGGAGGGGTACTCTAGTGCATTGAGGAAGATGAGGAGCCAGCCGGTTGCCTGCCCGTTATTTTGAATACCCACGCGATACTCGTTACTCTTTTCTTGGACCTTCGGCCTTGGTCACCTGGAATAAATGCACCTTTCTTAGCCGGCCCTGCCTCATCAACAATATGTCCTGTTAGTACCGTTGCAGAAGTGGCGTAGTAATTATGCGTCCGTCTCGCCACCTGGAGCAACGAACAAAATAAAGAAAGTAAAGGTGTAAAGGTATTCCTTCGCGATTTTTTGCGGACGATCTAGCGAACGGATTTTTGTTCTGAAAACGGCTACAATATCAGGTCATCGAAAGGAACAGATGTTCTCATTGGGACAACTTCGAAGTTGTATATATATATATATACATATATACATATATATACATGTATATATTTATATATACATGTAGCTCGCACAGAACACCACCAAAGGAATATTTTGAGATGACTTCATTTAATCCATTTTGAAATTACACAGACGCGACGTTTCGAACGGTGGACCGTTCTTTTTCAAGTGAAAAGATATAATGAGTTGGTCAGACAGAAAACACTCACTTTCGTGCGCTTCAACAGCGGTGGGAGAAGGGAAATCTTTCTTGAGGTTTTTCACCGTGGACAGCGATCCCGGGTGTTCGTTTAGATCGAGAGGACCCTAACCGACCTCCGTGATAACAAAAATATCACACCTGATACACATAGTCACCTCCTCCCACAATCTCTGAAACCTGGTCGCTTTTATCTGTTACCCAAGATTCACAAGCCGGGCAATCCAGGCAGACCCATCATATCTGGCAACAACACAGTGACAGAGAACTTGTCAACGCTTCTGGACTACCTCATCAAGGACGTCCTCCCCACCCTTCAGTCATATGTGAAAGACACCAACCATTTTCTAAAGACCATTCGCAACCTCAAACTACCTGCGAACTGCTTCCTTGTCACTCTTGATGTATCGTCCCTCTACACCGTCCCCACTCTGACGGCATCGAGGCGGTCGTGGAAGCCTACATGAAATCACCGTCGGACAGTCCCTACCACGTGGACAGCGCCACACTGAAAGTACTATTAGTAGAAAGCATACTAACGCTGAACAACTTCGAATTTAATGTTCAACACAACATTCAGATAAATGGCACAGCTATGGGCAGAAAAATGGCCCCAAGCTACGCGAACATCTTCATGGGTAAATTGGAAGCATGCTTTCTGTCGTGGTGCCACATCAGGCCATTTCTCTGTAAGAGGTATATCGATGACATATTCATAATTTGGGACAACACTGAGAGTTCACTACTGGAATTCAACAACTTCAACAACGCGCACCCCAGCATTAATTACACCCACCACAATTCGACCGCAAATACGAACTTTCTGGACGTAACAGTAGCAGCCAGAGACCAATCACTGGAAACTAAGGTGTACCGAAAACCAACTGACAGTCAGCAATATTTACACTTCAATAGCTCACACCCCCGTCACTGCAAACTCACTCTACCTTATAGTCAAGCATGCAGATACTGGCGTATCTGCACAGAGGACAGCGACCTCGAACAAAACCTAGGAGATCTACAGCACGCATTCACCGGTCGCAACTATCCTCCCGATGTGGTTAATGACGCAATTGAAAAAGTTCGCCGTTTATGTCCCAACCAGCCCACAGCTTCCTCAAAAACGAATGAGTACTGCGCGCCGAGCTTCAACCTAAAATCAAAATGTAGCTGGCATCGGATCCATTCTGAAACGCCATCTCAATATTCTGCACCAATCCGAACATCTTCGGGAAGTCTTCCCAGACTACGACCGCGAAACTTATGGGACGTAGTGGTGAACTCAATAGTCACGAGGGAACAAAAAGAATTCCTTGGCTGCAGGCCTTGCAAAAAACCCCGCTGCAAAATCTGTCCCCTCATGTTGTCAGCATGGGATGTTACCAGCACCACCACAAACTTCAAATTTCATATCGATGGCACTTTTGACTGCGGGACTCAAAACGTAATATACCTTCTACATTGCACCATATGCCAAGCTCAGTACATTGGAGAAACCTGCACATAATTCAGAATTCACTTCAACAACCACAAGTTCCACACCAAAACAAAACCGGAGCTCCCGCTGTCGAGGCATATGGCCCTTCCAGAACATGTGATCGAGAAACTCTCTATTGCCATATTACAATCCGGATTTAAGAGCGACAGAGATCGTGAAATGAACGAATCATTTTTAATACATAAATTCAATCCGGCCCTAAACGAACACCCCGGATCGCTGTCTACTGCGAAAAACATGAAGAAATAATAACGCCTACAACACAACAAGAAGCTACACCTGTTTACGCGACGCAAACGAGTCTTTTCCACACAAATGTGTCTTAGGGAAAGACCCCCGCAGAATCCCCACCCATGTGCGAAACACACTGATAGGACCCCGCACACAGAATTTATGAGCCACCTTCGGCAACCTCAACGCACTGCGATTTCCATTCCCCCACCACTGTCGACGCACACGAAAGTGGGTGTTTTCTGTTTGACCAACTCATTATATCTTTTCACTTGAAAAAGAACGGTCCACCGTTCAAAACGTCGTGTCTGAGTAATTTCAAAATGAATTAAATGAAGTCATCTAAAAATATTCCTTTGGTGGTGCTCTGGGCGAACTCATTTCTTCTATGTATTAATATGGCGCCGTCTGAATCTTCAAGACCTTCAAGAACATATATATATATATATACAACAACTTTATTTGTGACCTTGGAGAGTGGGAGAACATATATATATATAGGATAGGGATAACTAACGTCATGTTCAGTCTAGCGGTGGTACAACGATTGTAACCAAAGCCGCTTTCGAAGCCGGTGTGTGTGTGATCGTGCAGCACCAAAATCTGAACTCACGTTTACTTTGATTGGATACTTGTGGTAACAAAAACGGAGCGAGACGCATCCAATGTGAAGTCCCTAAAAAAAGAGAACATATCGTTACATGAACCGACTGTCTGACGGTCGCTGCAATGCATCTGCTAAACGATGCATGTGGCAATGGAGAGAAGAATGGTGTTACTTGCAAAGCGTCGGCTCGCAGCACATATAAAAATACATGGTAGATCCATTGGTGGATCCGACGTAGATGCGTTGGCATTAAAACTCGAAAATCCTTTGGGAAGTCTCCTTTACAACTGGACACTACCATTCACACGACCTTACACAATGCTATGGCATGGTCCTTTTGACCCTTTGGTCTTCCGCTGCTGCTCCTCCGCACGGATTTCATAACACATGGCGCGCCCTCTTTGACGCGCCTCAACCTGTAGACCACTTGCACTGTAGACCACTGTAGACCAACTGCGTTTGCCGTCCTCCGTTCCCCGTCACCTACTTCAGTGCGCTCTCCACATGTACTATTTCTCTCCGCAACATACACTCCTTCTCTCACCCCAGAGCGCCTCACTCCACTTCCGTAGCTACAGACAGACTACAGCACTATTCTTTCGCAAGGAGGACACTAACGCTGCCATGTTAATAGCAATGTGCGCACACGTAGAGAGTTTGTGCAAAACAACCTATGTTGCATTTGAGTGTCCTGACTGTGTAGTTGTGGGACGTACAACCAGGTGGCGAAAAGTCAAGCATTATGCGTGCTAAACCTGCCAAAACAATAGCAAATTAAACACAGGTAGAGCAAAGTAAATAGAGTGATGCCATCATTGGCACATCAAAGTCTTCATAGTGGTCTGGAGTGAGATGTCTGCATGTGCAGCTACAGTAGCGTGGTTCTTGCACTCCATTTCGATTTCTGGGGTGGCATGTGTTAAAAAGGAGACTGAACATTAGGAGGAGGCTAAGAAATAGACTCGACCTGTCAGCCAAACTTTGGCGTATTTCATTGGTTGCCGTTGTCCATGGAGACTGCTATGACAACAAAATTTCTCCAGAATGGAGGATGGTGCTTGGAACGGTGAAGTGGACATTTCGTGAAAAAGTTCTACTTCTAGACTATTAGATTCATACAGACTACTATAATTTCACAGTGTGAGTATATTTCATCATGTACGCATCTGCAAAATTAGCTTTAGCTTTAGCTCCGTTATAATTGTATAGCTAAAATGAATTGTTTTGTCAGCAACATTAGGTCTAGTTAGAGTCCCAACGAAATAACAAGAAACATGCTACTGACATGCAAGCAATATAGCATTGAATATTATTTACACATACATCTTGCACATTTTTTATTCTATCTACTTATGTTATGTGACTTAAAAGTTCATAGGTGCTGCCGTATGCTGCGAAGGAGCGGTTCTACGGCTCTCCTAGCCTAATCACTCCTGCCAGTAACCATTTCTAGAATTCTGAGGTTTCGCAGCATTCCTCTTTCCATGCAGGTGGGTTTTCTAGACGTGGGCAGACAATACATCGTTTTCGTCTGTCGACGACACTATCCGTTACAACCAAATCAATCGATTTCCTCCAAATGACGGCAACCAGTAAAAAAGGGTGAAGTATAAGCACTGGATGGCTTGTAATAATACGAAACTGTATTTTGACCTGTCATTGGCCAGGCACATCAAAAAGTGGGTGGAGCTTCAGGTATATGCAGGTCGCATTTATGACCCGACTCACATTTAATACACAACACTGGATTTCTGGAGCTTTAGGACTTCTGGGCCTTTCTTCTGGCCCCTGGCGGTAGATACATACGATCCCCTGGAATATTAAAATCAGATAGCCTATTCTAATGTACAACAACTGGAAGCTTCAGCGGGTGTATTTATTTTGTGACGCCCAGTTTAGTTTATATGGCTTTTGTGTACATTTGGCATGTTTGTTTTACTTTTTGGTTTTGCTGTCGCTTGGTTAGCTCTCACATTGTGACTTCCAAGCAGGCGTGGGCCTACTAGTAATACTCTTACTTTTCAATATTTGTATTATTTGTATTATACAGGGTGTTCAAAATTAAGCCTTCACTAGCACTTTATAAATAGGTGAACAAAAGAAAACTGGAGCTATTTTTTCTGTTCCTTGAGTAAGAAACAGGTGCTACATAATTAGCAGCCCCTGTTTCTTACACAACTAGCGTATAGTTATCGTCCGGTTTCCTGTCATCGCTATGTTTGCGTAGCGCTCGTCAAAGCTTAATTTTTAACACCCTGTATATTATAATACTCATTTTCCAAATGTATTTCTATCTGTATTACAACATACATACCCGAGGTATTACTGGTATTGTGATACTTTTGTTGATGTAAAGCTTTCCCAGAGCCCTTCCCTGCTGAGCCTTATCAGTGATTTCATGTGTTCCCACCAATATTTGCACAAGAACAATGCCACTATTATTCCCCTGCCCCAAATTATCCAAAGGAAGCTACTTCAGGCCCAGAGGTTGCTGGAGACATTATTTCCAGTTTGGCATCCTGAAGGATGAGTCATCCCATTGCAAGCCCTTTGTCGGATGAAAGAGTGCATCCAGTCACAGTCACCCTTCCATGTGGTTGCCCTATGGGCAGCCACACTTTTGAGCAGCCACATTTTGTTGTCCAGATTCTTCGAAATCCAGACCGTGCCACACTGAGACCAAGGTATTCCCTGTGTTGAAATCGATTTGTGTTGTCTCCTTCTTTTTACCTTCATGAAAGTGGGTTACCTGATTGGACGCTGGGCTACCTCTACCTTGGGTGGTTAGGCATAAGCTGCAGCCCGTCGGTGGGGGGTGCCGCGGTGTCGCCTGTCTTGCGTCCCTGTTCTGTTTGAATGTTTAGGTCATTTCTTAAAAATGATTATTGGGGGTTCTATGCCTTGGTGGTGAGGTGAGATGGGAGTCCTGCTCCATCGGTGTATCTCTAATTGGGCTGGTATTGGGTATTGGGCTCGGTGTCCCTGGTTCGTGGCCGCTCATTGGTTGTCTTTTGGCGACGTCACGGCTTCCCTGGTGTACTTTGTGCCATTACTTACCATCTTCCTTCACTTTCGCTGCTAGTACTGGTCACTTTTCGCTGGGTTCTGCTACTACTTTGAAGGGTAGTGGTGTACTACTACTACTACTACTACTGGTGCATTACTAATTTTTTCTCTTTTTCTCTAAATTGGTTACTACCTAGGATTTGCTTCTTTGTTTATTTTGAAATAATTCGTTGTTCGATTTTTTTTGCTCTCATGATATGTTTTGGTCGTTACAGGTTTTGATAGCTACTAGCTGTGTGCATCATCATTCGGCATCTTTGGACATTTTGGGCACGGAGGCTGGGGCTAGTGCTGCATGCAGCTTCGTGTTTTTCTTTTTTTGTGTTTATAAACGGACGACAACCCCAAGAGGTCCATGAAGAGGATGTCGATTGCATTGTAGTGTTCATTTTTGCTTTTTGATTATTAATAAATCTGCGGTTTGCCTTGTCTGTTCCCCTGGCTGCGCCCGCTTAGTTGTTGTTAGGCGTACTTTCTACCTTGCTCTCATTTACTCACTCAATTCACTCTCATTTGTCTTTTATCTCATTATTTGATCTTCTACTGTTCTTGACTTTCTCTGTTACTGTCGGTGCTCACCCCTGTTATCCTTTGTGTGGAACGGGGGTGGGTACCTATTCTTCTTTTCTCCTCTAATCGTTTCCTGTCTCATCATATTCGGAAAGGCGATGTACTATTTCGAACAACCCCTTTGAGAACATGCTAAAAATGTAAGCACCTGCAATAAAACATGATTGGAGAATGCATGTCTCGACAAGTAATGCACAAATTGCATATATACTCCTGCTGTTATTTTCTTTCTCACCAAGTTATATATCAATATATTACTAGTATTACTGCTATTTATAAGCCCCACATGTCAGCACACCAGGACTGGACAGCTGTTCTGGCCTTATTGGGCCATCGTCAGCAGTGCATAGGTACGCAAAGTTTTTGCGAATTTTGGCATCGGAAGGTCACGTGGAACGTGACCTCCTGTTATCAGGCTGAGAGACTCACCTCTCACATTGACGGGAGGACATCACGCTCTCAGTGTCAGCAACCAGAGAGGGATGGGTTCGCCGAGTTTCCGTCAACTGCCCTCTTCCAGGTCATTGTTTGCACTTCGGTTTGCTTAAATATGGTGATTTCCATTATTTTTTTCCTTTAGACCCCTCAGTTTACGTTGTTAACTAAGACATGTGTTCAAAGGGACCAGTTCGTACTTGCCTTTTGTATGGTGTAGGCATCCAAGCTGTAGCGAAACATGAGATCCTTCATACATTTTTCAAATAGCCTGGTTGCTAAGACAGTGGCCTTTGCGTTCGTGATGACGCCTACAAGGAGAACGCAGAGTTCAGTGTTCCAGTAGTAAAGACTCATTAAGGATCGTGATTGAAGCGCATGCCTATTAGTTAAGAACCGTCGATATTAATAAACACGGGTCTCCTATTGTGCAAGGATATCATCAATGGCAGCGTGCGCTATGACAACTAAGCAAATAACAGGATCTTCTTGCGCTGCGGGCTGTGACCACAATGAGTGTTTCTTAGGTGAAACTCTAGGATAGAAACAGTTATTGCAATGATTTTACTGTACTAGTCGGAAACGGACATTAATCATTTTCAGAGTATAGAAAGCCTACTTCAAAGGTGGAACAATCGTACCATTTGCGAAGTACAATTATGTGCTTGTGGTTCAATAGCTATGCTAAAGACGTAGCTGCACTCCACACAGTGGACGCTTCCCACACGTCCCGTACACAGGCGCGCACACACACACACACACAAATAGCGAGATTTCTTTTCTGCTTTTATTATCACCATGCATAAAATGCACGCAAATTTTTACCGAAACGGCAGGCTGTGTCTAACACTGCAAGGAAATAGCGAAATATGGATTTCAGTGTAGATGAAAGGTCATGTAACAGTCATTATTAAAAATGAAAAAGAAAACACAAACGGAAAGCATTTTCAAATATACGCATGTACGAAAATTTGCAACAAGCTCGAAAGTTGTCATGCATGTGAGATAGAAGAATGAAAACAAGAATAGACAAGGAATAAGCTTTCAAGCAATATTGTACGCTACGCATCTAAGCAGAAAACACCTGATTGTCTTTTCAAATAGTCTACCATATTGTGTGAGATGGAAGTAATGGTATGGTAATAATGTGTAAACGAAGATCATAACGACCTTGGCCATGAAAGTAAAACACAACAACACGAAAAAAAAAATAAACGGAATTGTGCGTCAGTGAGCAAAATCGCACATACTAAGGCTCCTGCCTCAGAGGATAGGGTCCCACACAACCACCATAAGTTGCGCTGACGTCGACGGCATGTGCGACACGGATATAGCAAAGCTCTCCAGTACGTCCGTAAAAAGCCACGCGCCGTGGAGGCGACATGGCGATGAAGAACGAAATCATGCCAAAACCACAACCTACTAGATTCTAACGACCACGTCATAGGAACCCCTTTCCAGCGCCACATTTAAAAGGTAGCGGCGGCGCTACTCATCGGCACGGCTATTGTTTACTCAATTTCTGCAATACTTTGTACTTCAGCTCACTTTAGTGTTTTTCATAAGCGGTGGATGTCCCACAGGAGATGCTTCTTTCTAAAGTTGATTACCATCATCATTCCACGAGGTTTCATAGGAGCTGTTGCTGTTATCTGCTAGTGTACTCAGGCGTCCGCTTGTGGGCATTCAAAATTCAAAAATTTTCGTTGTCCAATCATGATACAGGCATCGCGGACCGCTGAGAAACGCCCCTAGCGGATCGTGCGGACGGGCTCCTCATAGGGGTTGCCGATTCTGACATGTTCGCTGTAATCTTGTAGGTAGTGGTCAAAACTACTTATTTTATCCCGGATTATGCGTCGATCACGTCCGCCACCGGACGTGATCATTCCTCCGCATTCCTCCTCTCGCACACGAGTTTACAGACTGTGAACGAAACTTCAAGGGTAAACGTAAGGCGGTCATTTGCTTAGAATCTTCATGTCATTAACTAAGAAACATGCACAATAGTGCACTATATACGCCTATCGAATGAGGGATACGTTTGGGGATACGAAGGGATGCGAAGACAAGCTGTCATGAGTAGGGATACTGACATACTGAACAAGCTCAAAAAATAACACACCAATAAAATGCTCTATGTAGTAAAGTTAGATTTTGTGCGTGTTTCCACATAATTAAAAGCAATAGCACTCGCTACCCCAATAGACCTCTACCCGAGGAACGTCATCATGACGATGGTAGACGGACTGAAACCGCAACAAATCGAAAGGGGGGAGCTAGTTCCACGAATGAGTACGTGTTCGCTGCCTCCTATTGAAAGAAAAGTAGGACCGAGGGTCGCGTCACCTTCAGGGACCATCGTAATCCCCCCAAGACCACGACTTTGGTCGTGACCTTGTTCGCCCCTACCTTTGAGCGTAGTTCAACTCTACCACATTGGTGGCGCTGTCGAACAATATGACGTCTGTTGTAACCTAAAAACGATGAAGAGGAGGCGTGATCTGAAACCACGCCCCCCTCGCACTGTGTGTTCACGCGAATAAATTATTCTTGTCTCTACGTCTCCTTGTTCATCAACAACGTCATTTGTTTGCAAACAGGGAGAGGTCTATTGCCGAGTGGATGATCATGAAACAAGGAGTGTCTGTAGCAAGGAAGAGCCCACGAACTCGACATATGTATTTTTTTTCCTATTCAACTCTGCTTTAAGTTCTTATTACATTATGTTGAATTCGGTTTCGTGTAACGCTGAGGAAGTTTCATTTGAAATAGCTACTTACGTCGCATTACGTAGACGCCGCTGCGGTAGATACTTGTATAAAGATATTTTTAGATATGACGGTAATGTTTCCCGTAAGCATCTGACGCGGAGGAGTGTTGTTACAGCAACTGCCTTGGATATTATTGTCCGAGTGAAGGTCAACTGCGCCTATGATGTTGTTTTATTTCATTTTAATTCAGCTGAGGGTTTTGCTCAGTTTTAAAACAAAATCCTATGTGCAGCAAGTATATCCCTGATAACCGAAATCAAGCCACTGGTGTTCTGAATACGGCCAAAAAACTTGCGTCACCTAGGAAACACTGATACAAATTAGAGAAACAGTAATACAAGTTACGCTTACGATTCGTTGTTCAGTTATTCGATGTGCTCACTCAAAGTTAGCGAAGTCAGCTTAAATTCTGGTGTCTGACTCTGTGCCAAGACAGAGACTTGATTTAGACAAAAATGAAACATATCAGAAGATCACTGCATTCACTCTTAAATGACAGCGCGAAATTTGCGACACTTATTAACCCCTCGCAAATGCACCAGGTGCGATTTTACGCGGCTTGTACTATGTAATACGTTGTCCCTAGGAAGTTGGATTGTTGAATGACAGCTTAAATAAAGCTTTTGAAATTCAATTTCAATGCTAATGAATTTATCGGAGTTCTTTACTTCCTATTTCGTACAAGTACAGGAGGAGAATCTTCTACGTTCCAATGCATAGGAAGGCACTGACTGCACCCCAAGAAAGAAAAAGGTAGAATTTTCTACCCATCTCGTTTGAGCTGGATTTCAACCACTTTTCTACACAAACCAATTTTGCCTTGTGGGTATAACTGCAGGGTAGAACCTGTTGTTCTACAAGCTTGGATATGAAATTCTACCCTTTTTTTCTTCGATCAAACCTGAGAGAGAGGAGCAAGGGAAAGGGACGGTGCCGCTTATACCCGCGGAGGAGAAGGCGCCCGTGGATTGACACGAAATGGTAGAAGTATTGTACTTCTACCAGCTTGAGTAGGAAATCCTATTTTTTCCCCATTAAAGTGCGCTCTTCATAGTATGCACGGGGCAATACATTATGCACTTGTTGTTTTCACAAGAACATGTCAGTTTCGATCAACCCCGCTCTGAATACTCACGAATACTCTGTCGAGCACAAGATCAACTTGATGCTCTCCCCACTTTTCATCTCAAAATAAAGTTGTTGTTGTTGTTGTTGTTTGATGATCAGGGGATCTTGAAAACGATTAAATTCGCTGGATTGTCGTAACGTCTCCACTGCGCGAGCAGGCTCCGCCTTGCACGCATGCGCACACTATGAAGGTCATGGGTTTCGAAAGGTTTCCCCGACCTCCACCTACGGAGCGGCGGGAGGCCGCGCGCGCGCCGTCCATCCCCTGTACGTTGACTTGGGTGCCTTGCCGTACTTTTCAGACATTGCGAAGCGCGTTTGTCTGTCGTACGTACACTGGGCAACTTTGCCGTACTTTTGAGGTAGAAGGGTCTGAGCAGGGTATGACAATGTCAATGACAATGTCAAATCGAGACTGGAAGGCACCCGGGTTCGAATCCCGATGCCTGCTGTGCTGTCTCGACTTTTCCAGTTCCCTTACAAGTCAGCTCTGGACCGACATTCCACCAAGGCGTTAGGGGTAACGTTGCTCACCTCTGTGAGGTCTACAACAGCGAGACCTTTCACCACCATCGCCATCAGCGTCGCAATATCGACATCGGCCTGTGATCTGTGCGTGGAGACCTCACAGTTAACTACGAAAGAAGTAAATGTCTCTCTGTACTCCTGTATAACAACTGTGGACAGTACCAATCCGGAAGCCAGGATACTGTCTCCCTTGAAGCGCCTGTCACTGGGAAGTACGTACCATCGCCGGCATGTCCGACGCCGGAAGGGTGCCGTGAGCGCTTTCCATGAAGGAGCGCTATTCTCGCGTCAAATGAATATCGCAAAGCAGGGAAAATTAGCGCTTTATTTAGTGTATAAAATGCGAAAACGGGAAAGAGAGACAACAAAGCTTACGATGGCACTTGGCTTCGTTCTTGGGTCCCATCACTTGCCGCCTGGAGATCCGCAAGATCTGATACAAGACATGCTATCAGAGGTGGTGTTACAGTGTTATTGACTACGCAGCATTCCACCAGGGTACGGGGATGAAGTACTAGTGTGGTAGTCCGGATGGGAAACGATAAGTATGTCGCACGGGCGCGGCAGTATTGGTTTTGTGCAAGAATGGTACTGTGACTTTACACATAAGGTCTGTCTGCGCAGTGTGGCGACATGTTGCACGTGCCGCAGGGTAGGACTGCGGATAATTTGGACCAACTGGGACTCCTTCAGCTTGCGCCGAGTATCTCCGATACACGGCACTGGAAGCAATGTTTACCTCCCCCGCATGGCTACCGCCCTCGGCCGGAATCGAACCCGCGATCTCGAGCTCACGAAGCCAGCAAATTACCGACTGAGCTCCTGAGGACGGTGGTTTTGTGCAGCTTCTTTCACCCCAAAAATAACGGTTGTTTTCGGCTTCGATTCGATCTCGGATTCGGTGCAATACTCTGGCTCTGCCAGGCAACGGACTTGTTAGAGAAACATGTACGCGCCGTAGTTGTTGACCATGCAAGCCCAGCAACACACCACGCCCGGAGATTCGACGACAGAAGAAGGAGAGAGAGAGAGGTAAACAACGACAATTTGCCGAGGCATGCCACACGCTTCGTCGATACAAGCGCGTAATCTTCGAACGCACGGAAATTAGCTAATTCGAGCAACTCAGGGAATTCGTCGAATTCGGGGAAAAGGCACTCACACCAGGAATTCACGATATCTCGATTTATACACCTCGACATCACGTGGTAGGTGCTAACATGTCACAAAGCAAATCAATGGATCCAGATTCGATTCCTCGCGTCAGCACCTTTTTCATCAGCTGTTTGAGGAGAGAGAGCTTCGGCCGTTCTCATTGGTACAGCTGAGCACGTGACATCTCCCGCGGCCGCCTAATTGGCTGGGATGCCGACTGGAATGCAACAGCGTAATGAATTGGTACCAGCTCACGTGGTTGAGTAGTTAGCGTGCTGGCCATGTCACATCGAGGCTGCGAGGTACCCGGGTTCGAGCCCTGGTGCCGACATTGCTGTCAGGGTTTTTTTTTTCCTGTGTTTTCCTTACACGCTGTCAGACATATGTCGCCATAGTCCCCCTTAGAAGTCGGTCCAGGACGCACATTCCGCAAGGGCGTCCATCGTGACGTTGCCTATCTCTGTGATGCCGTCATCGGCTAGCCCTTTCACCATCACCACCACCACAACTAATGAATTGCTATGCGTCTATTCTTCCCTGCCTGACTATAAATCCTCTCTTTTGAAGGAAACGATGACACCTGTCGAACTGTAGCACATTCTGCGAGATGCAAAAGAAAACAAGAAGACATTTTAAAGAAAGGCGACATCATGACTTCATGGCAACTCTTGTGACCTCGTTTCAGCGAGGTTCGTTCTTATTGTAGTCTTTGTTCTATTAAATATACTTCACCATGTATTGACAACCTCAAAATCAGCCGAAATCTCCCGAAACTGACGGTGAAGAGTTCAAGCCCATCCTTTAAGTCATTTACGTATGCAGCCATTCTAGCATGAGTTTTATGTGTTATAGGTATACATCCATACATTCATGGAGTTATCTATCTTGAACGATTATCAGGGCTGGCTTAATACCTTCACGAACGGGTATGGAGAGAATGATTAACCCCAGAGAAAATTAAGGCAAGGACGATCACAAACAGAGTGTGTACAATAACTTGATTACGGCATGATGGCTGGGGAGTTTCACCGCCGGGGACGATAATTTACACCATTATTGCTGGTGATGCGGGGATTGAAATAATAAGCCCTCTCACAATAAGGATCGGAGTCCCGTGATGTCCAGAAAGGTGAGAGCAGGGCGTTGGTGTGCTGGATGTGGCCAGGGACCAAGCAATTTTGTGTGAGAGGGGGAGTGAGTCGAGCTCGTTGAGGGATGGAAACTCACGAACGCATAGTTTCTGTACAGTGTAATCATGTACATGCATACCTCAGCGAAGAGACAGGCTTTCTAATATACAGACATCCATATACTATGTGTGTATCCTAGCGGATTTTCGAAACGGTTATTATGCCGGTATTTCCCTTCACAGATGTGTACGGCAACAACTTTTAGACATCTTATCAGGTGTAAAGCTCAGTACCCGGTCTTAACGTATACTTTTATACGTCACCAGTACGATTTGCTGGGCAGGTGGTCGGTACCATGGAGCGCATCATAGGGGCCCGGAAATGCAGAAACGCCATACTGCTTCGATATATGTATGTACTTACTGAACCTTCCCCCGCAAATGTGGAACTGCTCTGCGGCTGGCTTTGCGCACTCTCCCGGTCGACCGTAGTCAAGGAACAGAAGAAAATACGGAAACACGGTCATACTGATTGCGAGATAAGCGCAGTAGTGAAGAACGCAGTGGCAAAAATCTACTCCTACACCTCTACGTGAATGTTATCGACTAGTAGCTCTGTTTAAACATCTGCGAGCGATGATGGCCGATTTTGCCCCTGGTTTCCTCCATCAGTGATGCACCTTCTACCGAACAAATATATAGGAAGGATACTGGATACAGCTAATGATTAATGCCTCTCGGAGCTTACACAGACACTATAGGTCCATAGATGATGCCCTTGGCGCACTGTCAACAAGAAGGAGGAAGGAGGAAACGGGTTCAGCAGTAGCGCAGCACGCAACCGGGAGGCCGCGTTTGCGTTGTATGGGATACATTTAAGCAAGTTCTGTCAGCTCAGATTGCCCTGGTACAAATCGATCATTCCAATTCTGGGCTGACTCTTCAGACCCAATGAAACACATCCAAGTGCTGTGTTTTGACATTTGACATATGCCATTTGACGTATGAAGCTGATACGGTAATGATCAATCACATCTTCATAATCAACAGGACCAAGTTCCTCTCCCGAAAACGGCTTACATAGGAAATGAAAAAGTTTTAAAGAATTACACTCTTTCTGTAGCGAACATCATGAACACGTAAAGTAGGTAATAACTCGTACGTACAGCTATTGAGCTAAAGGGGTTATCGCATCTGGGAACGCATGAGGCCGATACGGTAATGATGGTCACCTCTTCACTGTCAAATTGACCAAGTTTCGCTTGCGAAAAGAGCGTATACAGGGTGTTCAAGATTAAGCTTTCGCGAGCGCTACGTAAACACAGCGATGACAGGAAACCGGATGATAACTTTACGCTACTTGTGTAACAAAGAGGTGCTGCTAATTATGTAGCACCTGTTTCTTACTCAAGGAACAGAAAAATAGCACCAGGTTTTCTTTTGTTCCCCTATTTATAAAGTGGCAGTGAAAGCTTAATTTTGAACACCCTGTATATTCAATGAGCAAGTTTTAAAGATTTGAGCTCTATAGAGCGGACGATACGCTTTAAAAATTATTCACATTTTTTTTACGTTGCGAGACAACTGAGATCATGAGCGACGCTACAGCGGTCGGTCTGTGGATTGCTTTTGCCCACCTGAGGGTTCTTTAACGGGCGATGATAGCTCATCACACGGCACCCTGTATTTAACGTCCCTCGCGGAAGACAGCGTGTGTAAGCAACTTGTACCCTGCCACCAAGTTGCTGGCGTCCTCGGCCGGGTTCGAACCCGCGATCTCGGGATCACATGGCGAACGCGCTACCGACAGAGCCACCGAGGCCGATTTATTCACAATTATTTACCTGCAATGACTCACAGAAGACTGTGATTCCCACTGCAGCTAACACAAAGACAAAAATAGGTTTTCGCGCAAACATTTTATATCCACGTCCACTCCCTCTGGCGGTGAAGTTTTTGAATCTAGAAATAATTCAAAAGTGTAGCTATTGGTAATAACACATACCAATCAATATATCGAGAATAAACAAAATATGTTGCTCCTGATTTTTTGTCTTGTATCGTTTTATTGCCTTGTTTTTCAAAAACTTCCATGCGATGTGAGGATGACTTACGGAGGCCATCAGTGGAGAGAAGGAGGGGAAAAAGGAAATAAAAAAGGATTTCAAAGAACGATGACGGAAAGGGTTAATCACTTGTAAACACCTTATTTTGTGAATATCTGAAAATATGGAAATGTGCTGTGGGCTTACGTGGCAACATCCCTTTTAACTTGCATGCTTTTGTCCGTGAATGCGATGAGTGAAAGCTGGACGCCATCATGAACCCACCGTACATGTACTCCTAAGCAGACTTGTGCGTAACGCGTTACTAGTAATTGCGTTACTTGTAATCAATTACTTTTTTGAGTAATTTTTCGAGTATTCAGTTCCTTTACTGTCAAAGTAATTTTTCGAGCAATCAATTACTTTCCTGAGTAATCGATTACTCTGTAATTGATTACTTTTCCGGCAGAGATTAGCTTATCTCTCAGACGTTCTGCCCGAAGTCAAGCCCCTGGTGCCAGGCTGTTCTACTACAGCAAGCGGAGGTTGTAATAACGTTCTGGAATTCAGAGTCTCTCTCCCTAATCTCTTCCTACGCCAATGTGTGATGGTACCTGAAGCTTTGCAGGTTTAGTGAGTCACGGGGAGATTCCACGCAATGCTCTTCCACAATCGGGTCCACGTTTTCCCGGGCGATAAATACAGTAGACGTACAGATCTCTTTGTCTACGCGTTTTTGTTTGTCTTGTTACTTCAGCTGTTCCGCTGTTGAACTTTTTTCTTTTTTTTTCTGAAGCACAACAAAGACGGTTATAACTTGCGTGATTGCAGAGTAACGACGGAAGTAACGCGTTACTTTTCTACTCGTTACTCAATTACATTTGAAGACGAGTAATTGGTAATGATAATCAATTGCTTTTTCCACAGAAGTAACGGTAACGGTAATCAATTACTTTTTTCGAGTAACGGGCACAAGTCTGCTCCTAAGTGAAGCGAACAAAGCATACCCAAACTGCACTGATGAGGTCGCACCTCCAACCACTGCTTATTGCATACGTGCAATATAACCAGGTTATAACAAGCTACCAACGTTAGCGACGTTGTGAAAGCTTTCTCTGTTGCGTGGTTTTTGGATCTTTCCACCAACCCGGCCGCGTTGCCTCCTCTCCTCACCAGCAAAATACATGTCTCTATTTACCAAGCATTATTTTCTTACTTTTTGTTTCGTGAACAATTCTAAACCACTATGTTGAACTGACTCTTGCATCTGTACTCGAACGACCCCTTTCCGCGCCATTGAGAATGGCAATGTTTTGGGAAATCACTTTATAGAAGCTATATCCTGGTTCCATTCACAAGCCTTAAATGTTTGTTTGCACCCTACTCTATAGCTTACGGCAGTGA
Source organism: Ornithodoros turicata (assembly GCF_037126465.1). Lineage (NCBI taxonomy): Eukaryota > Metazoa > Arthropoda > Arachnida > Ixodida > Argasidae > Ornithodoros > Ornithodoros turicata. Next base: position 90,648 of record NW_026999444.1, on the reverse strand, counting down.
ACATATACCTCTATACATCGCACATGGACAACCATTCTCCGATAGGTCAGTGTATGATCAAATTAACAATCGATTAGTTTCTTTAACGAGATTATCTGAAGCAAAATGTGAAGTTGCAATACCTGCACATACCTCTTCCGATTACAGATTATATATCCGATTCACAGACGCTGGTTGCGCACGACGAACTGCGATAAAGCATGGTTCACACTAGTGCGTTCTGCTGCGTGCAGATGCGCGCGGGCGCTGGTTACCGTGGCAACAGATACATGCGCGACCTCACGCAGCAAAACGCGAGGAGTTCGCCCGAGCCCAACTTTTTGCAACGCACGCAGCAGCCCGCAAGCGGAGAACGAATCGCGAGGCCGCCTTCCGAGTGTACACAGTAGGTTTCTTTCTACGAGGCTGTTTTCAACATGGCCACCGGAGTGGGAGGCGTTGAAAATCCCGCTCGGCGCTCATTGGCTTACGGTTTGGTGACGCACGCATTCGGACCGAGTATGTGAACAGCTGAATGGATTGCTTACAACGCACGCATACACACGCAGGCGCCCGCACGCAGCAGAACGCACTAGTGTGAACCATGCTTAAGAGCCACATCAGTCACCTCGTGTCTCGCAGCCTTACCTTGTTGCGCGCGGCTTGCTCATACCGTTGATATCACGAAACATTTCACGGAGATAACAGGTGTTGTTAACCGCAATTACAGCAGGTGATGGCAGGCATAAACTAGTATTCGCGTAGGGACAACATGCGAATTGGCAACAATACCAAGACAGGAAGACGGCAGCACATCGAAATTGGGAATGAAATATGATGTCATTTTCTGTTTTGTCTTGTTCGTCCTCCAAGGGCAGTACGTCCAAGGGACACAGGTACTACAGTCTGTCGAAGCTCATGAACCACCAATCGTTGCAGGAATACGATAATAGAAATCGAAGACGACTACAAGTGTGCTCAATATGGCGTATGTGATTCTGCCCAGAGATGACTCATGCACCTTTTGAGCTAGGTGTTTGGGCAATTGATTACAAGGAACTGGTTACCGAAGCTTGGTTTCCTTTCTTTGTTTTACAGCGAATGTTGTAACCAGTGAAGAAATGTTAAAGGTGTTGTGACAGTTGGTTTCCAGCATTCCCAGATAAATACGAAAAACTATTCTATCATCCGACAGCATCCGATATTCAAGTTTTCAGGTAAATCACGAGCAGGTACGGAGAAAAACGGCCCCGAAGAAGTGACATCGGTGACCTCACACAGGAGCAGCGAGGGAAGACGCGCGAGTCTCAAGCCAAATGGGGGAGAAGGGTCCGTGAGGTCACACCGTGGGTCGTCGTTTTGTGGCTGCGCCTATTTTCCGGACCGATCTAGCGAGAGGAAAAAAAAAATTCCACGGTGTTCTCATAATGAGTACGATGCATATATATATTATGCTTCAACACATCAGAGGAAGTGTCCCAACACCTTTAAGGAAAGTGCCTCAGGGCATGACAGTAACAGATAAATACACTTGTCATTTCGGCTGTTCTTCGACCACACCATGGGAAATATCTATTTCCGAGTGCGTGCTAGCGCAGCGAAGCGGTTGTGGCTATAAGCGACATACAGATGCCAACAGGTGAAGAGAGATAATGGGAAAGAGTGGTGGATAGGAAGGGGGGTAGTAAGCGCCATGGGTCAGCTGGAAAGGAATGTCGCAATAATTCTACTAGGCGCAGCACTGACCCTGTAAACAGGCAGCTCTTTGTTGCATTACGTTCAGGTAGTTTCTGTTAACTTTAAAATAAATAAATGCGCAAAGGATGCATATATGAACGTCTGCGCCAACATTTTTGCGACCGACAGAAAGCTGCAAGAGTACTGATGCAACCGAGTTGGTGTGAATCAAACGTTGACGTGATGCTGAAAGAAGACAGGACGCTAGACAGACACCCGCTCTGTATGCTGTGTGAGCTCAACATTGATAATTAACGCATACATCTCTTTCTCTACTCGGCGTGTGCCCAATATGGTCGCAGAGTCACTTTCCTCATTTCACTGTGCAAATGCAACCGTTCAACCTCCCCGCTTTGGAAGTGTTTGTGTCTGAAATCATTTCGGAAGACATAGCGAGACATTGCGGCCGGGGTTGTATTATCGAACCACCTGTCATTCGCGTTCCTATATACATATAATGCATAAGGAGGACAGAAAAGTGTGATTTTAATTGAGCAAATTTCCGAATTTCATTTGTAAAAACAGTGATCACGCAGCTGGGACGACAAAGGAAACAGAACAGATGTCATAAAAGAATCCGGGCATAACGTGCGCGCGAAAAGACCCGCATCAAATGGCGGTTTCCTAACTCCAGCGCTATCCTAGGCGGTGCAATCCAAAAGCGAATATTCATCCACCTATTCACAGCGCATACGCTGACGTGTGGACTCCTCACAGTGCGCTGACACAACTGCCTAGCCAACGCAACGTCGTAAACGTATAGCCTAACGTAACCTTAAACATACAGGGTGTTACCTTATAAAAGTCTACCAGCGCCGGCACGCCGTGCATTGCAAATACTCAATGCACGCGCAACATTCTGTTGTCTACGTGTAAATCTCTTAAGGTAATTCAGCCGTGCTAAATTTCCGCGCGATTGAGCTGCGCTGTGTGAAGTTATAACGCGAAATGTGCGATTCCCGTAGTCAAAACAACAAAGATGGCGATGTTGCGAACATCACTTCGGATGTTGCCAATGCTAGTAGTATATGATCAGCTCAACTGGCTCACAACTCACACAGTGGCCTGGACGCCATTAATGAGCAATTAGAGCAATTTGGGACCCCCCACAGTAATTAGGATATTTCAGGGAGTCATTACAGTAATTGGGGAGCATCTAGGACGTGTCCGGACCACTGTGTGAGTTGTGGGCCAGTTGAGCTGCTAAAAAATAAAAAATAGGTAGAAAATAAAATAAATAGATAGACATAGAGTGGAGAGAAACAATTTATTCGAAAATCAACGATGCCGCGGCGAAAAAAACCGCTCCGGGGTGACCAGCGCCCGCCATGTTGGTAACTGGCACCCAGCAGTTGCAGAGATCGATGACAGTTGGCCACTTAGTTGCCAGGCATCACACCAGATGGCGACCAGACCAAATCCACCAAAATCCACCTGCATTGTCGAACACCATTCACCAGTGACGAACCACACATCCACACCCCATCAGAGGCAGACAGAACCCCAGCGAAACTAAGCTCTTCCACTGACGGCCAACGCAATTGCTAGGAGCAGAATTAACGTGTCCAGACCCGCCACTGTCCAAGAGAAAAGTAAATCCTTGCGCCCCCTGCAGGCCGTTCTCATTGGTCGTGATGTCACCCTATTATCTCACGGCTACACTGTTTTTTTCCACTAATGCTCCTCTAGACAAGGTCAACCTGAAACAATAGTGTTGCGGCATGACGTCATCCTGCAGGTGCATGGCTCAAGGACGCTTACGCTCTAGACAGGGGACCTGTTATTTATTGAATCACTATCCCTAGATTATTTCCTTTATTCTACTATAATGATTGCATAGGGAACTATTGCAGAAAAACGCCATAGATAAGAGGAGATTGTAGCATTTCATTCCCAAAGTCTTACTGTACAGGAAGAAACAAAATAATGGTTCAGCAAGACATGTCCATCCCAGCCAAGAGCCATGCACCTAACTGAATAATGACGCTTTGTTCCTCCTGAATAAAGTCACACACCTGTCCCCCTCGCGGTTACTCTCTGAACTAAATGAATCACAAAATTATTAAGAATAGCTCTACTCCCATTCAAGGCAGCACTATCGTCATCGTCAAGAATATTCCTTGTACAAAAAGAAAAAAAAACTACATGTAGAAGGAAAGTATGTCAGAACAGGTCAGAGCATGTCAGCGCATGTTTGTCAGACAACAAGGGGGAAAAAGGCGAAAAGTAACAAAGAAGAAAACCAGCATCAAACTATTTCTAAGCACACGCACTCCTCTTATTCAAAAACAGTGCTCATCATAAATCCGTCCAGGACAATACACACCATTTTTCTATTGCTACACTTTTTTCCAGTAACGGTCAATGCATTGCTACAGACTGTGTGACGTCATCACATCCTGTCTGAAGAAGACAGCGGCAAAGACAAAGACTCCTATTATTTATTGGATCGCAAGATTATTTCCTTTGTCCTACTTTTAGTGACATTCATTCTCTCATTAAAATTCAACAAAAAAGCACTGTGCATATTAACGATTTTCACCCCAAAGGCTCATCATGGTCATTAGAATTACAGTAAACTACCACTGATTTTTAAATATTAAGTGAGTCTACTCAACATCACCTCCAGGCTTATGGAATACATGACCCTTTCTATGCTCATACATTCGTTGTCTGAGGCTACACCTGCGAGCAAAAAGGCGCGAACACCGGGGGGCAAAGTTCCATTCGCGCATTGCGAGCAAAAAGGCGCGAAAGCCGGGGAGCAAAGTTCCATTCGCGCACGCCAAAGCACAAGACAGAACGCCTTTACGGGAACATGATGGCATTCCCACCATATTAATGATTTTCTACCTTGCATTGCAGTTTAGAAAAACTACTACAAAACTATAATTTTAGGAGCCCATTCAAATTCTACTTTCTATGAAAACTCTAATTGCCCTATTACTTGGACGCTATGAATGAAGCGCTCCAATTTTTTCTCTCTTCCCGTTTCAGCCTTGTCATGCAGTGAAGCAGATTCACATCCAAAATAATTAATTTGCACTGAGGGTGCCATGCCTCAGGAATTCCTATCCTGCACTCAGATGCAAGCATTTCTTCACGGATACCTTTAACAGCTGACTTCCTCAACATACCGAGCTCCTAACAACATCTAACAAACAATCAGCGAAACCCTCTTCTCAGCTGCACCATGCGACTTTCTTCTGCGTAAAATCGGTGATTTGAGGAAGAGAGCAGCGAAAAATTGCGCGTACTTGTGCTTGACTTAAAAAACCTGAAGCATATGGTAATAAACTAAGAAAAAGACGCTGATGTCTGGTATCTGATAGTGCCACATACACAGACGCATTGCCCTTGCGTAAAGAAAGCACAGGACAGGGATACACAAATTTCCTTAGGTGAGCAGGGAAAAGGCTTAAGACCTCAGCCCACCACACATCGCCACGCGGCTAGCACAACATGACACCAACAAGATACTAGCAGCGGGAAGAACTGCAACACTGCTAAACAAACCAGACATGCCATGATGATGTCACAAATCAGGGAAAAAGCACACGCACGCACGCACAGAGGACAACGCATTAAACACACGGAGCGCTCAGGAATAATCGTAGCGTTACCGCACATCGCTACGAAGCTCAACGTCTAACACAAGACGACAGCAACAAGATATTAGCGAAGGGTAAAAATTGCAACACTACTGAACAAGTCCAGACATGCGACATCATATACAAAGCACTGCTCATCGGGGAAAAGGCCTAAGCCTGCGGCGGATCATCTCATCATAGAGCATACACAACTTCATTTTTCTATTTTGCGTAAACCAAACGCGGTCTGCTTGGAAAACGACGTACAAATTTTCTTAGGGAGCAGAGAAATATAGAAATTTCTACTCTGTGCTCAGATACCAGCATTTCTGCCCAAAAACCTGCAAAATTAAGCACTGCTTACTTCGTCAAGATATCGAACACCCAACAAAATCAAACAAACAACCCCACTTCCACTGATAGAACACTATTCAGCTTTTACGCAGGAGGCTTTCTTCTACATAAAAGTAGAGAAAATAAGAAAAGAGCATCAAAAAATTACACACGCTTTTGCTCACATAGCTATAAGAGAAAAAAAAAATAAAATAACGACGCACACGCTAATAAACTGTGACAAAAACACCCATTTCTCCTATCAGATAATTATTGCATAATGCTAAATACCCATCTGCATTGTCCCTGCGTGAAGAAAGCACAGGACAGGGATACACAATTTATCTTAAGCGAGCAGGGAAAGTCACTTCTACTCGAACAGCTTAATACCATAAAGTCTGAATTTTTGCAAAGAAAATAAAGCTTGAACAGCGCTACGAAGGTGACAGACACATACTAACAAACAAACAAACACTTCTATTCATTTCTATTTATAAAGGCGTAAACCACACTACAAGAACAAAGCACACTGCTTCAGGAAAGCGTATCAAATGCAACGCAACAGGACCGGCTCTCATAAAATAGCCTGCGCAAAACAAAGACTTCACCAGGTTCCCGAGGCAATTCCATTAAAAACGCTCTCGGTCTATCCTACAGATAGCAATGCAAGCGCTGCTACCCTTATTTTTTAAACCACTATTCCACGCAATAGCACATAAATGTATCACTCGTGTCACATGAAAAGGCACACACAAAGAACTTACTTGTCAAGTGGAATCCCTGGTTCAGAAAAGCGCGTGCGGCCGCGCGCACACACAGACACACACATTTTCACATTCACAAACACAAAGTCTATTCTCACAACCACATAAATCCATATTATTCCTCAGGTCAATAATTATCCTACCATCGTCAAAAGATGGCTCACTCTTGTATATCGATTGCAAAGCGATAGGTCCTCGTTCCGGATGTAATAGGATATCGCCACTCGACCGACGCGAACCAAAAAAGAAACGATGGGGATGATTGCGCTTTTATGGCGCACGAACAACTAGGGCTATAGTGTGCCAAACAGGGATGTGTGTAGCAAGCCAAAAGTAAGTGTTCAATTAAAACGAATTTACCTCAGAATTTGATATGTAAACCACTGTAAAAGGAAGGTCATTCACTTATAAAACATTTCAATAGCCGATATCATTAAAAAAAACTTGAAGCTCTCATGGAGGGTAAAAGTGGTTCATCTCCAAGCAATAGAGCAAAGTGAACATGAAAATGCACTTAATACTCCACAGCATGTGCATTGGGGAGGCTCCTCTCCGCAGAGAAAAAAAAACATTGCGAGGTGCAAGTATGTTCGAGCCTTAACCGAGCTAAAATGACTTCATGAAAGCGATTTCCCAAATTGTGTGTGTGTGTGTGCGTGATCGTCTATTTATCGTCCTGCGGAGGAACGTGGAAAGGAGTCATGTCAAAAGGAATTGTGTCTGTGTCAGTTGCATCGGCACGTTCGTTGCCTGGTATGCCAATATGACCGGGTGGCGAGAAAAGTTTAAACAGAGATGTTTGTAGTTAAAAGTTAAAAGTTTGTAGTTCGCTGCGAACTGCCTTTCGCATCGACCGAGGTCAATGTAACTGCACCATATTTGAATATCATCCACCTACAAAGAATAACCGACAGAACGGGAGATGACCTTGGCAAATGAATTAATTTTGACAATCAACAGTGTGACATGCAGTACAGAGCCTTGTGGAACACCGTTTTCCTGAATAAACGGGCGAGACAAGCCCTTGCCAAGTTGAACCCTGAATGTTCTCCCTTCTAGAAAGTCAACGATGCAGCATAGCCTACGACCACGGATTCCAAAACAGCAAGGGCCTCGCAAGATACCATAATGCCACGCAGTATCATACGCTTTTTTCTAAGTCAATAAAGACTGGCAGGCAATGCTCCCTTCTGACAAATGATTTCCAGCTCAGTCATGGTAAATGGCATATTATATCCATGCTTCTCCCCTGTTCCCATCGAAATATTCTGTTTCCCAGTGTTGAATTTTGATTTTTAGGAACTCCTTGACTATGCTGCGACCAGCTTGACATACTTTGGAAGTGCTCGCCGAGCGCGTCTGCCTGTTGCCCTAGACCTGAGAGGGTGCACCATTTATTTGCAACAACGGAACAGAGAAGCTCGCGTAATCACCCTTGATCTTATTGAGTTTGTACCATACAAGTTTGGAAGGTGAGTTATTGTTTAGAGTGGATATAAAGTTCCTCCAAGATTCTCGTTTGGCTTGTCATCGTGTCCATCGTGGTTGAGACCGAGTTTTCTTAAACCTAAGTAAATTTGCTGCAGCGGGGTGGCTTCGGAAGATACCCCAAGCACAATTTTGTTCCTTTCAAGTGTTTTTTTGGACAATGGCTCCACAACCAAGGTTTAGGACGCCTGAGGACGACGTTTGTGCAATTGACTTTCTAGCTGCATTTGTAATGGTGCTCCTAACAACATCATTTGCATGCTCGACGGAGATAGATTCAAAGGATGACGGCACGGGATGAACTTTCTTTTCGAATAAAGTGTAGTCTACCTGTGACAGTTTCCACCGTGGTGGACGAGACAGACAGGTTTCCTCTACAACAGATCAGCGCCGCTGCCTCCATCTAGCGTGGCGCCGGCGGCGTATAGGGGTTCCGATTGAAAAAATCCATCAGAGATAATCCTAATGGAACCATTAGGCCAATAGGCCTATCGTAATTTCGGACATCTCTGACAGGATTAGCAGTTTAGCGTTTTGATGGGACCATTAGGACCTAATGGTCTAATGGCTTGATGGGATCTCCAGAAGGGGAAATAATAGTCAAAGAATGAAAATGTGTTTGTTTCTGTCCTGTTTCCGACACCTATCATGACACAATTTAAGCTCGCTTGCTTCAGTTCTTTCTCTTGCTTGTGTTTCCAAGACTTTCCAAAATCTACAATGCGTGCAGCGTTCCAAGAAGTAAAGAGAGGGGAAGTAAAAAAAAAACCAGATAAACCCTCTCCAGAATTGAAAGCCCCAAAGCACACTTAGTATAGCAGTACATCACGCGATATTCTGGACCCTGAACAATATACATACCCGAGGCTTCCGTCGTTCTGTAATTGACTCTGGTGCTCCCTACTCTCGCTAAGATCAACAACTGTCTTCTTCGACTTAATGTGCGCGTGATGGAACATATAGCTTCGAAAGGAAAGGGTTATGGTAAGCAGGCTGAACATTTAAGGACTTGTTCCATGTGCGAGCCGCAGTTAAGAGAAACGAAAGTGTTACTTAAAAGTCGTAGGTTAGGGGTTCTTCTTTATAAAGTAGCTTTACTCGTGAAACAGGCAGGCAATAGTTGTGTTAGCGCGCCTTCCGTGTTGTTGACTTATCAAATTCAGGAATTTTTTGAAAACTAACAGGAGGACGGGGTTTCTGGGGCGGGGGGTTTGGTTGGTTGCTTGTGTGATAACGGTTTTTGAGTGTGCCTGCCTTGGCTTCCACTAGGGGTCGGTTAGAGCAGTAATGTACTTACGCCTGTGTCTAATGCATTAAAAGTCTGTGTGTCAGTCTGTGCTCCGTGTTTGTCTCGTCCTCTTGTGTCCCCTACACTGAAGCTTTTATAGCTTTTAAAATATGCCTCCAAACAGCCCGATGTTTATCCTTTTTAGCCTACTATATCCCAATTCCTGCCTTTAGCCGAATTTTCACCACCTGTGGATGGCAGCGGGAAGTGCTCTATGCCGCACAGCGGCAACCAGAGCCTGCACCAGCGTTCAGTTTTAAAGTTCTATACCTGAACACCAACCACGTAAATCATAGGGCTTGACCTTACATGTCTCAATATGCTGCACATGTGACTGCGACGGAATATATTTTCTACAGTGTCGGTACTGCTACATGGTAACAGATTGTGGATCAATTAGAAGATCTTGAGTTTTGATCCTGAACGAGTCTTTCAAAAAATGTTTAATTGAATGCCACAAGATATGCATGTGCCGATTACCATAGTTCATGCCGTTTCGTATTTTTGTGTTCCTGTTTTGTATTTTCTTTTTTTTTCTTTTTTTTTTCTGGAAAACTCATATGTTTTCCTTTGTATCCACCTACACAGATTACGGTACGAGGAACAGACGACTTGCACCCGTGCACTGCAGGTCGACTGCCCTTGCCGTTCTTTTGTATAAGTTCGTTTTATTTGTTGCAGGACATGCCGTAGCCGAAAAAAAAAATAAATACTCTGGGGTCAGCTGAGTTCACCTTTAAGGAAGTCTTACCAAGATCATTGCGTTAAGACCACTCTAAAGCGGCCCATTTAATCCCGCAATATGTGCGTCGGATACAGGTCTACCTATGGAGCAACCCTGGCTTTGTCTACCCTCTATGAGACATCCGGTTTATGCGGGCGGATTCTGAATTCGAATGCCCTCGGTTTGAAAAAAAAAAAAAAACAGCCTCATATTCGAAATGTTCTTCATGTTCGATTTGGCTATGACCTACGTCGCTAATGCGCCAAAAAACCTTAATCATCATCATTATCATCATCATCATGTTCGATTTGGAGTTCCGATTAAATACGCGACGAGTGGTATTCGCTTCGGCATCAGAAATATTCGAATGCCAAACCCTGACATAAAGACCGACCGAGGTCACAAGGTTGAAGCGTCCCAGGCAACCCAATGTACTGAAAGTCGAGTGTAACAGGGGTGGATGAGTAGGTGGAAGGCCTTGAACAGACTCGTGAAACAAAAGAGCATTGACAACACCCATACCATCCGCCCTTATTGCACTCGGCTTTGAGTACATTGTACGCGAAAGCACTGGTGTCTTTGCAAACACGAAGGCAGATAGAATATCTGTGTGCTTCAGCTGCGATGATGCCCTTGACATCCATGGGAAAATGCACCTGCAGAGTAATCAAGGAAGGGCAAGGCCACACAAAGGCACGTATCAGCTATAATAACCATATATTTATTTGAGAGCTGTCATTTCTGTGTGCCTGCGAGTCATCGAGTGTGATTTAAGGGGATCCATTCTAAGCACTTAATGTTCCTTATTTCTCTGGGATTTGAGCGATCTACTTTCTGAGTTTGTGACCACTCGAATCCAAGGCTTTGGGCTCCGATTGTCCTCAACATTTGACATCAGTTACCGCTAAAGTAATTGTCCCGCTTAGTGCGAGTGATCATAAAATTTCCTGCACTCACGCGAGTTTCGTGTGTTAGGCTCATGCTGCTTAATTTTATTTCTCCTTTAAAAATATCTGCTTTCTTGTGCTGGTAAATGTGATTACTTTCCTTCGTATCATGAGAATTGCATGAGACGGCTTTTCATTCTTCAATCACATTACTCTCGGATATACGTACAATCTACGATCAATCGATGACATCAATTTACGGATTTCATCACAACTAAATATACGTTATTGTTTTTTTTAAATACTGTTGTTGAAGAAAACATGCTGTCGTTAATTTCGTCTCCGTAATTGAAATGGATTCTTAGCCGATACATCCAACAACAAGTGTAATTCTGTTATACAGGGTGTTTTTTATTCGTCACAGAATTTTCATTAAAAAAAAAACGAGCAGAGCAAATATATGCCATTTTAGCAGGTGGGCTATACGGCAGGCGAAGATGCTGTAGGAGAGCGTTTTCAAATTCTGGACGACTAATTATCTAAAATCCATTAACTTCTTCATAGATGCTTTCTGGGAAATGCGAGATGACAAAAAGGGTAGCCTTCCATATGAATCGCGCTATCAATGCAAGGTGATGCTAGGCCTGTGCCTCTCTTTGCCAGTGTTAATGTTTGATCATTCACCAGGTGCACGCGCGCGTAGCAAAGGCAAGCCTTGGGATACAGTGGGGCAGCAGTATGGGACAAATGAAGAGCTGCTATTCGTCAACATGTTCGGGAAGAGAAACGGTGCGCTCTACTTATGGCTCTTCTCGACTCTCAGCACGGCCCTTGCAGGTCATTACAATGTCTGCGACGTTGACCCCAGGACAGGTAATACGTCCTTCTCAGAAGGGAATCGCTTGAGCCGGAATTGGGGGTTAGTGTTTTGTTGGGCAATGAGTTACATGCAGATGTCGTATTTGGGCATGTCATATTGTAGATCTTACATTAGAGGCAGATACCATACCCAAAATTTCGTCTAGAAGAATGTCGCGAAGAGTTGTAACTGTTGTAATGGCTTCAATTTAGTGATGCGAAGTATTTGAAATACCCAGTATTTAAGTAAATTTTTTCACTACTTGTACTTTACATAAGTACATTTCAATTTGTATAATTTGTACCGTACTCTAAGTACTTTTCTTAGGCAGTTTCCTTTCAATTCGTCAAGTACCCAAATGACAATACAAGCGCAAGGCTGGGTCGTAAAGACCTGTCGTTCGCGTCATATTAATGGGTCAGCATGAAACTAGCCATGTTCTCCAAGTAGCTTTTTACAAAAATGCTTGCTAAAATGTTTCTAAAGATAACAGGTCCAAATGTAATTATCTGACGTTTTTTTTGTTTGTTTTTTCACAACAACGTATTGAGACGTCCAGCGAGCTTCCAACATTCTTAATGTACTTGATGAGCACTCAAAATTCTTTGCAAAGGACTTCGTACTTAAGTTTAGGTGAATTTGTAGCATGGCACTTCGTGCTATACTCGCAGTAATACAGGCGTTACGTACTCGATACTCTACTTGAAGTACAACTTTGAGGTAGTTTGCCCATCACTGCTTCCATTCATGCGAACAGTGCTGAAGTGGCATTTCGAACTTCTAGACTGAAGGAAGACTTGCAAGAAAAGTACCTAAGGCATTTGGATGATTCCTTCTCAACCCAGGCAGGGAGGTCCGGACAACGTCAGTGATTTGTATTGAAAAAATAGATGTCCGTAGTTCCCGAGAAAAAAAAAATCCGAAAGAATATGGCAGATCCGACGCGCTTTCAAGCATATCGATTTTGGTGTTCAACATATTTCCAACGAACACGTTCACGGCCTTGAATTTTTTCGTCGCACTGTCAGGTATGTTGGCTCCCAGTGCTTGGGTTTAGTTCCGGCGGGGATTTTTTTATTTAGCAACTAAAAATGTGCAAATTTGATGGCGACGACGAAAATCGCTCATATTTTTGCGGCTATTGCGGCACTCTTGTACATGGCAGTGAAACGAGAAAGGCATCGCCGTATAGCGGAGACTGAGCTCTATAATTCGATATCAAATTTAGGAGTCTAAGCCAGGTTGTGAATGCATAATGCATAATAACAGTTAGAGCGTGCCAAAGTTTCAGTGTCCGACTGCGGTGCGTGTAATGACCATGCAAGCGCTGCGAGAAGCTAACTGGTCCATATTCACGTTTTTATTGTGACACCCGTCCGTGCTGTTCGTGCTATTATTTGGGAACCCAAAGAGTCGAATATTATCCTCAGGACGTCGAAAGCAGCACGATGGCTCCACAAGGACATTATATTTGAGAAATGTATATTGAGTGTATGTGTCACCCTTTGCGCGGTACGTGCATGAAACTTCGATGTTTATATCCACCTGTCTAGACCATACCAGTTGAGTTGAGTCACTATTTATTTACATTTCACTGATAACATTAGCAGTTGTGGCAAAGATAATCCGACACGTTTCAATCACGTACAGATCAGAATGTTTCTCACCAACGCATCGTCGAGCGAAGATACAGGAGCGAAGTGCCTTTGAAAATGTATCTTCTGTGTGTGCCTGTTCATGTAATTCCCGGAGTAGACACGGTCTTTACTTGCTTTCATATTCATAGCGAAGACACAGACGGCAAAGCAACGGGAGGTCGAAACAGCCTCAAAACACAGCTGTTACAAACGAAATCACTGCTCTACAGGAAAAGGAAGCACTCACTCTCGGAATGATTCGAAACTATATTGGGTTTTGTACCTGAAACTGGATACGTCTCCAGTTCGGATGGCGCTGATCTTGTTACTCTCCTCGCTCTTCATTAGCAGCGTTGGCGGTTCATGACACGGCAAAGTGCACGCTGACGGACACAGACACCGTTGGCTATGCTTCCTTGCGAACTGAGGGACGTCTTCTTGGGTACAACGGTCCGCTGTGTCACGAAAAACGCGATTATCGACCAGTGAACACCTCGCAGCGGTTCCATGGTCATTACACGCACAACAGTTGGGCACTGAAACTTTTGCACACTCTATCTTTAAAAAAAAAACCTTCGAGTTTCTGTGCACTCAAATATCGTATATGGAAGCATGCGCCTACGAAATTTGAAGAATTTTCGAGGCGGGGTTTTTTAAGATATCAGCGCCCGAAAATCGCTTTTTTTTCAAATGTCACGTGTTGTAGACGCCGCCATGTCTGACAGCAACCTGGCCTAGATTCCTGACTTTGATATCGAATCATAGAGCTCAGTCTCCGCTGCACGGCGACACCGTTCTTGTTTCACTGGCATGTACACGAGTGCTGCAATAGCCACAAGAATATGAGAGATTTTCGTATTCGCCATCAACTTTGCGTATTTTTAGCTTCAAAATAACAAAATCATGTCCTGGACTGAACCCAAGCACTAGAAGCCAACAGAGCTGAGAGTGCGAGCAAAAAAAAAAAAAAAAACTCAAAGCAGTGAACGTGTTTGTCCGAAAGACGTTAATCGCCATATTCGCTATGCCTAAAATCGCGTCGAATCTGCCGTAGATCTCTGAAGCTACGAAAACTAGAGAAAAATTGCTTCATCAATTCGCGTCTCAATCTGAGCCAGGCTACAACTATACTTTTTAGATAAAAATTACTCATGATGGCCAGACCACCTTCCTGAGTTGAGATGGAATCACCCATTTATGAAAGCGGTGATGAGGAAACGTATAAAGTCGTAATTGCTGCTTGGCAGAGAAAAAGAAGGGAGAGAGTATGGTACGTCAGAACGTAGGTTGCGCGCATATCTACTCATTGAAATTTCAGCGGTTGTTTGGAAGTTGTAAAATAATTGCGAAAACATCCACTTCGAAAATATCCAGCGCAAATTATGGCGGAAAATAATATGTGACACGCCTCCTAATTGTTCCTCCTCGCTTTTGTTCGAAATACCTGGGCCGTATCTGTGCCATCCACAGCTTATAGCTTATCCACAGAAGCATGGAAATACACACCGATGGGCCGTATCATTCTTTTTCTCACGCACTTCTCGTATTGATTTGAAACAGTGATGAGCTCGACCCAAAGCTTTAGCGCATTGAAGCGAGAGTGTTCGCCATTTTCTTTTTTTTTTTGCGTTGCCATTGTAGCACGCTTGATTGAACCTAACCAAATACGTAAAGGTATTTGCAAATACAAAAAAAAAACTCATTGTGTACATTACTAACGTAAAACGTACATGACGCAGTGCCAAGACGCTAGGCTTGTTGTCATAGCTTAGCGACATAGCGGCAGATGCGGAAGTTAAAATATGCAACCTTCTTTGACTCTGCTACCTTTTGCACGTCTGCACGGCTGCCGGATCAGGAGTCAAACTCATCATCATTTGCGAAACCATGAAAGTCTCAGTCATTACAATTTCCATGACTGAATACACGTGTTTATGTGTGTTGCTTTACTGAAATTGGTAGCGCTTGCATTAAATTGGTTGGAGTTTGGATTAATTTGGTTCACCGGTGGATTAAATTGTGTAGCACTTCGACTACATTGACTGACCAATGGATTAAATGAGCGGGAAAACGTGTAGAGTGGTGGGTATCCTGTGACCACAAATCGTCTCACCATCATCCTGAGGGCTGAAACCGGGGAGATGGAAGAAGAAGAAAGTTATCTCACACAGCAGCTGTTCATTACGAACCGAACGCTCACATCTCCAAAAACATCCAAGTGGGGAAATGGGTACGAACAAGGGTTTTCTCACACAGTCACCCCTTGTGGGTGCCTGCCAGGACTAACAACAACCGTTTCCATTTGTACCTTTCTGTTCCTTTCGTCATCATCATGTCAGCCAGCCCGAGGTGACGACCACATATGGACGACCACAGAGGCACTTGAAGCTCCGGGCTTCGACTGAGAGCCAAGAGCACACGAAATCACAATAACATGTCGACAATGAAAACGACAGTTTAATATCACCCGAGGACACGAGGGGAATATTACCGCCCTTTCGCACCAATCGCGAGCAATTTGAGCTTGTGGCAAGCTCACGCTGTCTTTAAAGCGGCGCTAAAATGCAAAAAAAAAAAAGAAAAAGAAAGAAAAGAGGAGAGAGACAGAACAAGTTCACTTCAAATTACATCACAGGCTGTGTTATTTTCGTACTTGTTATCATAATTCAAAGCTCCGTTACGTACCTATACAGTCAAAATATACCGGACTCTTGCTTGCTTCGGCGCTAAGCAGAGAACGTAGTTTCAACTCGTGGATCGGCATGTTTACTCAATACTGCGCATACACGCGCGTGCCACGCCATGGAACACTCTTCAGTGAAAAACACAGTCGGCACTGGGAACCGGACTGGCGTCGCTGACCGAAGGACGTCAGGATAAATGTTGTCAGTGGAACATTCGCGAGAACAGCTTTGGGCTGCTGTGAGCTCTGTGATTCAGTGAATCGGTATTGAAAATGCTACAGTGCGCATCATGCCGCGCACATAGAGAACACTACGATCGGAACCGTTCCATATTGACATACCCACGATAAGTACGCGCGCGCTTCTCCTGCTGTCTCATTGGATGCTGCCAACCTTTCCCTCGTGGCGATCTCATTTGTTGCCGTCAAGGAAGGCTCTGTTTTATTCCTCTTCTGTTCCAAGCACTAGCGTTCTGTGAAACATTTCCGTTTGAATTGCACCAATTGAGACACAGACTTTCATTTGAGAGCAACTTCTTTTTGCATTTAATTGTCCAATTAAGAAGTGTACTGCCTACTATGCTGATCGCGTCCTGGCGACACGCATGAAGGCAGCGATGTATCCTTGTATCTGCAGCTGGTTGAGGAGGCCGCGGTGCCCGAAAACTAGCATGAGGCGTCCTGTATTTCCTTCCTCCAGTCACTTTGGTGGCCGTCCACTGTAGCCCAGCCAGAACAAAATGGAACAAGAGCCCTGGAATATAGCTCTTCAACTTTCTCTTTGTAATCACACACACAAAAAAGAAAAAAATATTGCGTTGTTATGGTCGCATTTTTTGTTTAAGCTGCAGCCTCTATCCAGTTATGAGTCGTGAAGAGCAAACTCGCCCAACGCTGACATACATTTTCTGATTATTTCTCTTTTCTCTGACAGCGATGTTTATGGCAACGGCCATTGGACGTTCTACGAATCATATATTTAACGTCTGTTCCCGAATAATCAAAGACCTCCACAAGAAGCTCGATTCCAGTACATTTATTAAGGTGAGTGTAGGCTGTGAGATCCGCAAGTGGGCTTTTCCCGAAGTTTCGTTCACGAGTTCGCAGTACTTGAAAGCGGTACGAGGTTGCATAAGTGTGGCGTTTACTGTATCTGAAATGACTTGAGCGACGGATTCGCGAAATATGTAGAAGGAAAACGCTTGTGCAACGAATTTGCGTTCAAAACTCCGGATTTCAAGTACACGAGGTGTTGTGACTAATAAACAGTATGAACAGTATTAAGAGTCTCAGCAGTTAAAAGCAAACACAATATATAATTAAAGCAGGCGAATAATGTACAACACATTGTACTGCAAAAAAACGTTGAAAGTGCACTGCAATATGTCATATTTACGACAAGAACAGACGCCAATGGTCCACTTGTTACTCAAATTCATCTGGAATTAATTTGGGATGAACGATTCTTCCGATTTGCTAAGCATCTGTAGTTCGCTTCCCATTCGCTTTTCGAATCGGCAGAATCGATCGTTTGTTTCGGGCACAAACAACTCGCTAAATGTCCCTATACTAGTACCGTAAGAGGGCCGAAAAGTGACAAATTTCTGGTAACGCTTTGTGTGATGAGGAGAGGGCCTTAGAGGAGCTGCTCTATGTATTGTTCCGTCGTTAGAACAGCTGGTGTTGTTCTTGCAGAATGGTGTGTATGATATAAATCAGGGCGCTTCTTTATTTTCCAGCTCATAGATTTTGCATGTGACAACGGTTACATCTGCGTCGAGAAGGTTGGAGAGGATATCCCAAAGGTAACACCTGCTGTTTAAAGCTGGAATGATTTGGAAGGATAAGTCAATTTCAATTTCAATTTGTCTATTACACAAAAAAAAAGAAACGGAAATGGGACTCAGAGTAAAAAGCCGAATTAGTTGACGAATGAAGTGAAACCTACAACAGCTCATAAAGTATCAAAATAGACATGATGCTTCGGGAAAAATGTTGAGTAGAAAAGAAAATTCTTATAAAGTATATGTGTGTGGAGACAATGTGCGGTCAGCTTTATCACGAAAGGGCTCGAAAAAAAAATGTTTAGGAGGAGCAGAAATGAGAAGTATACGCCCTGGGACACTACTATAAAAAGCAAGAGAGCGGCATGCAGAGCGTAGTCACAGAATTAGGGCTAGTCCTGTGTCTGCCTTTTCTCGGTTTTCGTCCATGCAGTACTACTTCGTAGCTCAACATTGTTTATTTTTATTTTTGTTGAACCATATTGGTGACAGTTGATTTTATCTCGCAGTACGGAGAGTGCTTGATCGATCTTTTCTTAACAAACTCGGTGAGTATCAGGTCCCCACCTCTTAACTGTATTTCTGTAGTGTCATCTTCAGTTTGTTGCACCTTGGCATGCAGTGACCACATTTAAAGGGAAAGCAAGGGACGGGATATAACGTACCCCGTGGCGATGCATTGCACCAGGTGCTGCATAAGTGTTTCTTACATATACCAGGGGGGTTCAAGACAAACTGGGACTTGTCGTTTTCCTCAAAAATAAAATGAACTTACAGGAGTGAAATTAGTTTTATTTTTCGATGTAATCTCCAGCTGCACTAATACACTTGTCCCTGCGTTTCACGAGGGCTAGGATATCTGTTGTGAATCGATAGAAAGTCACTCGAGGTGGGACTTAGGAACTGTGCTGCTCGTGGGTCGACTCTCGAGCACCGATGTATTTCGTATATGCAGAAGCAAGGATGATAAAGTCCAAGCACACTCCTTTAATTCAACATGTCGTCTATCCAACTATAAGCCTAACATTCTCGAATGTCACTCAAAACACATGTTTGTTCGTCACAAAACGTCATCGTCTTTTCTTCTCTTCCTCTTTCTCGCGGTTACTTCAAAAACTACGAAAAGAAAAATTTCCGCAACATCCTCGCCCCGAGATGACTAAATTAAACAAGTCATTTCTCCGCATATTCTAAGGGGAACAGTAACTGCACTGGTCGGCGGGTTACGTTTCCGGAGGGTAGCCTTATAGTACAGGAACGAACTCGCCCGTCCCTGCTTTTATGCAACTCGGCTACTCTGACCAACTTCCACAGATGACGAGGGACCTTGTCTTCATGCAAGAGTGCGATGTGCTCGTCGTGTGTGCAGTCCCGCTTGCGTCTTCCTTCATGCGAGAAAGTATGCGCGGATCTACATTCCAATAAGTATTTCCGTTTCCATTTGCTGGCATTTCCCGTTATCCAACAGGGTACAATATTGGAGTCTGTCCAGTATGTGGCCACATCCGTTATCGTTGGTAAGAAGTCGCACACTAGCCTGGCGATACGCACTCCTGTCACAGCGCCAATCAGTTCCAGCTGTGGAGGCGTAAGTTTTTTGAGGGGCGTTACACGACTTTTCGCTAGTCCTAGTCCCACTTTAATGTTACCTTTCGCGTGAACCACTCTCACGAAAGCACAGGCTCCATAGGCTTGCGGATTCGCATCGATAAAAATGTGAAGTTCCGTGGAATAGTCGCTTTCTTCACCAGGTAGGAAGCACCGCTCCAGGGAAATACTGTGAAACTTCTCTAGATCAGCACACCAAGAGTCCCATTCTTTAGATATATCCGTTGGCAACGAAGCATCCCAGTCGAGGCGTCTTTCCCATAGTCGTTGAAATAAAATATTTACTATTATCGTGTATGGAGAAAGAACGCTAAGCGGGTCAAACATTTTTGCAGATGTTTGCAAGACACCGCGCGTAGTCGACTTGGCCCCAATGATGTATCTAGGAGGTGTTCTCCGGAGAACTTGAGGAGGTCAGTCGACTTAAGGGCTTTCCAAGCTTTCCAAGGAAGTGTTACCTCGTATCGGCCATCTTTCATAGTTAACTGTCGTTGAAATTCTTCCAGGATAGATGCGTTGTGTTCTACGTTTGGAGGATCTGCATCTGTTATGCTGATGCTGTCCAATTCCCAAAATCGTTTAAGGACGTTACAAAAGACTTTCAAAACACATGTTAGTTCGCCACAAAAAGTCATCATGTTTTCTTTTCTGTTCCTCTTTCTCGCGGCTCCTTCAAAAACTACGAAAATAAATATTTCTGCAACAATGCCAGCAGCGTTGAAATCCTTACCGGCACGTAGCAGCCATGATCGGACCGCATTCTTGACCTCGTCGTCGCAGCTGAAGTGGCCGACCCCGAGGAACGCCTTCAGTGGCCAGAAGAGATGGAAATCGCTGGGGGCGAGGTCTGGACTATAAGGGGGATGTGGAAGCAACTCCCAGCCAAGTTCCTGTAAGGTGCGTGTCGTGAGATGCGCGGTATGGGGGCGTTCATCGTGCTGTAGGAGGAGGCCTCCTTTGTTGATCAGGCCCGACCGCTTTGGCTTCAGCGCCTTAGACACATTCCTGGGAACCTGGCAGCAATATGCACTATTGACAGTGCTACCATTGGACGGAAAATCAACATGAACAACGCCAGCCTTGTCCCTGAAAACCGTGTTCATGACCTTACACGCGGACGGGGTGCTTCGGAACTTCTTGGGAGCTGGCGAGCGCGGATGCTTCCACTGTTGTGATGCGCGTTTAGACTCAAGAGTGAAATGGTGCCCCACGTTTCATCGCACGTGACGTGATCCGATCAACATATATATATATATATATATATATATATAGGGTGTGGCCAGCTAAATGTGACCATATTTTTTTTTAAATATATCCATCACTTTTTCCGAGATGAAATCAATTGCAATGTAGCACATGCTGAAGGGCACTCCCTAGGAGGGCATTAGCAGACTCCTATGGCAATGTCTTAATTAACTTTCAATAACTAACGTTTTAATTACAAAAGCTAAGAAGTTGTTCCAATGATAACATGTGATCTCTTTGGTCACCACATACCAAAGCCGTTTTCGGAACAAAAATTCGTTCGATAGATCATCCGAAAGCAATTCCCGAAGGAACACCATTTTTTTTCTTTCACCAGGGTGCTGGGACACCCTGTATACACATTCTCGAGTGTCTTGAAGATTCAGACTGCGTCATATTAATAAATGGAAGAAATAAGTTCGCACAGAGCACCACCAAAGGAAACTTCCCCAAAGGAATACTTTGAGATGACTTTATTTAATTCATTGTGGAATTACATAGGCACGACGTTTCGAACGGTGGACCGTTCTTTTTCAAGAGAAAGGTATAATGAGCTGGTGAAACAGAAAACACTCACTTCCGTGTGCTTCGACAGCTTGGGGGAAGAGAAATCGCAGTGCGTTGAGGTTGCCGAAGGGAGGTAATAAATTCTGTGTGCGGGGTCCTGCCGAGTGTGTTTGGTACGTGGGTGGGGGATTCGGGGGCGGGCGGCTTTCCCTAAGAAGCATTTGTGTGGAAAGGACTCGTTTGCGTCGCGTAAACGTGTGTAGCTTCATATTGTGTTGTAGGCGTTATTATTTCTTCATGGTTTTCACTGTGGACAGCGATCCCGGGTGTTCGTTTAGTGCCGGA
Organism: Ornithodoros turicata; assembly: GCF_037126465.1. Taxonomy (NCBI): domain Eukaryota; kingdom Metazoa; phylum Arthropoda; class Arachnida; order Ixodida; family Argasidae; genus Ornithodoros; species Ornithodoros turicata. The sequence goes on along the minus strand of NW_026999444.1, from coordinate 69,190 downwards.
TTGAACTAATGTATTAAAAATGATTCCTTCATTTTACGATCCCTATCACTCTTGCATCCGGAATAAATAAATAAATATTATATATATATATATATATATATATATATATATAAGTGAAATAATAAGACTTGGACTACAGATTACAGGAACGTTAACAAAAACTAATTTATTTAATGGGCAATTTAACACATAGATTAAAAAAAAGAATGATCGACGTTTCGACAGTGGCACTGTCTTCGTCAGGACAAAAAAGTCCTCACTAAAGTCCTGACTTGTCCTGACGAAGACAGTGCCACTGTCGAAACGTCGACCATTCTTTTTTTAATCTATGTGTTAAATTGCCCATTAAATAAATTAGTTTTTGTTAACGTTCCTGTAATCTGTAGTCCAAGTCTTATTATTTCACTTTTATTCAACTTCGTAGCCGTCTGATATATTAACCTATTTGTTCTATATATATTTATATATATATATGTGTAAGACAAACGTCGCCATTCCAGTGCTGGACAGTTGTTTCGTCCTTCTTGGGCCTTATCAGCAGTACGCAGGCAGGCAACGTTTGAGCGGATGGCGTCAATAGGTCATGTAACACGTGATTCCTCTCGTCAGGGTGAGCCAATAAGTCACCACGGAAAGCCCAGTGCAAAGTCAGTGAAGTATACTACGGAAAAAATAGCCGGAGGTATTTGGCTGCACGTATAGCATATGTTTGTAAGTCAAACGTCGCCATGCCAGTACTGGACAGATGTTTCGGCCTCCTTGGGCCTCATCAGCAGTACGCAGGCAGGCAACGTTTGAGCGGATGGCGTCAGAAGGTCATGTAACACATGATTCTTCCCTTCAGGGTGAGCTAAGTCACCACTAAAATCCCAGTGCAAAGCCAGTGAAGTATACTACGGAGAAAATAGCCGGAGGTCTTTGGCTGCACGTATAGCATATGTTTATAAGTCAAACGTCGCCATGCCAGTACTGGACAGCTGTTTCGGCCTTCTTGGGCCTCATCAGCAGTACACAGGCAGGCAACGTTTGAACGGATGGCGTCAGAAGGTCACGTAACACGTGATTCTTCCCTTCAGGGTGAGCTAAGTCACCACTGAAATCCCAGTGCAAAGCCAGTGAAGTATACTAGAGAAAAAATAGCCGGAGCTCTTTGGCTGCAGGAATAGCATATGTTTGTAAGTCAAACGTCGCCATGCCAGTACTGGACAGCTGTTTCGGCCTTCTTGGGCCTCGTCAGCAGTACGCAGGCAGGCAACGTTTGAACGGATAGCGTCAGAAGGTCACGTAACACGTGATTCTTCCCTTCAGGGTGAGCTAAGTCACCACTGAAATCCCAGTGCAAAGCCAGTGAAGTATACTAGAGAAAAAAATAGCTGGAGCTCTTTGGCTGCAGGAATAGCATATGTTTGTAAGTCAAACATCGCCATGCCAGTACTGGACAGCTGTTTCGGCCTTTCTGGGCCTCATCAGCAGTACGCAGGCAGGCAACGTTTGAGCGGATGGCGTCAGAAGGTCACGTAACACGGGATTCTTCCCTTCAGGGTGAGCTAAGTCACCACTGAAATCCCAGTGCAAAGCCAGTGAAGTATACTAGAGAAAAAAATAGCTGGAGCTCTTTGGCTGCAGGAATAGCATATGTTTGTAAGTCAAACGTCGCCATGCCAGTACTGGACAGCTGTTTCGGCCTTTCTGGGCCTCATCAGCAGTACGCAGGCAGGCAACGTTTGAGCGGATGGCGTCAGAAGGTCACGTAACACGGGATTCTTCCCTTCAGGGTGAGCTAAGTCACCACTGAAATCCCAGTGCAAAGCCAGTGAAGTATACTAGAGAAAAAAATAGCTGGAGCTCTTTGGCTGCAGGAATAGCATATGTTTGTAAGTCAAACGTCGCCATGCCAGTACTGGACAGCTGTTTCGGCCTTTCTGGGCCTCATCAGCAGTACGCAGGCAGGCAACGTTTGAGCGGATGGCGTCAGAAGGTCACGTAACACGGGATTCTTCCCTTCAGGGTGAGCTAAGTCACCACTGAAATCCCACTGCAAAGCCAGTGAAGTATACTAGAGAAAAAAATAGCTGGGCTCTTTGGCTGCAGGAATAGCATATGTTTGTAAGTCAAACGTCGCCATGCCAGTACTGGACAGCTGTTTCGGCCTTTCTGGGCCTCATCAGCAGTACGCAGGCAGGCAACGTTTGAGCGGATGGCGTCAGAAGGTCACGTAACACGGGATTCTTCCCTTTAGGGTGAGCTAAGTCACCACTGAAATCCCAGTGCAAAGCCCGAGAAGTATACTACGGAAAAAATAGCCGGAGGTATTTGGCTGCACGTATAGCATATGTTTGTAAGTCAAACGTCGCCATGCCAGTACTGGACAGCTGTTTCGGCCTCCTTGGGCCTCATCAGCAGTACGCAGGCAGGCAACGTTTGAGCGGATGGCGTCAGAAGGTCACGTAACACATGATTCTTCCCTTCAGGGTGAGCTAAGTCACCACTAAAATCCCAGTGCAAAGCCAGTGAAGTATACTACGGAGAAAATAGCCGGAGGTCTTTGGCTGCACGTATAGCATATGTTTATAAGTCAAACGTCGCCATGCCAGTACTGGACAGCTGTTTCGGCCTTCTTGGGCCTCATCAGCAGTACACAGGCAGGCAACGTTTGAACGGATGGCGTCAGAAGGCCACGTAACACGTGATTCTTCCCTTCAGGGTGAGCTAAGTCACCACTGAAATCCCAGTGCAAAGCCAGTGAAGTATACTAGAGAAAAAATAGCCGGAGCTCTTTGGCTGCAGGAATAGCATATGTTTGTAAGTCAAACGTCGCCATGCCAGTACTGGACAGCTGTTTCGGCCTTCTTGGGCCTCGTCAGCAGTACGCAGGCAGGCAACGTTTGAACGGATGGCGTCAGAAGGTCACGTAACACGTGATTCTTCCCTTCAGGGTGAGCTAAGTCACCACTGAAATCCCAGTGCAAAGCCAGTGAAGTATACTAGAGAAAAAATAGCTGGAGCTCTTTGGCTGCAGGAATAGCATATGTTTGTAAGTCAAACATCGCCATGCCAGTACTGGACAGCTGTTTCGGCCTTTCTGGGCCTCATCAGCAGTACGCAGGCAGGCAACGTTTGAGCGGATGGCGTCAGAAGGTCAGGTAACACGGGATTCTTCCCTTCAGGGTGAGCTAAGTCACCACTGAAATCCCAGTGCAAAGCCAGTGAAGTATACTAGAGAAAAAAATAGCTGGAGCTCTTTGGCTGCAGGAATAGCATATGTTTGTAAGTCAAACGTCGCCATGCCAGTACTGGACAGCTGTTTCGGCCTTTCTGGGCCTCATCAGCAGTACGCAGGCAGGCAACGTTTGAGCGGATGGCGTCAGAAGGTCACGTAACACGGGATTCTTCCCTTCAGGGTGAGCTAAGTCACCACTGAAATCCCAGTGCAAAGCCAGTGAAGTATACTAGAGAAAAAATAGCTGGAGCTCTTTGGCTGCAGGAATAGCATATGTTTGTAAGTCAAACGTCGCCATGCCAGTACTGGACAGCTGTTTCGGCCTTTCTGGGCCTCATCAGCAGTACGCAGGCAGGCAACGTTTGAGCGGATGGCGTCAGAAGGTCACGTAACACGGGATTCTTCCCTTCAGGGTAAGCTAAGTCACCACTGAAATCCCACTGCAAAGCCAGTGAAGTATACTAGAGAAAAAAATAGCTGGGCTCTTTGGCTGCAGGAATAGCATATGTTTGTAAGTCAAACGTCGCCATGCCAGTACTGGACAGCTGTTTCGGCCTTTCTGGGCCTCATCAGCAGTACGCAGGCAGGCAACGTTTGAGCGGATGGCGTCAGAAGGTCACGTAACACGGGATTCTTCCCTTTAGGGTGAGCTAAGTCACCACTGAAATCCCAGTGCAAAGCCCGAGAGGTATACTAGAGAAAAAATAGCCGGAGCTCTTTGGCTGCAGGAATAGCATATGTTTGTAAGTCAAACGTCGCCATGCCAGTACTGGACAGCTGTTTCGGCCTTCTTGGGCCTCATCAGCAGTACGCAGGCAGGCAACGTTTGAACGGATGGCGTCAGAAGATCACGTAACACGTGATTCTTCCCTTCAGGGTGAGCTAAGTCACCACTGAAATCCCAGTGCAAAGCCAGTGAAGTATACTAGAGAAAAAAATAGCTGGAGCTCTTTGGCTGCAGGAATAGCATATGTTTGTAAGTCAAACGTCGCCATGCCAGTACTGGACAGCTGTTTCGGCCTTTCTGGGCCTCATCAGCAGTACGCAGGCAGGCAACGTTTGAGAGGATGGCGTCAGAAGGTCACGTAACACGGGATTCTTCCCTTCAGGGTGAGCTAAGTCACCACTGAAATCCCAGTGCAAAGCCAGTGAAGTATACTAGAGAAAAAAATAGCTGGAGCTCTTTGGCTGCAGGAATAGCATATGTTTGTAAGTCAAACGTCGCCATGCCAGTACTGGACAGCTGTTTCGGCCTTTCTGGGCCTCATCAGCAGTACGCAGGCAGGCAACGTTTGAGCGGATGGCGTCAGAAGGTCACGTAACACGGGATTCTTCCCTTCAGGGTGAGCTAAGTCACCACTGAAATCCCAGTGCAAAGCCAGTGAAGTATACTAGAGAAAAAAATAGCTGGAGCTCTTTGGCTGCAGGAATAGCATATGTTTGTAAGTCAAACGTCGCCATGCCAGTACTGGACAGCTGTTTCGGCCTTTCTGGGCCTCATCAGCAGTACGCAGGCAGGCAACGTTTGAGCGGATGGCGTCAGAAGGTCACGTAACACGGGATTCTTCCCTTCAGGGTGAGCTAAGTCACCACTGAAATCCCAGTGCAAAGCCAGTGAAGTATACTAGAGAAAAAATAGCTGGAGCTCTTTGGCTGCAGGAATAGCATATGTTTGTAAGTCAAACGTCGCCATGCCAGTACTGGACAGCTGTTTCGGCCTTTCTGGGCCTCATCAGCAGTACGCAGGCAGGCAACGTTTGAGCGGATGGCGTCAGAAGGTCACGTAACACGGGATTCTTCCCTTCAGGGTAAGCTAAGTCACCACTGAAATCCCACTGCAAAGCCAGTGAAGTATACTAGAGAAAAAAATAGCTGGGCTCTTTGGCTGCAGGAATAGCATATGTTTGTAAGTCAAACGTCGCCATGCCAGTACTGGACAGCTGTTTCGGCCTTTCTGGGCCTCATCAGCAGTACGCAGGCAGGCAACGTTTGAGCGGATGGCGTCAGAAGGTCACGTAACACGGGATTCTTCCCTTTAGGGTGAGCTAAGTCACCACTGAAATCCCAGTGCAAAGCCCGAGAAGTATACTAGAGAAAAAATAGCCGGAGCTCTTTGGCTGCAGGAATAGCATATGTTTGTAAGTCAAACGTCGCCATGCCAGTACTGGACAGCTGTTTCGGCCTTCTTGGGCCTCATCAGCAGTACGCAGGCAGGCAACGTTTGAACGGATGGCGTCAGAAGATCACGTAACACGTGATTCTTCCCTTCAGGGTGAGCTAAGTCACCACTGAAATCCCAGTGCAAAGCCAGTGAAGTATACTAGAGAAAAAAATAGCTGGAGCTCTTTGGCTGCAGGAATAGCATATGTTTGTAAGTCAAACGTCGCCATGCCAGTACTGGACAGCTGTTTCGGCCTTTCTGGGCCTCATCAGCAGTACGCAGGCAGGCAACGTTTGAGAGGATGGCGTCAGAAGGTCACGTAACACGGGATTCTTCCCTTCAGGGTGAGCTAAGTCACCACTGAAATCCCAGTGCAAAGCCCGAGAAGTATACTAGAGAAAAAATAGCTGGAGCTCTTTGGCTGCAGGAATAGCATATGTTTGTAAGTCAAACGTCGCCATGCTAGTACTGGACAGCTGTTTCGGCCTTCTTGGGCCTCATCAGCAGTACGCAGGCAGGCAACGTTTGAGCGGATAGCGTCAGAAGGTCACGTAACACATGATTCTTCCCTTCAGGGTGAGCTAAGTCACCACTAAAATCCCAGTGCAAAGCCAGTGAAGTATACTACGGAAAAAATAGCCGGAGGTATTTGGCTGCACGTATAGCATATGTTTATAAGTCAAACGTCGCCATGCCAGTACTGGACAGCTGTTTCGGCCTTCTTGGGCCTCATCAGCAGTACGCAGGCAGGCAACGTTTGAGCGGATGGCGTCAGAAGGTCACGTAACACGTGATTCTTCCCTTCAGGGTGAGCTAAGTCACCACTGAAATCCCAGTGCAAAGCCAGTGAAGTATACTAGAGAAAAAATAGCCGGAGCTCTTTGGCTGCAGGAATAGCATATGTTTGTAAGTCAAACGTCGCCATGCCAGTACTGGACAGCTGTTTCGGCCTTCTTGGGCCTCATCAGCAGTACGCAGGCAGGCAACGTTTGAACGGATTGCGTCAGAAGGTCACGTAACACGTGATTCTTCCCTTCAGGGTGAGCTAAGTCACCACTGAAATCCCAGTGCAAAGCCTGTGAAGTATACTAGAGAAAAAAATAGCTGGAGCTCTTTGGCTGAAGGAATAGCATATGTTTGTAAGTCAAACGTCGCCATGCCAGTACTGGACAGCTGCTTCGGCCTTTCTGGGCCTCATCAGCAGTACGCAGGCAGGCAACGTTTGAGCGGATGGCGTCAGAAGGTCACGTAACACGGGATTATTCCCTTCAGGGTGAGCTAAGTCACCACTGAAATCCCAGTGCAAAGCCCGAGAAGTATACTAGAGAAAAAATAGCTGGAGCTCTTTGGCTGCAGGAATAGCATATGTTTGTAAGTCAAACGTCGCCATGCTAGTACTGGACAGCTGTTTAGGCCTTCTTGGGCCTCATCAGCAGTACGCAGGCAGGCAACGTTTGAGCGGATAGCGTCAGAAGGTCACGTAACACGTGATTCTTCCCTTTAGGGTGCAACATTACACCATATGATAGTAATGGGTAAAACCTGTAGACATCGGAATAGTCCACACTATCCACACGTAACACGTGATTCTTCCCTTCAGGGTGCAACATTACACCATATGATAGTAATGGGTAAAACTTGTAGACATCGGAATAGTCCACACCATCCGATTATGGTGCAGAAACCCACATTATTAATGAAAAGCATGTGCAATACCCGTGCACATGGGAAATGTCTCAAAATACAAAGAAGTCGCGTAGACTGCACATATTCACTTGGATTAAATTGCATGAGAAATGGATTAAATTATGTGAAATGAGGATTAAAAATAATAAAAGGAGGATAAATTCGGATGGCAAATGCATTAAATGTCATGGTATAAGGATTACAATGTACGGCAAGATGATTAATAACGGCGGAAAAAGCTGTAGATTATAGATTATAACGACCATGTCCTAATCAGCAACCCCTATGCAGTGCCCATCCGCACGATCTGCTAGGGGCCCTACTTATCGGCACGCCACGATTGGACGATGGAAATTTGATTTCTAAACGCCCAGAAGCGTATGTACGACTACCGTAGCAGAGGACAGCGATAGCTCCTATGAAAACGCGTAGAATGATGATGATAATCAACCTAAGAATAAAGCATCTGTGGAACGTTCACCGCTTGTACAGAAATACTAAGGTAAGCTGAAGTACAAAGTATTGTAGTAGTTGACGAAGCAATAACTGGGACGATGAGAAGCGCCACCGCTATCTTCCAAAAATGCGGCGCTGGGTAGGGGTGCCTACGACATGGTCGTTATAAACTACAGGTTTTCCCGTCGTATTTAATTTTTGTGCCGCGGAATTTAATCCTTATACCGTGGAATTTAATCCTGATGCCGCCACTTTTAATCCTTGTTTCGCAAGATTTAATCCTTATTCCGCCACATTTAATCCTTATACCGCGGGATTTAATACTTCTTCTGTTGAATTTAATCATTGTGCTACCAATTTTAATCCTTATGGTAGAAGAGCAATCCTTATGCCGTGGAATTTAATCCTAAATTCTCGGGTTATCTTTGCATTACTATTTTCAGTACAATGCGACAGTGTGGGACTACCTGTATGATTTATGACCTGTTTTGACAATTTCCAGGCTTACAGCCATACACTGAGCTTTTTGTGACTATGACTGCTCAATGCACTACTATGTGATAGTATGAGACTACCTGCATAATTTATGATCTGTTATGACTATTTTCTTGGTTATGCTTATAAATTGACTGTTTATGACTATGCCTACTCTATGTAGTACTATGGAACTACTTGCATAAGTTATTACCTATTATGACTATTTCCTTGTTTACGGCTATAAATTGACTTTTTGTGACTATGCCTACTCTATGCACTACAATGCAACAGTGTGGGACTACCAGTACGATTTATGACCTGTTTTGACTATTTCCTCGCTTACAGCCATACACTGACTTTTGTGTCTATGACTGCTCAATACACTACAGTGTGACAGTGTGAGACTACCTGTATGATTTATGACCTGTTTTGATTATTTACATGTTTACAGCCATGCACTGAGCTTTTTCTGACTGTCACTGCTCAATGCACTACTATGTGATAGTATGAGACTACCTGCATAATTTATGACCTGTTATTAATATTTCCTTGTTTACGGTTATAAATTGACTTTTTATGACTATGCCCACTCTATGTAGTACTATGGGACTATTGCGTAATTTATGACCTATTATGAGTATTTCCTCCTTTATGGCTTTAAATTGAGTTTTTTGTGACTATGCCTACTCTGTGCACTACAATGCAACAGTGTGGGACTACCAGTACGATTTATTACCTGTTTTGACTATTTCCTCGCTTACAGCCATACATTGACTTTTTCGCGACTATGACTGCTCAATGCACTACTATGTGATAGCATGGGACTACCTGCATAATGTATGGGCTGTAATGGGAATTTCTCAATTACAGCCTTAAATTGACTTTTTCGTGGCTATGCCAGCTCTATGCACTACCATGGGATAATATGGGACTACCCGCATGATTTATGACCTGATATGACTATATCCTTGTTTATGACTATAACTTGACAATTTGTGACTATGTCTACTCTATGTACTACTATGGTATGGTATGGGACTACCTGCATGATTTATGATCTACAATGACTATTTCCTTGTTTACGGGTATAAATGGACTTTTTCTGACTATGCCTGCTCTATGCACTACTATGGAATGGTTTAGGGATACCTGCACGATTTATCACTTGTTTTCACTATTTCCTCTTACAGCCATCAATTGAGTTTTTGCGACTATGCTTAGTCTTTTCACTACCGTGGGATAGTGTGGGACTACCTGCATGATTTATGAACTGATATGACCTTTGCCTTGCTTATGCCTATCAAATGACTTTTTGTGGCTATGCCTACGCTATGCACTACTATGGGATGGTATGGAACTGCCAGCATGATTTACGGCATGATATGACTGTTTCCTTGTTTACGGGTATAAATTGATGTTTGACTATGCCTACCCTATGCACTCCAATGGGATGGTATGGGACTACCAGCATGATTTATTACCTGCTTTCACTATTTCCTCATTCACAGCAATAAATTAACTTTTGTAGTGATTATGCCTACTCTATGCACTGCAATAGGATGGTAGGGACTGCCTGCATGATGTATGACCTGCTATGACTAATTCCTTGTTTATAACTATAAATTGTATTTTTGTGACAATTACTGCTCTACGCATACAGTGGGATGGTACAGGGCTACCTGCATGGTTTATGACATGTTTTGCTTATTTCCTTCTGTACACCTACATATGGATTTTTGAAGACTATGACTTCTACATGCAATAATGTAGGACGGTATGGGACCGCCTGCAAATATGTCATGTTTTGACTATTTCTTTGTTTGAGGCTATAAATTGCTTGATATGACAATGCCTCCTCCATGCACTACTATGGGATGTTATGGGACTACTGGCATGGTTTATCACCTGTTTCGATTATTTCCTCGTTTACAGCCTTCAATTGACTTTTTGTGACTATGTCTACTCTATGCACTGCTATGAGATGGTATGGGACTACCTGCGTGATTTCTTACCTGCTTTCACTATTTCCTTGTTTATAGCTATAAAATAACTTTTTATGACTATGGCCGCTCCAAGCTCTAGTACTGGATGGTATGGGACTGCCTGCATAATTTACGACCTGTTTTGACAACTTACTCGTTTACACCCATCAAGTGACTTTTTTGTGACCGTGCCTACCCTATGCACTGCCATGAAATGGTGTGGGACTACCTGCATGATGTATGATGTATGTTATAACTATTTTCTTGTTTATAACTATAAAATGACTTTTTGTGACTGCTGCTGTGCACTGCTATGCTACTGGTCTATGCACTACAATTGGATGGGATGTGACTACCTGCATGATTTATGGCCTGTATTGATTATTTCTGTCTTTACGGCTATATTATTTGACTTTCTGTGACTAGGACTACTCAATGCACTACAGTGGGATACTATGGGACTTTATGACCTATTATGACTATTTCCTTGTTTATGCCTATAAATTGGTTTTTATGACTATGCCTACCCTATGCGCTACAATGGGATAGTATGGGAACTACCTGGAACTAACGCGCACTGCCAGGAAAGTAGTTGCTCTGAAGATGGAACATACCCATAGCCAAACACAACACTACCTTCGAGTTGCCTAGAAAAGAACAATTGAAATATGACATTCATAGAAAAATCCCCTTTATTTTTCTCGCATTTTTCTAAATGTAAGTTGGTCAGCAATGACATGCACATCACAGTACGACATCCTGGCCATCAGTTCTTTATAATGTTATTCATGTTCCAATACAATCTATCGCTTCATTGATCTCTTTGCGCGTCGCAGGCCTTGTGTGTTAAAATGACGTGAGCCCAGTCCTTGAATGCTCACATAGAAAGCGTAGACTTATACTATCCCATCGCTCAACCCGAAGTTCATTTGAAGCTGCGAACGTGGAACAGTCATAACATGTCATAAATCGTGCAGGATAGTCTCGTGCTATTCCTGGCCGTGTCCAGCTCACCAACGCTGTGCGCACAAAGCTCTTTTGATCTTTCTGGACACAATCGGACTTCGATCCTTATTGAGAAGGGGCTCATTATTTCATTCCCCACATCACCACCACCAATGGGGTAGAGTATCGCTTCTGGTCATGAAACTCCGCATTTATCATCTTAAAATAAAGTTGTTACTGTTGTATTCCATTGTAGTGCACACTGTAGTCATAGTCACAAAAAGATAATTTGTAGCTGTAAACGAGGGAACTGACATAACAGGTCACTGATTATGTAGGTAGTCTTACAATGTCCCTTTGTTGTGCAAATAATAGTTGTATACGTAAAAATCAGTTTGTAGCTACAAACGAGAATATAGTCATAACAGGTCAAGAAACATTCAGTTATCTTAAATTATCCCGTGGTAGTTCAATTAGTACACACAGTCATAAAAATCAATTTATTGATGTAAACACAGGTTGAGTACAACTTGTGTATTACATTCATAATAAATTTTCCTTTAACAATGAAATAGTCATAACAGGTTATAGATCATGCAGGTGCTCCCATACTACGGTATAGTAGTGCATTTACCAGCGACGATCAATTTATAGCTGCAAACGAGGAAATAGTCATTACTGGTCATAAACATTGCAAGTAGCCCCATATTGACAAATAGTAGTGCATGGCGGAAGAGCCAGTCATAAAAATTAAATTTATAGCCAGAAACAAGGAAATTGTCATAACAGGAAATAAAGCATACACGTAGTCCCATACCATCTCATTGTGGTGCATAGAGTAGTCCTGGTCACAAAAAGTCAATTTATAGGCCTAAACAAAGAAACAGTCATAACTGGCTATCAAACAGTAGAGTAGTAGTATGGTAGCCCCATACTATACTATAGTGGTGCAAAGAGTAGTCATAGTCATAAAAGTGAATTTATAGCCATAAATAAGGTAATAGTCATGTCACTCCATAAACCATGGAGGTAGCCCCATCTACCCCATGGAAGTGTATAGAGTAGGCATATTCACAAAAAGTCAGTTTATGGCTGTAAACGAGGAAATAGTCAAAACAGGCCATAAGTCGTGCAGGTAGTCCCATCCTATCTCACTGTAGTGCATAGAGTAGGCATAGTCAAAAGAAATCAATTTATACCCATAAACAAGAAAATAGTAATAATAGGTCACAAATCATGCAAGGTAGTCCCATACTATCACATACGAATTCATTGAACAGTGATATTCACAAAGAGGTCAATTTATAGCCATAACAAGGGAATAGCCATATCAGGTTATAAATCATGCAGGTAGCCACATACCTTACCATAGTAGTGCATAGAGTGAGCATATTCACAAAAAGTCGGTTTATGGCTGTAAACGAGGAAATAGTCACAACAGGTCATAAATCATGCAGATAGTCTCATCCCATCTCATAGTAGTCATAGAGTAGGCATAGTCAAACATCAATTTATACCCTTAAACAAGGAAATAGTCATATCAGGTCATAAATCATGTAGATAGTCCCATACCATCCCACAGTAGCGCATGGAGTAGGTATAGTCATAAATTCGAATGCGTGGCCATCAACAAGGAAAAACACATAAGTCATCAATCATGCAGGTAGTCCCACACTATCACATAGGAGTGCATCGAACAGTGGTATTCACAAAAAGGTCAGTTTATAGCCACAAAAGGGGAAATAGTCATATCAGGTCATAAATTATGTAGGTAGTCCCATAGCATCCATTAGTACTAGATAGAGTAGGCATAGTCACAATATGTCATTTGATAGAGATAAACAAGGATAAAGTCATATCAGGTCATAAACCATGCAGGTAGTCCCATACCATACCACAGTAGTGCACAGAGTTGGCATAGTCATTTTATGGCTGTAAACGACGAAATAGTCAAAACAGGTCATAAATCGTGCAGGTAGTCCTATACCATTCCATAGTAGTGCATAGAGTAGGCGTAGTCATAAAAAGTCAATTTATAACCGTAGACAAGGAAATACTCATAACAGGTAATAAATTATGCAGGTAGTCCCATACTATCACATAGTAGTGCATTGAGCAGTCATAGTCACAAAAAGCTCAGTGTACGGCCCTGTAAAATAGAAATAGTCAAAACAGGTCATAAATCATACAGGTAGTCCCACACTGTCGCATTGTAGTGAAAAGAGTAATGCAAAGTTAACCCAATAATTTAGGATTAAATTCCACGACATAAGGTTTAAAAGTGGCGGCATCAGGATTAAATTCCAAGGTATAAGGATTAAATTCCGCGGTATAAGGATTAAATACAACGCGAAAACCTGTAGTAGGTCGTGGTGTGAACATGATCATGTGAGGTAGATACGAACGTGCTCCAAATACAATCGGATTTCGTATCAACATCGCAAAACATGTTAATGTTGTACGAGCTGGGAGGGAATTGGTTTCTCCTCACACATGCCGAAACATACTTTCTGACACGAGAGACACAAAAATGATGACAAAGTGTCACGTCTGACGCGAAATGACAGGAGACGCGTGAGTATGCAGAGAAAGGACCATTTTCTATTGGCCAACCAAGTGGCACATGTGCAGTTTGCGTTCCGTAAACTCCTGTGACGGTCAGTAAATTGCAATATGCTGAACTGAGTTTCCTTGGGCAGGTACTTATACTGGTACATCGAGCTCATGCAAAAAGTATCGAAGTAGGGCCAAGTTCAATACTCTCTATACGGGTCCTGTTTAGTGCTTGCACATGTACGTGTGTGTGCAGGAATGATAAAGAAGGAAAACCTAAAAACATTACACAAGGGTCGTGATGTTCGAGATAGTTTGTGTCTAGTCGTAATGTGTCCAAGTGGTTTATTCAAATGTTCAAAGCTGGTCGCGGTTACATAATCCATGCATAGTCGTAAAGTTACTCAAACTCAACGGACGAGCACCAATTCGACTCAAGGCAACACGAATGGGTGCATGGTCCATGCAAGTTCTATGGAAGTCGTAGCTAGCACAGTGAAGCAACACGTTTTTGCTCTCTTCTGCTTCTACGCATATGGCGGTGTGCTCCTAAGGTGAATTGGAGAAGTTCACATTATCGATATTGCATAGAAATGAGAGACCAAAACGCCGAGTCGCTCTGCCATTGGCTCTGCTAGCTTGATTCCTCCATATCTAATGGAACTGTTTGTGCCAATAACATGAAGTAACTGACCACATATTTTTGTTACAGACGACAGCTGCGGAATTCGATGAATATGACCAGAATCTGCTTTTAGAAGCTGGGGTAAGTACAGCGAATAACATTTGTGTCAATGCAGCAAATATTTTTATGTTTAATGGACAGCGTGCAGTATTGAGTGATGTTGACAAGTTTTCCATGCGTGCCAATTAAGAAATGTAATCCAGCAATGCATTGTAGTTTAGTTCTTCGGGAGGTAAACGACACAAATGACAGAACAGAGGAGAGGGGCGCACGAACGCTCCAGGAGCAAACGAAGATTGCATGTGCGAGTGCAAATAAACATTGTTCATAGTGGAGCATTCATCTTGCTCTGTGCGTCATTTGTGTCGTTGTCCAAGGAAAAAAAGTGAATCAGCACCAACAGGTCTATATCGCATCTCCACATCATGTTCAGTGCCACGATACTGTTGAGATGAAGGTGACTGGTGTCTCTATGAAATATTGCCTACGATTTACTGGAAATATGAGAAAATGCAGTTTGTGTTTCATAAATACCAAATCATCATCACCAGCAGCAGAAGCAATGTCTTCAGCGCCCACAGACAAGGGGCGACTCATTAGACACCAACTGGTTCTGAGGTAGCCGCCCCGGAGCGCGAATGTTCTCAGTCAGCACTCACTTAACTCGCTACAAGCGTCACTCGCACACCAGGAGCGTGAGACTCCAACCTTTTTTTCTCTCTACCGTCACTGCGATACATGAAAGCAGACGACAAGCGCCCGTGTGAATAACATTTGCTGTGACATACTTCCTGCTCAGCGCCGGCAGGACAGCCTCCAAAGCGTGGGCTCGGTAGCAAAAGACGGACTTAATGTGTTGGCCTACGCACCCTTTAGGAGAAAGTGTACTATTTTTATAACTATTATCATGCTTTTTCATTAGTGGGCAACGTACACATAGGTATCGGAGGTTATTTGCGCGAAGTGTAGTGCGTTATTGGAGACACAATCACGCCATGCAGCCCTCCTCATAGTAAACAACTCCTATAACGTTAGTTACGAATTCGAATATTTTCCATTTCATTCGCGTTTGAGGGAGGAAGTCCTCACAACTGCAGTTGTTCCTTCCGAGGTTACTATAGTTACAAACTAAGCCAATATGTCCAGCTGTGCATTGCATGAGCAGAAGGCCGGAAGGGGCATCGGTGAGCAAGGAACGCAGTACTGCAAATCTATTTTCGGTGTTTATTGGACGCTCCGGGTGTCTCATACCCCCGATTTGAGTACGCCAAGAGAGAGGCTCCTACTCGCGTCCATGGCACCCACAGGGGGTCTTTGGAATCGTCAAGAGCAATTGGCTGACGTGCACGACCTTGTACAAGCCCATACTTGTCTGGAATCAGCAGGTCTGAAATCTACAGATCCTGCAATAACGTTTCTTCCGATTAGTAGACACGTATGGCGCTGTACCCAGCACGTGTCTATTAGTCGATTATTAGTCGACTATTAGTACGTGCCTTGTAGTCAACACAGGCTGTACTGACAGGGCTTTTCCATGTATTTCCCAGCAGATGTAACCGACAAATGTCGACCCAAAGGGCATACCAATCCTGCTGTCTCCCTCTCCTTCCCATTGTCCTCCTTCCATTTGTCCATGCATCGTGCGCCGCTCATAGCCCATAGCCCCGTTGGCGGCGCTAACACGCAATGTATAATAAACAAAACTCTGTAGTTGGGCACGACAAAAGGACGTAACGTAAACAAGCACACACAAGCTCAGACTGGCAGAAACGATTTAGTTCTGCGTACACTCCATTCCTCTACGCACACTTAGAAACTTGATCGCACCAAAATAGCTCCCCGCAAGGAGCGCCGGCTTTGGCTGGTGTTGAGTGAGTGGCGTCCCACGGACACCAACCCCCCGTCCCAAGTACGGTGCCGAGGGGATTTAAGGTGAAGGGTAGAAGCCTTGAACGGTGGCGGTTCAAAAAATCAGAAGGGAACATATTTGTCACCCTGTCGCCCTATTAGAAGTTAATGGCCAAGTATGTGAAAGCCTGGAAGAACAGGCTAGCGCCCTTTGGAAGCACTCTGAAAGCATTTCAAGCTCTTTCCAGTATAGTAAACAGTTTCTCAAAGTTAAAGATAAAGGGAAGAGAGAGTTAGGGGACTGTTTCCACCACCGACCATCAAACTTGATAGCCACCATCTTCCTGTTCCGTCTGTACACAAATTTCTTCGTATCATATTCGACAAAAAGCTCACATTTCTTCCTCACGTAAAACGCTTGAAGCTTAGATATATAAATTCTCTCAATTTACTAAAAATTTTGGCACACAGGTCTTGGGGTGCAGATAGGAAAATGCTGCACGGGGTGTACACTTAGCTCAATTATGGGAGCATTGTGCACGGTTGAGGTGAGATAATAAAAGAAAAAAGAGGTGGCGGAAAGTGACATTGGAACGATCATGAGACATAGACTCTGTTTTCTAGTATTGGATGATGGCAGCCTTAAAGCGGGCAGGGTCTTGGATGAAAACGAGCGACTCCGGCAGGTGATTCCAGTCCGGAATTTTCTTTGGAATGGAGGAGTACATGAAAGAATTAGTACGACATTGTGGGGGCATAATCTTGTGAACGTGGTAGTGACGCGAAAAAACATATTCCGCAGCGGGGAAAAGACGATCAGTGTTTCTGTTATAGAATAACTTATGGAAAAGACACAGACGGGAGACTTCCCCTATCATCCCCTTTAGTGTTGTATTCCATTTCTTGGAAGACGTCGGAATTCTTACCCTTTTGTAGTTTTAGAATGATGATTTTTATGGATCCATGGCATATTTTCACTAAACATGGTGGTCTCTTTTAACGAGCCCATTCTTATCGTCGCTGCGGCACATTATGACCATAGTTGTCAATGTGCCAAAAAACTCGAATCACCATAATCATCATCATCAACAAAATAGCTACTGTTGGTCTTGACCCCAAGCTCGCACTTCAGTGATCACTCACCTTGCCTGCAAGCTTGCCTGCTTGTATGTTATCTTATCTGTTTGTGCCTGCTTAAAATTGGTATCTTCCTGTTTTTCAGCGGTGTTCATATAAAGCAGTGCCGAACATGGATGTGGGACGACATCTGGTACGGTACTTTCGAAAAATATCTGGTTGAGTAAGTGTAAGTAGTACTTGTGTGAATAGAGTACTAAAAATTACTGCTAAAATAAACGAAAATGATTACTAACAAAAAATAAAAAGTAGACTGACGATGAAGGCTTGTCTTACGTTCCCCCCTGCATTTCTTAGGGACTTTAGGGTTTGTATGTATGTGTTCTTTCTATGTGTTCCAGCCACAGAACATCGATTGTCATCATATTTAATCCCCATCCACGCTGAGAAGAGTTGATCCAACACTCGTTTTCCGCATGCCACGAAATACCTTTCGTCAAAAACGAAATCGCCAAACCTGATTGCGCTAAAAACACACAAGGAAGGTGAGCACGTCGAAAAGCTAAGCGCGAGTCTTGGGAAAGCTCTATACCATCTTTAAATTCTAATACGCCATACAAGTTTGTGTGTGACAGACTGAAGAAATCAAGGGCGATTATGCTAACTTTTCCACTCCTCTTTTACAAGTCAACGGTGCTATCTGTCAGAGCCTCGAAGAACAGGCCAACGCACTTGGCGAGCATTTTCAAAGTATATCAAGCTCCTTACTTTATAGTAAGGTGTTTTTGAAAATCGAAGAAGCTGCTTAGAAACACAGCATAATTAATAATACTGCTGACAATTTTTCGTAAAATGAACCTTTCACCATGGTAGAATTGTCGAGAGCATTATCATCTAAGCACACAGCACCAGGTCCAGACCGCGTCACGTATGCTATGTTACAACATTTATCTCAGACATCAAAAGAAGGGTTACTTGACTTCTGGTATGGAAGGAGGGTAATCTTCCTTCACACTGGAAAGCAGCAACAATAATTTCATTTCTGAAACCGGGAAGGGATCGTTCCTATCCCACTATTGCTCTCACAAGTTGTCTAGGAAAAACTTTTGAGAGGATGGTAAACAACCTCCTTTTATATTATTTCGAGGAAAATCAGTGCCTCAGCCAGCGCCAGTCTGGCTTTCGAGCTGCGTGCTCAACCGTTGATCATCTTGTTGCGTTAGATACAACTATAACGGAAGCATTCGTCAGCAGCATTGTGTGTCGGTCTTTTTCGATTTAGAAAAGGCCTACGACACATAATGGCGATATGGAATTCTGCGTGACCTGTATTCATTTGGAATACGTGGCAGTCTTCTACACTGCATTGCAGATTTCCTCCGGGAAATAACTTTTAGAGTTCATTTGGGCAATACACTATCACGTCCTTTCATTGAGGAGAACGTGTTCCTCAGTGATCCGTTTTAAGCGTTACACTTTTTATTGTAAAGATGAACTCTATAGCAAATGCCATACCGCCGTCAGTCACATATTCACTATATGTAGAAGACATTCAGATATCTTATTCATCGTGTAACCTGGCTATATGTGAGCGTCAACTACAGTTATTAGTCAGATGTTCCCATAAGAATGGCTTTAAGTTCTCCCATGAAAAGACTGTTTGCGTTCGTTTTTCAAGGGTTAGAGGACTATTTTTTGGACCTGCGTTCAAAATAGACTCAAGATACAATTGTTCAATCGGAACATAAATTCCTTGGACTTATCTTTGACGAAAAACGGACTTTTGAAGCACATATCAAGCACTTAAAGAAAATGCATAAAATCATCAAACCTGCTAAAAGTACTCTAGCAAGAATCTTGGGGTGGAGATCGGAAATCGCTGCATCGAATATGTTCCTCCACTGTCCTTTCAAGGCTGGACTATGCATGTGCGGTATGCGGATCTGCGCGACCATCTACCTTGGAAATGTTAGATCCTTTACATCATCAGAGCCTGCGTCTGACCCTTGGAGCTTTCCGAACATCTCCCGTGGAAAGTCTTTATGTAGAATAGAATGAGTGGTCCTTAGAAAGGCGCCGGTTTTATTTTACCACTTCATATGCAGGAAGAAATTACTTACACATGCTTACTTAAGAAAATGCTTACTTAAAAATAAGCACCATCTCGCATTTCGATGTGTTAAGGATGAAGTGTTAAGGAGACACACTTCCAACCGCACTACCGTCAACGAACGACACCAGGGCTACGAGGCTTTCTCCACGACCGCTGGCCTCGACGTCGGATCGCTCAGACAGCTGATTTGAGAGGTGGTACGCGAAGAAGTACGAGCTCTCCTCTGTCCTCAGAAGGCTCAAGACCCTTT
This sequence comes from Ornithodoros turicata, assembly GCF_037126465.1. Classification (NCBI taxonomy): domain Eukaryota; kingdom Metazoa; phylum Arthropoda; class Arachnida; order Ixodida; family Argasidae; genus Ornithodoros; species Ornithodoros turicata. The sequence continues at coordinate 49,737 of NW_026999444.1, read as the reverse complement.
GTCTTTGATCGGTGCGATCATCAAGGACGAGGTTCAGCAGGCAATCCAGACATCGTCAACCGCCAACCCCGACGTCGAAGTACCGAGACTAACCTACGCCGCCGTTGTGAGACAGGTGCCACCTACTCATCCGTCGTACTACGGAAACCGTTGGACCCCTCCTCGGCCTGTCCAACCTACTCCGAGCGTCCCGCCACACAATCAGCCGTTTCGCAAAACGGACGTTTGGAGGACTCCCGACTTCAGACCGCTCTGCTACCACTGCGGAGAGGCCAACCACGTCTATCGCCGATGTCCCTACCGACGACTTGGCCTTCCCGGTTTTTCACCCGACGCCCCCCGCCCCCAGAGCGGTAGTCGCCCCGCCGCAATTGAAGACTATCTACGGCAGCAGAATGCTTCTGCTGGCTCGCGACGCGACCTGTCCCCGAGCGTCCCCCACCGCAGCAGGTCGCCAGGAAGAGCACGTTCATCGTCACCGGCAAGACGACCTGTGTGGCGCAGCCCTAACCGGGAAAACTGAAGACTGCAGCTCCGGGAGGTGAAGCTGCGGACCGACGAGAAGTTACAATTCCTCCAACTCGACGAAGAGCAACACAGCACCAACACGACGCTCGAAAAATTACCAATAACCTGAAAATGCTCATCGACGGCCATGAGATGATTGCGTTAATCGATACCGGAGCCGACGACTCTGTTATAAGTGGTAGGTTGGCTAAGAAGCTTCGTAAGCTGCAAACGAAGTGGGATGAGGCTAACATCGGCACTGCTGGTGGACACGTCGTAACACCGACTGGCCCATGCACAGCAGTCATACAAGTGCGTGACATCCAGTACGTCGTCAGCTTTGCCGTCTTGCCGAACTGTCCACGGGATGTAATACTCGGAATGGACTTTCTAGTCGAAAACGAAGCAATCATCGACTTCACAAATGGAGTTCTCTTTTAAAACGGCGGAAACAGCAGAAGACAAGTGGTGGGCACGAATAACCCCGGAGAAACGCGCAAACACGGACGTAACCGCCGCGACGACTCAGCACGTCAACCTGCCTCCCTTTTCGTCAGTCCTTGTGACCGCTACGTGCGAGAGAGCACCGACTGGCTGTTTGTTGGCTGAAAGCAACACGCAACTTCTCCTCGAACGAGGAATTGGGATAGCAAGAGGAATTGTGCCCGTAAGAAACGGAATATTCGAACTCCTGGTCACAAATTTGCGCCCGGAGCCACAACACCTGGTGAACGGCACGAAGATAGCCGTCATCGTAGACCAATACTCCACCACGGATGTTTGCCTGATGGACACTGCTGGCATCGTGGTCACCACGGAACACGAGGCCGAACATTTCGACGTCAACCCTCAACTCAATACATCTCAAAAGCAAACCTTTCTCCAGATGCTCAACGATTTCAGTGACTGCTTCGCTGCGTCGTCGAAAGCAAGACAAACGCCCATTGCGAAGCACCGCATCGTCGTCGACGAAAAGGCCCGTCCAATTCACCGCATGCCGCACCAGGTCTCCTGCAAAGAGCGAGAAACGATCCGAACGCAAGTAGAAGAGATGCTAAGAGATGACATTATCCAGCCGTCGACCAGTCCGTGGGCATCGCCGGTGGTACTAGTGAAGAAGAAGGACGGAACACTCAGGTTCTGCGTCGACTACCGGAAACTCAATGAGATAACGAAGAAGGACGTCTACCCGTTACCGCGCATCGACGACACGCTCGATCGCCTTCAAAACGCAAAATTTTTCTCTTCCATGGACCTCAAGACGGGGTACTGGCAAATTGAAGTCGACGAACGGGACCGTGAGAAGACTGCGTTTGTCACTCCGGATGGACTTTACGAATTCAAGGTTATGCCTTTCGGCCTTTGCACAGCACCAGCGACGTTCCAGCGTGTTATGGATACAGTTCTCGCCGGGTTGAAGTGGCAAACCTGCCTGGTGTACCTCGACGATGTTGTCGTCTTCGCAAGAACATTCGAAGAACATGTTGAACGGCTAAAGCAAGTCCTCGAGGCTATCAGAACTGCAGGGCTGACGTTGAAGCCTCAGAAGTGTCGATTCGGCTACGAGGAACTCAGATTTCTCGGCCATCTCGTGAGCAGCGACGGCGTACGCCCCGACCCGGAGAAGACGGCGGCCATCGCAAATTACCGTGTTCTTTCTAACGTGAAAGACGTTCGAAGCTTTCTTGGCCTTTGCGCCTACTCCCGACGGTTCATTCCGAACTTTTCAAGAATTGCGTCACCCTTGAATGCCCTCACGAAGGACGGATCCACGTTTATCTGGAGTGAAGCCCAGCAACAGGCGTTTGATGAATTGAAGACGCGTCTACAGACCGCACCCGTGCTTGCCCACTTCGATCCAAACGCCGAAACAGAAATACACACCGACGCAAGCAACGATGGTCTAGGAGCCGTGCTCGTTCAACTACACGACGGCGTCGAACGTGTCATCGCTTACGCAAGCAGAACGCTAACCAAGGCAGATAAGAACTATTCGACGACCGAAAAAGAGTGCCTTGCACTCATATGGGCCATCACAAAGTTGCGCCCCTACCTGTACGGACGGCCGTTCAAGGTGGTAACAGACCACCATTCTCTGTGCAGGCTGGCTGGTTTAAGGGACCCCTCAGGACGCCTAGCGAGATGGAGCCTCTGATTACAGGGGTGTGACGTAACCGTCACTTACAAGTCAGGTAGAAAACACAACGACGCCGACTGCCTGTCCCGAGCACCACTCCAGCGACAGGACAACAGCCTCGAGGACGATGACGCCTTCCTCGGTCTAATGAGCGCGACTACCATGTCTACCAAGCAGTATAACGACCCCGAATTGAAGACACTCGTCGACTATCTGCAGGGCCGCGCCGACAATGTTCCTCACATCTTCAGAAGATCACTCCCAAGTTTTTCCTTACGTAATGGTGTTCTCTATAAAGAGAACCACGCACCACAAGGGGCTACGTGGCTTCTTGTTGTGCCTGGGGACATGGGCACTGAGATTCTTGAATCCTGCCACGACGAACCGTCATCAGGTCAATTGGGATACAGCCGGACACTGGCCCGTACAAGGGAAAAGTACTACTGGCCAAAACTGGCCAAGACCGTACACCACTACGTAAGGACGTGCCGGGATTGCCAACGACGAAAAACGCCGCCGGTACGACCTTCTGGGTACCTTCAGCCAATCGCACCGCCGTCGGCGCCGTTCGAGCAGATTGGGATGGATCTACTCGAGCCCTTCCCACGTTCGTCTTCCGGAAATCGTTGGATAATCGTCGCCACCGACTACCTGACACGCTATGCTGAGACTAAGGCACTTCCACAGGGCACAGCAACAGAAGTGGCGAAGTTCTTCATCGAGAACATCGTACTACGGCACGGAGTTCCGACCGCCTTAATCACCGATAGGGGAACGGCATTTACAAGCAGGCTAACACAAGAAATCATTCGACTCAGCCGCACCGCTCACCGGAGGACAACGGCGTACCATCCGCAGACGAACGGGCTCACCGAACGCCTAAACAAAACCCCTGCCGACATGATTTCGATGTACGTCGACGTCGAGCACAAAACATGGGACGAAATAATGCCTTACGTCACGTTCGCCTATAACACGGCTGTCCAGGAAACAACGGGATTCACACCGTTCCGCCTTGCACACGGCCATGACGCATCGACTATGCTGGACGCGATGCTGCCCCACGAACCCAGTGATGTGGAAAACGACGCTCTGGACTTCACACAGCGAGCAGAAGAAGCCTGCCAGCTGGCCAGACTACGGATTGGTCAACAACAACGCGTCGATGAAAGAAGATACAATTTGCGCCGACGAGACGTATGCTTCAGTCCAGGCGACTTGGTATGGGTTTGGACGCCGATTCGACGACGAGGCCTGAGCGAGAAGCTACTGAAGCGGTACTTCGGTCCCTACAAAGTACTTCGACGCATTGGAGACCTGGATTACGAAGTGGTACCTGAGTGCAGCGTTCCCTCTCGACGACCCCCGAGGACTGAAATTGTTCACGTCGTTCGACTCAAGCCGTACAAAAGCAGGTAGCACTGAAGACTGGCTGGAAGGAAACATGAAAAAAAAAGAAGGAGAAGAAACGGCATCGAGACGATGCCCCGTCTACGGAGGGGGCAATGCCACGAATCATCATCGCGAAACTTCCAGGGCAGGCACGAAACGGTACATCTCATCCCGGCGCATGCTGAAGAAGAAACAAGAAGCTTCCAGACACATCGCCTGCTCTCTGGCAAACGCACGTGTTGTTTCTAGACTTTTCGGCGCGACGCTTAAATGCTTGGGCGCTCCAAGCTGGAGCATTCATTCTTTGGACTCAGTTGTGTTCAGAGAGCCATCACTCTTGTGTTTTGCTACCAAGTAGTCTAATAAACCATTCGCTGTTTATTCGACGACTCGCCGACCCATTTCGCTTCGTGACAATAGCATACACAGATAAAAAGCAAACTGACTTCTTTGGGACTCCACAGTCGGCGGCTGTCGTGGTCAGAACTCACGTCTTGCTGTTACGGTTCTAGGTTATATAAGTCACTCTGCTGAGTTACACTGCAGACGGCGTAGACAGGAACACACCTGGTCCTACAGCGAAATGAACTTTGCCATTCACGTGTGCACTGGGTCTGTGACCTGCTGCCATCCTCGGAAACAAGTCTGCTTGCGTTGATATCATACACAGATAAAAAGCAAACTGACTTCTTTGGGACTCCACAGTCGGCGGCTGTCGTGGTCAGAACTCACGTCTTGCTGTTACGGTTCTAGGTTATATAAGTCACTCTGCTGAGTTACACTGCAGACGGCGTAGACAGGAACACACCTGGTCCTACAGCGAAATGAACTTTGCCATTCACGTGTGCACTGGGTCTGTGACCTGCTGCCATCCTCGGAAACAAGTCTGCTTGCGTTGATATCATACACAGATAAAAAGCAAACTGACTTCTTTGGGACTCCACAGTCGGCGGCTATCGTGGCCCGAACTAACGTCTTGCTGTTACGATTGTAGGTTATATAAGTCACTCTGCTGAGTTGCACTGCAGACGGCGTAGACAAGAACACACCTGGTCCTACAGCGAAAGGAATTTTGCGATTCACGTGTGCACTGGGTCTGTGACCTGCTCCCAGCCTCGGAAACAAGTCTGCTTGCGCTGATATCGTACACCGATAAAAACCCACATGACTTCTTGGAGACTCCACAGTCGGCCGCGATCGTGGCCCGAACTAACATATTGTTGCATTCTAGGTTATATATGTCACTCTACTGAGTTACACTGCAGACGGCGTAGAGAGGAACACACCTGGACCTAGAGCGAAATTAACTTTTCGCTGTGAAGTGCGACTGTGATATTTGGAACATGTCCCCCTTTGTTGCTTGATTTGTTTGCACGAATTTTCGTAGAAGACTGGGTTGTCTAATGTTGTGTTTTACTTTGTTGCAACCTGTGTTCTTCGTCATCATTACTATTATTATTCAAAGCAGCTTCACACCTTCAAGCGATTCTGATTTACTCTGCATTGCTTGGTCTACAGACGGGACGCGCTGGCTGTATTTCCTTCCTTTCCTAAGGAGTTGTTTGCCTAAGAATATGTTTCACGCAAGAATTTATGTTTTATGAGGTATTCAATGTCGAGCTCGTCGTAAATCTGAACATTTAGCACACCCACCATGCCTACCGAAACTCAACTGCAGCGTATTCTAGAAGAGTACTCTCCACATCGTATATATTTCTGATAACTGCTTGTTGCTTAACACATTTATTGTTCAATCATGTTTCCAATACTGTGCAATACAACCATAATCCCGAGACTCAGGGACACAATCCAACGACACCAGTTCGCCTTCGTCATTGTCACCTTATATTATTGTGTTACATCAGTCTGAAGTCACGAGTTGAGGTAACTAAAAAGAATCAAGAAGCCCCAGTAGTCGCGTAGCATGCCCTATATTTTGCAATTACGAAAACCACAAGTAATTGATACTATTTCAAATAAACTGCTTTTTGGTCTTCTGGCAGAAACCTGCTTTCTTCGCGAAAGAACTATTCCATTTGCCACCTGGACAGAGAGTCCTCAGCTGTGCAGGCAACTCTAAGGGTGTTGGCACTATGCTCAAGTAGCTGAAATGTCGACATTTAGCTCAAACAGTACAATATAACTAAAATATATAAGACCTAACATTTACATATACACATTATGTGCTACACATGCATAATTTTTATGCATATGCAAACACAGGATGTACTCTATTACACGCTGTCACACAGCTCAACTAACAACTGTATTGGCACCAGCGTTACCAGCAAATAAGGGCCAAAGTAGCTGCACAAGGTTTACAGGATTCCCAGAACAAGTTGAACTGGTTGAACACAGCAGTACACCACTGATATGGTAATGGTTGGTAAAAATGTTCCTTCTTGGTAACGTGAAGCAAAGTGCATAATTGTAGCAGGAACAAATCTCATGAGGACATAATGCATCAAACGTAGGTTTCTTTAATTTAGAGGTTACCTGCAGAACACTTGCTGGAGTTGTTCTGGCGTTGTTACCCTGGTGAGAGACTTCAGCTGCCATACACATGGGCTTCCCTTGTTTGAGAAAAGAAAATGAATAACACAGAATACGACTCCAGTTCCGGTGAATACAAATGGATGTAGTCCACCTAGGTAATGATTATAAGATAAGGAACAAAAGTCTGCAGCTCTTAAAAGCACCTTAGCTTATTCAGGTATAAACAAGAAAATGTCCCCCTCAATATCATATGATATGATAAACTGATGTGATTTATTTCAGTTTACCTGATCATATGCACAATCATAAAAAAAAAACTTGTGAACAATACACAGAGCCTGAATGGGAAGCAAGATAATGCTGCAAAGAGTAAAAGTAAATATGGAAGGGGGCTGCACATCATTTGTTCACTCTGAATAGTGGGTTGCAGCTCTTGGCCATGCTGTCTCAACTCAGGGATTTCCTGCTCTGCTGAGGAAGTTACCTCTAAACATGAAAGCACATATGTGAAGGGAAAAGCACGGATGCATATGTTCAATATGTTTAAGCATGGTTTCTAAGGTCATGCTAAACGAAGTCTATTTCTATCAACAGTGCATCACCTGAGTTTGGTGACGAGATTCGGTAGCATTCATTTTGTCTTCTTCTTTACACTTCCTCCCTCTCCCCCATGTGTGCCCCAAGCGACCACGAGGTTCCAATCTTGTTAGCCCCAATAACGAAAAGTACCCAAACTTTTGTGCCGTTTAGGTGGATGGTCTTTCCTCGGTGTGGACAGGTATTGTGATGGCACTACACCTTTATTCAAACGACACTGAGCTCGGTATCCAATGCGTTAAAGAGCTTAAGTGTCTCTTTCGTAATCGCAATCATGAAAATGTTCGCTACAAACACAGGCAGTCGATGGAACTGCGCCTTCTTTCCTCGATCCGATTACTTCCTGGCATCAAAAGCTGTCCGTCTCGCCACTGAGAAGCATATGACATTGGATGCTCGGTGAATATTGACGTGAATTAGGGCAACCAGCCACCCAACATCGTCTCGGTATGTCGGCAAAAACGAGAGGATGCGACTGCGATAGACTGCGACCACCGCGCGGAAGCTGGCGTCATGGAGAATTCCACTCCCTATGAACGCATAGGCGGGATCCTACGGCGCATGCTCCTGGTGGGACCACGACACGTCACGATGACGTGTCGCGGACCCGATCGTGGTTCGCGTCAAGTTACTCACCGTGTCTTCGTGCGGCAGCTCGACACGGCGGGACGCCAGCTGTACTGCCTTTGCGGCTGCGTTTAAATTATCTCCCGGAAAAACACCTCGCATGACGAAGGTAAAATTCTGGTTCCAGAATCAGAAAACTGTTTTCTTTCTGATGAAAACGAGAAAAAATATAATTTCATAGTGCCTCTAAGAGACTCACGATGGTGGTGGTGGTGGTGAAAGGGCTCGCCTTTGTCGGCCTCACAGCGGTGATTGGCCCCGCCACAGCAAACGTGCCACCAGCGAATTAGAGCGCTGTCAGCAGAATGTGTTGCACGCGCTTGTAGATTTCTAGTACATGGGCCCTATTGAGATATGAACAACTGAAGCCTGCTGTATGTTTTGTCTCGAATTATTGTGCATGGTACAACCAGCTAGCCTGCATCCACCTATTGTTTGCATTGGCACATTGGCCTCCACAATGCGCAAGCACACTAATCTAGGCGACAAACCAAGACTTGACGTGGCGTCACACTGCACACACTCGTTTGTTAATTATCGCGGCGCCCGTTCAGTAAGGAGGTTAGATTTATTGCGAGGGATCTAGCAGATTGGAACGTTTTACCTCACCGATATTGCTGCCGCCCTCGGCCGGGATCGAACCCACGAGCTTGAGCTCAGCAAGCCAACACATCACCGACTGAACTACCGAAGAGGGCCTGCGACCTCCTAGAACCTTCCCGTTAGCAGCTGGCGCTGTGAAAGCATACATCTGTTGAAAGCGGCCGGTATCTGTCACGAAGAAGAAGCAGAAGGAAGCAGCGCGAGCTCATGCAACCGGACGTGCAGAAGTTCGAACAGTCCAGTCGTCGTTCAGTCATGCATGGACCTCACCGGACGTGGTTTCTTGGGCTCACATAATCCCGCTTCACGTTGCACATTCTGGAAGGCGAGTCTTACGTTAAGAGCTTTGTGTGCATGCTGCTATATCTGTCAAGATACGCGCATCTCATGATTGGGTTAAAGCACAGTATATACCGTTCGCAGTTCCGCGAATGTTAGCAGAAGCCGAGGCGTACTTTATGCGTTACTTTTCCTTTCTTCGAACTATGAGTAAACTACAGCACCCGGTTAAGGCAGGGGTATCGTTGACATAGATAGAATCTCCGAATGGGAACACCTAACACTGTAGTAAATTTTATGCCTGTAACACCGGCACCAACGCTTGTGGTAGACTATTAATGTAATATGTGTAACAGTGGATGCTATGTCAGAGTAATTCTATGGTATACGATATTGTCGAATGTCTTCTGATATTCATAGTGTTACGACTATTATTTCAATACATTTGCAATTACAATAATTTTTCGTAGGCTACATCAACCGCGGGGGCCTACAGCTGAACAGCAGCGGCGGACACTGTCGACCCCTCGTAGATGAACAGGTGGAGCTGTGTGCCCTATCAATGAGAAAATAAAGTAGCTTTTCTGTTCGGTCTGGACATTCCTCATTGGCCCGTAACGCGTGCGTTTTGCGAAGGTCAGGCACTCGAGTCACCTCGCGTTATTCACCTCGTTATTCTTTCACCGCTGTGGTTTTGAGATCACGTTATCAGTGCTGTTATCCGGCAATATCCCGAGATGGAATGTTTTAGCGTAACGGAATTCAAGTGAAGCGATTGTGTCGTGGCTACTAATTTTGCTATTCTTAGTAGAAAGCCTAACTCTGACCACGACGGAGGCAACCACTCAGGAAGTTTTCCTTGATACTACGACTGCGATTACTACGACCATGGTGCCAACTAAGACTACCCACACTACGGCGACTACGACCACGGCGCCAATTGAGACTACCACCACGACTACCACTACTACGACTACAACCACCACGACTACCACCACTACGACGACAACAACGACCACCACGACTACCACCACCACGACTACCACCACGACGACGACAACGACAACCACGACGACTACTACCACCACCTTGAAACCACGTAAGGGGTTTATATTGTGAATCCTTGATATTGACGATTATCGGTGCAGAAGTGTTATTTGCATGTTGTGAATTCTGTTCACTGCATCACTGCAAATCCATAATGTCGTTTCTTGCCCAGCTTTGCCTCATAAGTTTCTTGCCTGCGTCAGTTCAGTCGTTCAGGGAATATTTCACCCACTGGACGATGTGTGTTACTTCATGTTCTTCACCGTCCAAGATATCAATCAACTAGAAAACAAGAATCTCGGTCTTGCGAGAAGCAAAGTTGGTATCGACATACCGAGCTCGTAAGTGAAGTAGTTCTATCTCTGAAAACGAGCATGCGTCGAGATAACCTTTAGTGTGCTGAGAAGCGCGTGCCCTGGTGCATTGGTGGACGTGTTGGTGGGCTCTGTTTCAGAAAAGCCAACGCTAATCAGGGCAAACTTGAAAATTCCATCGCAGCGTACTGGCCAAAGATCAGAGACTTCGCTGTCCTGGACATGGAACTCCGTCCAAGTGTTTCAACTTATGTCAGTCATGTCGAAGCATTTCTAACAGTAAGCCCCGTTTCTTTCGAAAAATTGTGCTGTCAAATAGGGAAAGCTGACGGCGACGCTGCACAAGCGCGATAAGGCTGCCGTGGTAGTTATTTTCATCAGATTCGAGTGTCACCTTGGAATCAAGGGTGGACTGAGATATGGGGGGAGGGGGGGCATCCGAACATGCCGACACCCCTCTCTTTCTGTCGTTACATCGTTTCGATTCACCTTGACAGTGTAGCAGCATGCTATCCACGACAGGACCCACTCCCCCGCCCTCAGAAAAATCATCGATCCTGCTTGTAGTACCTATGTCATTTCCCGGCGTGCCCTTATTGTGTCCGTGAAAACGGTTTCATCGCGGCAGTTGATTCGCGCTTGAAAGTTTTTATCGAAACGTAACACATCACATGGAACATGTAATAAACATAGTCCGGTGAACTGTTGTCAGCATGTGGGCCCTTTAATGTCCTATTGGGAATATTAGGGGGCGTCAAAAGGTGCGTTCTAGTATCCGCCGCGTGATAGTCCACAATCCCTTACTTGATTCCTTTGTCGCGGATCTCTGAAGCTCATGCATTGGTGATTCAACTGCCACAGGATGCAATTTTATGGGCAGCGTGCCGAAGAAGCCAACATTACACAAACCTAACCATTCGCATACCACTCGCTCATTTCAAACGCCAACTGAGTTGAGTGTCCTGCGCGTGCGTTGTCGAAATTGCCACCAATACCAACAATGACAACGTTGTAGTGACTAGGTGTTGACTGAATTCTTTCAGGAAACGGACAGACTTCTAAATATCCACATGAGAGCAGAACCAACGCCAAGGAGGAACTTTGGCTACGTGCTTCTAGGCGTGGCTATACTCCGTGGAAGCCAACAACCAAGCACCCTCATGGCTAACTTCAATCAGCTTGTACAGTGAGTAGACCATGTGTGTCCGACGTGAGGGTCCGGGGTGCTGCTTATACGAGTATCTTAGCGGCAGGCTTCGAAAGGATGGAAATGTTGCTCTGATTACTTGCACACACTTGATGGTTCAACGAAACCGCGTTCAAGTCATACGCACCAACACTCACATAAACATACTTTTTCTACCTGGTCTTGTCCCGAAAGAGCCGCGAGTAAACTCAGTCGCCCATATTCACCAAGCCACTTAAACCGTTGTTTAATGACGTCGGGTTTAAATAGATCACGTAGTCTCTCCGGCTCTGAAGCTGAAATGCACTCGCACTATACACATTGTCACGAGCTGAGGGGAGGGAGAAAGTAGCTCACAATTTGGTCAACTTTGCACGCAGCATCTGCAGACTGCTAACCGTGGTATCGACATCATGACTACATGGGCTGCTTGACGCTCTACTGTTGAGTTTATATGCCCCTGTGGAGGCTCTAATTTGTCCATACAAATCTGTTTACACAAAACACTGCTCGCAATATTTGCTTGTATGCCTCTGCGGGATATTTCTACATGTACTTTTATCGAATAACCAAGTCTGATGTCCTAAAGACATCCTTGCCTTTTTTAATCAAGATTTCTCCCAGTCGACATGTACAGCAGCACCATGGATTGATGCCGATAAGCATAAGCCGATCTCACCAGCACAAAATTGCGCCTAGAAACAAGCTCATAGCGATTTCGAAAACATAGTGCTTTCATAATGACACAGAACGCAATAGTGCATTCCTAGGGAGCTTGCATCTTTCTGGGCAAGCAAACAAAGCTTTAAAGGGGATGTAGAGCTTCCTGCATGTGGTGCCTTTTCCAGAGTGAGACCTGCAATATTGTACCTTGTTAATGCACTGGGACGTCCCACATATAACACCAGGTACCCTCTGAAGACTACTCTTTTGGGACGTCACTCTTAACATATCAAAGACGAGCAACGTGCTCGATAATTATGCCTTCACATCCTGGGCAACATGTACCATCCTCCGCTATATAGCTGTAAAGCACATGGAGGTATAGCTCCTCCATGCGACCACCCCCTTCTCCCTCGCTCTTGTGACCTCCGTTTACACGACTGATGCATTTTTAACAGGACACACTTAACAGTAAACTAGGGACACAGATCTTTCACAAGTACCGGTGGTCACTATAGTGTGCAACAAATCGTTAAATGTATCAATCAGAACCAGTAACGGCAGCACAGCAAACACTATTGTTAATGATGCATAACAGAGGCACTAGGTGTTGTATTTAAGGAACCACGCATAATCAGCGCCGCTTTTGTTGCTGGAGGTAACCCCTGTTTGTGCGCGACCTCCTGTCAGCTTTGGATCGGAAAGCGACTTGTGTGTAGCTGCCAATGTTGACATCACTAACGTGGACGATATCGGTTCTAAATTTGCAGAGCGGATTTCAAAATTCCACTCCATACCGATAGCACTTACGATAGTACGATACTTTTTTTTTTTGGCGGGGGGTTTATTGCCTCACTTACTTCGCTCACGGGTCCATCACAACGTTCTTTTTCCTTAATTTCTGCAATTTCGACTTAGGCAACTTAGGCACTTTCGAAAAGTAGGCAACAGTATCTAGCAAAAACTATTTTGGGTTTTTTCTCGAACTGCTCATTTACAGCTGATCCGCGCTAGACCGGCTTTAAACTACACCCACCCTTAGTTTAAATCAGTCCTATGCGAATACATGAGAGCTAGACCATTACTAGAGCGCCGGGTTTACGCCGTGTGAACGGCGAACAAAATGAGACATTGAGGGCAAATATTGATTGGAGTGCAACAACATCCGCCTTACGAACGCTTCTAGCAGCTTTACAAGTCTAAACTTACCTGTAATTCGCCGAAAAATTTCCGGCGAAGCGTAGATTAGGCCTATGCACTGTGCATACAAACTCCATGGAGGCCGCCAAGGGCCTCACGGCAGTGTTCTCGGCAGCAAGTTCTCACGCGATCAATTTAAACCAGACGTGAGCAGACGTCACTGAACCAGTGACTAAGTGGGACTGCTGAATACGGGAAAGTAAATTCATTCTTCCTGGACAATAAACCGCATCGTCTGCGTGTCATCTGACGCCAGAAAATGATGGATAGCGTGGCAAAACCATTCTGAAATGGCGCGCTCACCCTGCGATTTCCTAGTATCTGGTACCATCTCCACCACCACACACTAGCAGCCGCGACTTCGCCCCAATTTCCAGCTACCGATCATTTTTACTATATATCTTAACGTATGCGTTACATTGTCGTGGTCATCACGTGCGTCCAGGTTCGTACTGTGCGTGTGTGGACGGTGTGGGCAAACATTACTGTACGGTTGCTGCTATTGAATAGAATAGGCTCCCTAGTGCGCCGAAATGAATGTCTCGTAAGTCTTGTGTCGATGTCTACTAGCTAGATAATCTGCGGTATGGGCTTCTGGCTGCTTCTCATGATAGAAATTTCTGTTTACAGAGTAATTAAGCCAGACGCATTGGTGTACCGAACAACTCTTAATCGTAATATAACGGACCCAAACGTGTGCAGGGCTACAGGACCGTCACCCTGGCAGGGACCTGGCATGCCGTCTATGCAGTCATCATTCGTAAGCAAAGTTGTTTAATGTTTGGAAACGGAAAAATCCGTCGCATGGGTACTATTGTACGATGGAAATAGTGTCACTCGCAATATGACATTGGCGCGGTTTCACCAACGCTGCTTAGCTTCGAACTAAGGTCAAGGGTAGCTAAAAACTGAAATTAACACTTTAATTACTTTTAGCAACATTAGTCAGATATGTGCTGAGTGTTTTAGTGACAATAACTACTCTTGAAGTAGAGTTCAGGGTTACAATCAAGTTCAGGGACTGCTGATCTCGGTTCAAACGTTAATCTGTGTTGGTGAAACCGTGCTACAGTAAAATATGCAGTCGCAGACCCAGACCAGAACGCTGGCAGGTTGACCGACCTTGTACGGGAGAACATTTATAGCAATTGCGTCGTCTACTTGATAGATAGGGAAACTTGCACAGGGAACTGGAATGATTCCCCAGTCAACTGACGGGGACGCTGTTATTGCCGCAAACAACTGTTTCTATGAGTGGAGTATACAGCCGCGTACAGCTGGACAGAACAGTTGTGACGAGCAGGTTAGTACGCGTCGTGGGCCAACTTCACAGGTAACTGTGTCGACATGCGTCTGGAAGGTCTGCAGGAAAACCGGAGAGAGCACATCCGCCAGAAGAATTCATTCCCACGACCTCAACAAACGAGCCAACCAGCCATGCCATTTGGTCTTTCGGCAAAGATCGAGGCGAGTTCCCAGCTGACAGATGGCGTCGATAAGAAGATGCCTGGCTACGCACGCGCGCTAGATTTTGCCCCATCTTTCCCAGCTGTGGTACTGCGGTTCAGATTACGGCAAAAGAAGGGCAAATGTCACGAGTTTTGCTGAACGAGGTGTTCATACGCTCTTAGCTAAGCAAAATGTGTGCTCACCCCATGCATATAAGATGTTGAAGCTACCATTACTGTTCTTGCAGGTTGAGTCGCTGTCATTCAGGCATGTGACTGGGTTCCAACCGCTGCCTTTGAAAACAGCGGAATTGCTCTCTTTTAGCGCTGCGGCCCTTTTAACTGCCTATACGAATCCTTATACACCACCCACAGCTCCATGCCGGAGTGTCACCCAGGCGAATCCAAAAGAGTTGGTAAGCCGAGATTGACTGTCATGGTTTGGACACTGAACGTTATAGGGGTAAGGAAAAAGGACCTAGAGACAAGGTGGCAAGAACGACACACAGAATACAGAATCCTCACTTCGGTTGTGTCGTTTTTGTTCCGTGTCACTAGGTCTTTTCCCCTTTAATCGTTATCCCAGTCAGTCTGCGCCCTACATCGCCTTCTAAAGGAAAGGAGACACTTTCCCCAGTGGCCAAAAGGATAGCGTCACCAGTCAGGCTTTTAGTGACAGGTGTCCTCGTTGAAAATGAGGAATACTAGATGCAGCATTGTTCTTTGGGGAAACGAGAAGCACTCAACGTCTGCCGGAAAAAAGCAGTTTCAGAAACAGACAGCGAATGACACACTCCACAGCCGCTGGCCACTGCCGCTGGCACAGCGCTATGTTGGACCCAGGCGCGGATCAAATGAGTGGGAATGTCTTGACCCACATATCTGCCGGTTTTTGCAATTGACCTTAGTGTAGTAGTATGCTGCCCAGTGGAGGTCCCCCTACAAAAAAAAATAATTAAAGAGAACGTTGTGCCTCTGGTAGTATCCAATTGTTTTATAAGTATTTGCGCGTTTCTGCTCCTTGTTATTACAAACAGCAATAAGATGTGGGAGCCAGAATGAATACCGCCACCCGTTTACGCCATCAATTCACGGCCGCTCACTTGGTCAGAATATGGTTACATACGTACAGTGAACTATGCAAGTATCCGTGGTAATAAACAGCGGCAAGATATAGACGAACAACCGACCACATTTTTCGCTGGTCATTTCATGGCAACTCTGACTGAGCTGGGAAACTGCTATGTGTGCGACCACGCTAGATTGCCCACCAGAATCCCCGCTACCCGAAATCAGCCGGGAATCTAGCTATTTTAACAGCTTCAATCGTGTTCGTCTTCGGCTATCGTCGTCTGCTAACCCACGTGAGCTTCGGCGTGTGGGCCAATGCGGGCTCTCGCCACACTCTCGGTGCGAATGTGACTACACCTTATATAGTTACCGTAACGCACTGCCCGATTGTATCGAGGCTGGGTGAAAAAAGTGTTATGCCTGCTCGGATTCTGGCAAAAAAGAGAAATAAAATGGCAAGGAAATGACTAGGCGAGTTCCCCATTACTATATTGCGGCGAAAACTGGAAGCAGACGAGACAAGCGTGTTGGCCGCTCTCCCGTTAGCGTGCCCTACTTCACGTCCTGAGGTCCTCAGCTGCAGAGGGAGCCGAACATTACCATATTGTTCCCATAAAATTAGTGATTAGTGATTTTTTATGTAAGGGTTGTCTGCATGTTGCACGTACCACAGTGTTGGATAGCGGGTGATTTCGACCAGCTGGGGTTCATCTGACGTGCGTCGTAAATCTCTGACAGACGGTGCTGAAATCAATGTGTACCTCTTCCACATGCTACAGTCCTCGGTCGACTTTCCACACGTTACCGATTCAGCTACCGAGGACGGCTATCTTTCTCGTGCACACGTTTCGTGATGGAATTGTCTTTTTAAGTGTGACGTGAAAGGCGTTTTCACTGTCACAATCCTGTTTCGAACATCAGGGGCTATGTTCTCAGAGATCCGGCAGAGAAATTTAGTTGGAAGGTTGGATTGGTTCGTGAGCGATTCCAGTAGTGTATGCGTGTTCTAAAAACGCTAAATGATAACGTATGCCATTTGATCTGTTGCACTAGTTTTGTAGTAATGCCGGCTTTTACCTTGAGTCCCTATTTTCAGGTGTGCCAAAATGGACGATATCATGATATAGTGATCAACCGTAATATGTACCTTGAAACCGACACCACCCGATTCGACAAATGGGGCAGTACGTTTGACAGCACTATCATAGTAGCGTACGACTCGGATTGCACTATGTCGACAAAGGTATGTATGCCATTGTGAAGGTCCTCTATCTTAGTAGCCTTACCACAGCCAATGCGTGTATATATAACTGTATAAGTGTATATAAAAGTGTATATTTTATTATAAAAGTGTATATGAGTGTATATAAAAGTGTATATTTTATATTCCCTTATTCTCTCTTACACTGTATGCTTTTTACATTTCTGGTGATGCTTATACAGGGTGCACTAGGTAAATGCGAACATCTTCTTAAAAAATATATGCATCACTTTTTCCGAGGTGCCATATTGCATATGCTGAAGGGTACTCCTTAGAAGGGCATTAGTAAACTCCTAAGGCAATGTCTTAATTTACTTTCAATACTTACGTTTTAATTATATTATTCTTTTCAGAAAAAGAAATCCGTTCGCTAGATCATCCGCACAAAAATCGTGATAGAACACTTTTTTTTTGTTCATTGCGCATCTCGGAGACGCGTTTTTAGTTCACTCCCAGTGTGAGAGAGGGAAAGACCACGCATTCGGCTCTTGCGTGCTGGAAGAACATTAACAGAAAACAGAAAATGCAACCCAACATAAGGGCAGTTCCGATGTCATAGGGGGCATTTGTTTTGTTTCTGCAAGTTAGAGCTCAACTTAGACGCATGAGACAGCACTGCGCTCATTCACCCTCTCACACTGGGGGTGATGGAAGACGCGTCTCCGAAAATGCGCGATGAACAAAATGAAGAAGAAATCGTGTTTCTTCACGATTTTTTTTGCGAACTATCTATCAAATATTTTTTTTAACTGCTCTGGTATCAGGTGACCGAAGGGACCAGGTGCTCTCATTCGGACAACTTCGAAGCTCCGCTCTGATTTCGAGTTTGCTAATGCCCTCCTAAGAAGTACCCTTCAGCATATGCTATATTTCAATTGATTTGATCTCGGAAAAAGTGATATAAATATTTTTTTTTAATATGTTAGGTGCGGCACCCCGTATTCAGTGTGTATAACAAGCCTCTGTGGCGCAAGTTCCAAACGACAGTTTCTAATTGTGTATTCTACAGAAGCGCCGTGTCAAATGGCGTATTTCATAAAACGCAACATCTCAGGGGTGTGCTCCACAGCGGTGTTTGTCAGCTTTCTGCCTGAAAAAGGGTATTCATTTGCAGACGCTCTATGAAGGGCGTAGAAAATTTTCTGTGTTCTTCGTGTGACTGCCACGCTGCCCTTGCGTGTCGGGCAATTATCCCGAATAGGCTTGACAACTTGGATCGATGAAAGAGGTTAGCCTATGGGTCACGCAGACGGGCCTGCCGACAGGTGGCTACGAAGGACTCTGCTCGCTGTCGCTGCGCGCGCCCTCGTGGCCCCATGTGCAAAGAGCACCGCGGATAACCCGAGATTACCTGCGAAATTGAAGCAGTACGCTGAAAATTCGAGAGAAAGCAAAATGTGCGCGTGCTGTTGTATCATGCTGCGCACTTATCATAATGTTGATAATCAGCTAACAACGAACGAGCGTGAAGTTGTGCAGGGGTTCCACTCAGCAGTTGGCAGTAATGTTTTCGCTTTTAATGTATGGCAAAGGTAGCGCCTCAACGTACACGAAGGAAATGTCACTCGACGATTCTCCTGTTTTGGCACGTTACAAGAAGGGTGCCAACATTTCGCTACAGCATTCTGAGCTACTTGGTTGTCTTGGATTTCATTATACACTTCGTCCCACGCTGCTCGTAGTGAATGAGTGGAACTTGTGTGCGCACGTACACGTCCTTGGCATTCTTTTCCGTCGCACGTTTCGCACGTAGTGGCAGTGACACGCTGAGATTTAATACAATATATAAATTTAAGTGGAAAAGTTAAACATTATGGTATATGCTCTGTACGTCATGTAATTAGCTTCGAAAATGCCGCAGCTAGAAGCTAATTACATGCTAATTAGCTTCTAGCTTGTAATTAGCAGCATGTAATTAGGTTCTAGCTGCGGGATTTTCGAAAACATAGCGATACATGCTATTACGTTCAGAGTGTCTGAAATTGAGTATCTGATACCTAAAAAGGTGTGTGACACCAACAGCATACACCAACAACTTTATTTTGCGTCTGTTATAATGCGTCTGTATTCGTAATGTTACGTTCCAAGCATCATGCAAAAGGGATCAAGCAACGAAAGCAACCGAAAACGAAGTGAAACTGCGCGAGACTTCGCGGCTCGTAATGCCGCTACAGGCCATCCACCGGCCCAGTTGCTTTCCCACTGTCGCACACGATATGAATAGGCCAGCGATCCTCGTCGGCGAAATCCCGCTGGGCACGCCGTGCCATGCATAATACCCCTTGAAGTTTCAAATTAAAAAAAACGCTGGTCCAAGATGTCTACTTGAAAGAAATTTACATTAATACAAATGCGATTTCGTCTGTTTCGGCGTTTGTCTGTTTTCTTAGTGCGGGCCGCTATCATCGCTGCAATCTTGCCAACCCGGAAGCGGCAGTGCGAGCAGCGAGAAGGCGAGGGCGAAACGGAGCCACTGCGCCTGCGCCAACCCTCCTCGTATCTTGGAGTGTGTAATCATCCTGTCGAGTGTGTAAAGTGTCTGCGTTGTTGATCTCTGTCGCTGAGACTCGCTGTATCCATACCTGGGGGATATCACAATCGCTGCCTAATCATGATTGCTGCGATGAGCATCCTGCATCAGTACGTTTTGGGTATTAGTCGACGAGGTGCAAGGTTCTGCCTTTCACAGGAAGACACGTGTGTCGAAGCAGAAGAGCATCTCGGAGCCCCACAAAAATCTCTTCGCGCTCAGCGAGCGTCAGCGCATACATGTAAACAATGTAACGTCACCGGGTGTCATTTCCGTGACCACGCGCTCCCATAGATTAAATAGGCCGGTATATAGCACACCAATCCATCTAGATCACCACAGTTGCCCGCGAGCCGCGTAGCGTCGTCGTCTTCGCGGCGACTTTTAAATTTCTCGCTCGCGCTATCGATAAACTTGGTTTCATCACTGACCTGTGCCTCGACGACGTCTCCTGTACGATCCCACAGTTTGGTGACACAACCTTCGAATGGCCGCACTGTAACCGTCGTACTTCGGTAGCGTTTGCTGAATTCTGTCCACAAGCCTAAATCATTTTCTCACTGCCTCGATGGAGAAGTTACCCGTCAAAGAGAGCTGGTTACAAGTTTCCGTGTGCGAAATGAAACCAAGTTAATGACGAAGTTCAGCATAAAATGAATTCGCAGTTACTGAGTTACTTCCAAGTTATTTCCAAGTTACTCCGGACACAAAATAACATTGCGCAGGTGCAGACGTTGTGTTGGCCGCGGAGGAGTGCAACACGTTTATGTCCAACACACGTTTATTTCGTTTATGTCCAACAATAGACCTCTCCCTGTTTGTAAATGACGTCGTAGTCTTCCACAGCGCCAAAATTCGGTAGAATACAACCACGCTCGAAGCTAATGGTGAACTAGATCGCGCCCGAAAGCCACGGTCTTGAGGAAACTACGACATGGTCCCTTGAAGGGATGCGACGCTTGGGCCTACTTTTCTTTCAGTGGGACACAGCGAACAAGTGTCCGTTCGTGGAACCTAACCCGCCTTCCGATTTGTTTCGATTTCATTCTGTCCACCAATGTCATGATGGCGTTTTTCTTAGAGGTCTACCCGAACGCTTTGCGTCTTACCCCAGGTGGGCGCACAATGGTTCAGCTTCATTTCAATGACAGCGGTACTTACTTCCTGAATAAAATGTAATTGATTGAATATCACGTTTTATGGCGAACAAAAAAAAAACTCAATAAAGGAACCGGAGAGACAGCAAGAAAATATGTGGACGTGAGTGAAAAACAAGTTAAGGTAACTAAGAACTTAACTTAGTTACCTGAAAAAGGAACGAGTTCCTCTGAAAGTTACCACGGCGCAAAAGTACGAGGGAAGTTACAAGTTACAAAAAAATGAACATAGTTACAGTAACGAATTACTTGTAACTTGTTACTTCAAACTCTGCTATAACGCGAAGACTGTTATTGCTTCAGATAACGGGCATACCTCCCTTCTATTCGGAATATTCGTCCTTCCAGAATTACAAGCACTAAAGTGGGAGGTGGGTGCCTGACAAGACAAGACAAGGCAAGACAAGGGAAAAGAAGGGTTCTTGAAGGGACAAGTTGTGTGTGTGTGTGTGTGTGTGTCCCTTGTCCCTCGTCTCGGGGTTTGTGGACGGGAATTGTTCCGGGAATTACATGCCAGTATGTATAAACTCACTCATTCCCTCAAATATGAGGAAGCAAATTACGAGGAAGCATTACGACCTGCTGACAATATATTTCTTCTCTTGACAGATGTGTCTGTCTTTCAAGACCTATGGCTTCACGGGCGGCTACGTCATCTTTGACGTCCACTTCCATTACCTGTGTTCAGCACCGCCAGCATTCGTAGATTCCAAGGGTGACTTTGGCGTTGTGAAGGGGGCGAAGGTTAATATGCAAAAGAACTACGCCATGTTAGATTGCGAGAAGCTCTGCTGATAAGCTCATGGGCAAATAATGTGATTATCATTTGTATGCGGATTATTGTTTACATGGCCGTGAAGCAATCTGATGTGATATGATGTGATTCCAACCATGACTCCTGCCAGCAGTATTCCTGCCGTGTTAGACAGCGTAGGGGCTGTGTTATGCTGCCTCTCGTGATGGCTGAGCCAAAGTCATAAGTATGGACTCTAATATAAAGCTATGAGAAGTGTCGCCTTTGCATTTGCGTTATGAGTACGGCCAGGCGGATATCCTCTCGTAGACAGTACGTATATTGCAATACTGTTGGGCAAAGGCCGTTCTATCCTAAAAATCGTGAACCCGAATTTTGCTATGGAAATGAATGAGCCAGGGAATGAATGGACCATGGTAGGTTTCACTTTATATCCTGGTGGGGTTAAAAGATCCAAAATTAATTCGGATAGACAATCCCGTATTGAAGGTGATTCGCTTCGGTATTCAAAAGGAGGTGAAAATTCGCATATATGCGATGCTGCACCCAAATCATGATGTCACATAAAATGAGAAAGCCCATGCCCATGCCCAAGCCCAAAGCGGAGTGGGGCAGTAACGACATTTTATAGTTTTCGGTATCGACCAAGCGGTCGACACTTCCGCGAACAGAGGTTTCTCCTTTCTGCCCTTTCAGACGAAGAGATTTTCTCCTGGCCGATACAGTGAACTTCACTCTATACAGGGTGTTTCACGAAAATCCCCCGGCTGGATAATTCGTGAACAGGTGGCGTTATCGAAGAAATTTCTTTTTGGTAAATTTCCTTACGGCATCGGCTATGAACTGAGTAGTGAGCGGGTCATTTGCATACGCCCATTAATTAAATTTTCACTTCGCACGCTTACGGAACCGCTATTTTACGTATCGGGAAATATTACAACAAAAAAGCCCCGTCGACACTTGTTGATTTTTCGATTAATTCATTGGTTTCGGTTTACATATTCCTTGCGTGGAGCAGCGTACCAATGCGCTCTTTGGATCAGCTATCCGGCTCTCAATTTCATATTCATCCGCCTGTTTGACACACGGGGGTGACGAAAGATGTGGTGTTCCTTCTCTATACTCTTGAAAATGAACTTCACCACATAGCACAATCCTAGCCAACTATCATCCCGGATGACAACGTTCTCTCCCATGATATGATGAATATGAGGGGGGGAGGGGGGGCGAGTATTTTTTCTTCCCTTTCTTGTTTCTGTACAAATGATGCTGTACATAAGGAAAACAAATGTTTTGTTTATTGCCTGCCCTTCTGTACAAATCGTTGTCATTCAGGACGATAGTTGGCGAGAGGCATGCTATCTGGTGCAGTTTCCAAGTAGTTCACAGTGCTCGCGGGGCATTCGTCATAGTCAATGATAAGAGCACGTTATCTCAGACACACAAGGACAGACCCGCCAGTGCTGTTCAGCAGTCTCTTTAACGAGGAATACCGAAGCCTCTTGCGGCCTTTCCTGCGGATAAACACGAAATTGACAGTCTGATAGCTGATTCAAAGAGCGTACTGGTGCGCTGCTCCGCGCAATAAATATGTAAACCGAAACCAATTAATTGCTTCAAAATATTTTTCACTGAAGGTCCCGATGCGTAAAACAAGGTGTGGCGGCACGTGGACGACGATGAAGACGTGCCTCTGCTGGCGCGCGGCTCTGCGCCTGCCAGCCTGTTCTACCGGCACCGTCCTAGCGTGAGGCCACGTCCACACGTCCACGGGTGTGCCGGAGGTAGTGCTGCTCGATGGTGTCGTCACAAATTTGGGATGGTGAAGGGCCGAATTGCTTCGGACGTGATGTGCTTCGGCGGGTCACCAAATGTAGAGGACGGTGGTCTTCTTCTACATGAGTTCCACCGGCGCGGCCATGGAGATAGGTCACCGTCATCGCCTCTCCGTGGCATACCATCATCGCCGGTCGGGACTCATGTAGAGGAAGACCACCGTCCTCTACAAAGGGTTCCGTAAGCGTGCGAAGTTATGATGTTTATTTCATTAATGAGCGTATGTAAATCAGCCGCTCACTACTCAGTTCATAGCCGATGTCCCACGGGTCTTTACCGAATTATTCAGCCAAGGGATTTTCGTGAAACACCCTGTAGACATGTAGACTGGGGGCAGGTAGGCTGTCTGTGTGGTGAAATAAGGCCGGTCTAAAGTGTGTGTTCCATCTCAACTTTGGCAAGGTGGTCAGGACACCATCAGAGGTTTTTATTGAAAAATAAACTATATATGTTGTAGCCTGACTCAGTTCGAGCATAGAAGTATTCTTTCTCTAGTTGCCGTAGGTCCCGAGAAAAGAAAAATCTGGAAGAATATGGCAGGTCTGACAGTAGAGCGATTTTGGCATTCAATGTATTTTCAAAGGACGAATTATCGGCGTTTACTTCTTTCCGCGCACTGCCAACAAATGTTGGCTTCTAGGACGTGGGTTCAGTTACTGCGGGAATTCCATCCATTCCATTGTATATGCCTACCAGAGCCAGGAAGGCATCATACATAAGCAACAGACTAATATCTTGAGTCGGTTACATGAGTGGCAAGTTCATCGTACGATTTGGAATAACTTCACTATTACACAAATAAGTAATACAGCAATGTGTAACAAATGTAATACAAAACAAAAAAAAACATATAAAAAAACAAGTCAAGGAGTATCAAGGTACTTGAAAGATGTAATAGACTCGAGAGCATCTTAATAATCTACATCGGATGGGGCGACGAGTTACGTGAACGAGTGAATCTTCAATGTCTACATATGTCAGTTCCACTGACCACGTCGAGCACAATGCTTGTAATGAGTTGCGGTCGGACTGAAGGGAACGAACGTCAGAAGGACTGGTTATAGCTTGATCAATTATAGAATCATCAGCGCAGTGTCGAATAGACAGGCAATGCCGTCAGGTAAGTCGTTAATATACAGGGTGTTTCACCTAAGGTGATAAAAAATTCTGACTGGCTATGTATTCGCCGGAGGATTGTCGGACTTTCGGCAATTACGTAGCCTTCGAAAATTTTACGGAAATATGAAGTCCTTCACGGTAACCAGTCACCCAACCGAAACTATGCACAGCATCTCAACAGAAATAGTCTAACAAATTTCTTTGCGCCGCGTTCACCTTGATGCTGGTGACAACCGACTTATCGAAAAGAAAACAAAACCATCTCATCACAAAGAAGCCAAGACAATTGAAGGCGGGGTCACTTTCTCGTCTAGAGGCAGATTTCGCACGCGCTTCTCTGCGAAAATCAAGCAGACGGGGCTAAAGCGTCATTTCCACTACTATTCTGTTTTTCGACTATTTCTGTTGATACTGTGCATAGTTTTTGTTGGGTATGCGGTGATTTTTGGAGACATCGTATTTCTGTAAAAAAGTGAGGTTCACTTGGCAATTTTCGAAGTTCATTTGAAAAAAGTTACCACAATTAAAAAAATGGCCAAAGCCGCCTTCAATGATGGCGAAAGTTTCCAGAAGGTAAATGCCGAAAGTCCTTAAAATCCTCCTGCAAGTACGTCGGCGAAACACCCTGTATATAAGACAAGGCAAAAACTGAACGATGACACAACCTCGTAGCACGCCAGAAGATACGAAAGTTAGCGCGGCAACTAACTCGGAGAAAGATTAAATCCAGGAAAAAGTATTAGGGTCAAAGTTAAGGAAAGATAACTTGTGTATAAGGCGACTGCGCGAAACCTTATCGAAAGCCTTGCAAAAATCCAGAAATATGTGCCCCTGTCAAGTAACTGGCGAATGTCATAAAATATACCAGCTGTGTCTCGCGTGAATATTACATATGAAAACCATGCTGGAAAGATGAACAGAATGAGTTCGTCTATAAATGGTGGATAAGATGTGACTAAATTATATACTCGAGCATTTTGCACGGAATACTGGTAAGTGATATCGACATGTAGATAATAGTAAGATTTTTACTCCCTAATTTATGAAACGGGATGATCTTTTAAATTTTGCATGCATCAGTTAACTCGCCCGCCTCCAAGGATTGCTCAAATATTTTGGTTAGTATCAGTGATGAATACTATTCAGTGCTTGTCAAGACGTTGTCTACGCAGGCACGGCATGATACTTTTAGTGTGTCTATCACCTTGACTACGCCAAGCTGTTCTGGAACGATGGAGTCCATGGCTGTAAAATTTACCGCTGCTGGTGTAATGAGGACACTGTTACCTACAGATGAGAATACACTTGCAAAGAAGTCATTAAGGACGCCGGCAGCTGAAAAGTGTTGCAAGGCCTTGCTGTTATCATCAGTGAGAGTTATTGGTTGACGATCCTTTTTGTTCACAGCGTTACAAAATTATTTTGTGTTGTTGTTACTAAATGAGGCAAGGTTACAGAGTAAAATGCCGGTTTGGCTGCCTTAACAGGATTCCTGTGTATGCTAGCAGTTCCTACGAAGTATGCCGGTGTCATGTGCCTTGTGAAGAGCAAGCTTTCCGGAATAGTATAGACGTTTATGTTACTTAAGCGGTGGATGTGAAGATCAACAACGCCATCTTGAAGAAAGCTGTCCGGAACGGCTGCTGACCATCGCTGGGCCGGTGGTTACAGACACAGGTGACTACGTAGTTGCAAAGCATCACAACCATGTGGCGACACCGTATTTTTTGGCCACCAGTTTTGTACATCCGGGACGTTAGGTCCGACATCATCATGGCATGTCGGGACAGGTTACGACCAGCTCAGAACAGAACAAGGAGAAAAAACACGTATAATCGGGACAGAGGAATGCAAAAAGCGGTGAAAGCAACAGCAAAATATGCTAAAAAAGGACACCATCAAAAGCTAACAACAAAGAGGGCTAAGCACACAACAAATCATTCCACCACAGCAACAGTCACGAAAACAGAACGAGACATACGTGCCAACACACACACAGCCAGGCAGAGAACTAAATCATAATGCTTCTTTCTCCTCTATAGAGTCACGAATCTGCCCGCTAGTGGGTACTTTTCGAACTAATTACATTTATTAATTACGTGGTTAAATTATTAAGAATCCTGCCAGTGACACTCTTGAGGCTGAGGCAGGTTTTGCCAAAGATAGAAAATGGCGGACAGGAACAATAACAGCCAGCGCCCTGCTGGTCGTCCGCGTCACCGATACTCGTAAACGAAGCGGGGATAGAGTTACCACATCCGTTCCACCCCAGAGACCGGCAGATGATCGAATCGTAATAATTTTTTTCTCCTCTAAAAGCCCCACATCGGCCTCCCTTACGGTTATTTCTTAAATTGTTAAGAATCGTCCTAGCCCTACTCCCGTCCAGATCAAGGGTGTGGCAGCACTAGCGTCATCGGCATTAAACATTTTATAATTCGCTCTTTAGTCAGTTTTAGAGCAAGACGAGTTTTCGCGTCACTCAGCGCCAATGAGAAACGCCGCAAGATCGGTTGGGAGATCTGGAAAATCGGGAGGACGACCCACGAGATGAGGTCATCAGTGGTGAGAAACATGCGAGACACTGTCGCTGCCAGTTCCAAATTGAACTAAAAGCGGAAGGACACACAGTATCTCCAACATTTCTTGATGGTTTATTTGTGAATAGATTAATAAAACTACACACAAATGCTACCCGTGCGGGATTGTCGCTCTCAGCTTCGGATAAGTTGCCAGAACAGAACCGTTGCTCACGACGTTATGTGCTAGTCGTCATCTACGATGCCTTGGGCAGGATAAATGTGCATCAAGCCGATCCTGGTACTACATCAGCACAGTGCCTTTATCAGCAGTGCCTTCAGTGCTGCTAACTGCTCAAGTCGAGGAGTTTTTGCGAGGTTCATATAGAAAGGACGCAAGATAAGTTTTGTGATTTTGATAAAGGCGAAGCCAGTAGGTAGGCTGAGGGTGTGATAGCGAACCTTGCGGAAGAGGGCGTTGTTGGTTCAGGATATAGAGTAGCAGGTTTGACAATAATAAATCCTTGTTCGTCAGTCTGTGCTTGTGCGTCGTGTCGTCTTTTGACTTGTTTTCCGGCATGGGGGTTTTATTTCTTTTAAATTATGCTACACCGAACAGCCCAATTTTTAACCATTTTCTGTGACACTATTTTATTTATTATTTATTGGTATTTTCATGGTGCCCACGAACAGCATTTGGCTAGGTGATGGTGCACCCCAAATTAAAACATAATCAACATAATAGAAACTAATAAAGGTAATAGTGGCACATCTAGACCATATGAGATTCTCAGGTACAGAAATACAGAGTCTAAAACAGTGGTAAGTGAGCAATCACAACGTATAAAGTCGAGAGAAAATCACACTGGAGTTGCAGTTGCCATTGCAATTACTGTGGCGCATCACTATGTGGAAGCGCCCAGTGCGTTAAATTTGGAAAACACTATCAGCAGAACGCGGCGTCAGTCTTTCCCTGTCAGATAATTCTTAACTATTTCCCTATTAATCCCCAAGTCGACTCCTTCTGCATGTCCTTTGTAGTTCGGATCCGCTTTTGCCGTAGAGACAACTAAAAGTCATTAACCCTTTCCAGGAGCAATTCCATGTCGTGATCTGCCACGGCGCACAACGTTCAGATGACAGCGAAATGCGGCGTCTTCAGACGTGGGTAATTGCAGAGAAAAACCAACGCAGC
Organism: Ornithodoros turicata; assembly: GCF_037126465.1. Lineage (NCBI taxonomy): Eukaryota > Metazoa > Arthropoda > Arachnida > Ixodida > Argasidae > Ornithodoros > Ornithodoros turicata. The sequence continues at coordinate 21,799 of NW_026999444.1, read as the reverse complement.
GCCCAGAAACAGAAACAGGCGCATTTGCTCTTTTGGGGCACGATTATTTTTGTCATCGCCCGTCCGACGAGGAGCGACTCATTGGACGGAGCCGGAGAATGGGTCTCTGGTGTGCTCTAAGTTAGACGTGGTGTGCCGATGAGGGACTTTAAGCTGAGCAGGCGTCATGCCGATTTCACCACCGGTGGAGGCGGCGTTCCGCGGCGCGAACAAACACAGGTCAAAGACTGCCAAAGCCGCAACCTACCGTCCTCGCCATCAACAAAAGCAAATTGGACTTCGCGTGGGGGCTGCAATGCGCGTTTTCGCGTCGAAAACAGGCGCGAAGAGGTCCTCGGCGTGTCGGTTTCGAAACGGCAGCGGCGGTGGAATGAAACTTACCGGGCGGACCAGCGTGGCGCGGAGGCGCACATGCCTACCTCCAAGTCACGTTTCTGCCACTGCGTGCGCCGGTGAGTACACACGCCGGGCAGTTGTTAAAGGTTCACTATAGCTGAGTCTGATTAGTATATTATTTCAATATATATACCTTACTGACTGCTACCCAAAACTGTCATAGATCCCCTAATTCTTATACATATTCATATGTTATGTCTTAGACATTACTAGTCCTAAAAGTTTTCAATTACTATCCGTTGCTATTTCGTAACTTGAGAAATCCAGATCATCGTTGAGGGCACGACTTTTCGGCAAGCAAGACGAAGCCGACGAAGCAAGTAATTGAAGTAAAAATACGAAAAATAGTTTTTGTGTTCCTGCACAACATCCAAAGTTTCGCACTTAAATCCGTGTGAACCTTTATTTGAACCGCCAACCGGTATTTTTTTACCGGTTTAGTTCCGGTTCAGCTCCAAGATGGCGTCGACTCTTTCGGTTCGGTTCAGTTCCGGTTCGGCCAAAAATAACGGTTAATTACGGTATTCGGTTCGGGTTCGGTTTGACACTCTGGATGCCCGCGCCATTCGAGTATTCAATGGAAGCTTGCCCACGACGGTCTTCCTCTCCGCGAGCGAATTACGCCGGTTTCACATCTCTCGCTCTGATGACGGTTGCCCGCCTAGTGGGATGTGTGCAACTGCAGAGTACTGTTTTAGGCGTTGTAACGTTCCTTTTTTGCAGTGGCGCCGGTTAATGCAAGTATTTCAGCACTCGAGTGTCTCGTAGGCCTTGTTCATAAGAACAAGGTCGCACTGCACATCAGTCAGATCTATTTTTTAGTCAATTAGTTCGGAACGTACTAACAACTGACGACCCAAAAAGCTCCGTTTCAACTCCTCTGCACTCTGAAGGTATTCGCCCAAATCTCCTTGGGAGATCACCGAGCCTGCGACTACTTGCTACTAGACCGTTGCTTTTAGCATTGGAAGCACGAGATTACAAATCGACCATGTAGGGCTTGGACTGAACTTTCTGTAGGAATCTAGTAGAAATACCAATCGAGTGAAAAACAGACGCAAGGACAAGTTTAGAGAGTCACCAGTGAAGACGAAGAAAGCAACACATGGACGGACACGGAACGCGGGACTTTCAATACATTTTCGTGTTAAAGGTTCGTTGTGACAAAGGTTTACAGTTTCGCATTCGCTGGTTCCGTTTGTGTTACCTTTGTCGTCTCCGCTGTTAATTGTCATGTGCCACTCCCACCCCACCCCCCACCACTAGCTCCCGAAAGCCTCCTATGTAGAACTTAAAAGCTAGGAACTCACTCTATTTAGTGAATGAGCCTAGCAGATGAGTCACTCATCTCTCTTCATACTGGACCGACGTCTCAAGAATGCTCACTGCAAAGAAAACCTTTCAGTAGCGCCACCTGTGTACGAACTATGCAACCGAGAGTGATTCGTGACACACCCGGTATGTTCAAGCTGAAAGGAGCATTTCGGAAGTCTCTTTTTCTCCCGATATCGTCAACCAGATTACAACAGTGTGTTTGAAACGTTGGCAATACAAAAGTACGTATATATTGTTTCGGGTAATAGAGCTATTACCCGAAACAATATATATAAACGCAGCTCTGTGTTTCACAAAAACAAAATGTAAGAACATACATTGGATACATTGGACACATATACATTGCATGATGATGAGGTGGGCGATTCACCACCGCTGAGGCGGTACACTGCCCTATAGGGCGTTGGGAGCGGATGTAACGGAAATGTAACAAAAGTATGCTAACTCTCTGGAAAGTCTGCTCCCGATATATGCTGTCCTTTCGTTGAATACGACAATAGCTGGGGTTGACAACGGGAAGCTTATCTACGTCGTGTTCATTCTTATAACCAGTGTATTACACGAAACTTACTATAACCAGTGTATTACGCTGAATTTTGTGAGTACTATTTATTGTTCACCCAGACATGGTGACGACGCGCCTCAGTATTTTGTCAGAGTGCAACAGTCTCTAGGGCGTCAGCTAACCTATTATCTTGTGGTTTCGCTATTCTGCTCAATATACGTTCAGCCTGTGTCGACTCTCATGCCAATTAACTCAGAAACTGTTTCAAAATAATCGTATTAGTTTTTAAATATACTTCCACAACGATAGTTCTTACTCTTTCACATCACAGATTGAACACCCCTCATATCAGTGTAGTCAACATTGGTATTTCAGTTTTCGAAACTCAAGCGTCGTCGTCTCCGCATACCCCTAGGGGAGACGCACAGGCGAAGCCTTAGTTCCTGTGCGAGAGTTGGTATTCCGAATGTCTTTAAGCAGGGCGTCGAACCGAAACGTTTTTAGGTGTGTTTCGGGTTCGGGTTCGGCCATAAAGGTTCGGTTCCGGTTCAGCTCCGGGGTTAACATATATCGGTTCGATTAACCGGTTCATAGGCTGTAAACCGGCTGGGAACCAGTTCGAAGTTCTAATACGGTACAAAATCATAGGTAGCCACTAAAAAGGATGCAAGAGCTCTTTGTCACGTGTTTTACGCATTTATTTTTGTTTTTCGACCAGGATCCCCTTTCATCCTTTCCATGAGCAACCTGCAGCCAATCTAGGCAGACAGGAATCCCTCTAACCTCCCCCCCCCCCCCCCCCCACACACACACCAACCCGACCCGGTAACCCAAGATTTATATAGGTTCGGTTCCGGTTCAGCTCGAATGTGTCACAGTAATTACGGTTCAATTCCGGTTGCGTTCCACCTAAAAATTATGGTTAACTCCGATTTTCGGTTTCGGTTTCGTTCGACGCTCTGGTTTGAACTATGCTGAGATGCCACAGGAAGCCGGCCCCTGAGGTCGGCCTTCTTGAAGCAAATACCATATGTTTCCGGGGGTTTCCTTCTCGGATCTTTCCGAGAAGATTTTCTTAAAAAAGTATGGCTTCGCCAGGTTTAAAATAGGAGCGTGATTGTACCAAATTACTGTCATTGGTAATTTATGTTATTGGTATGTTATCTTCCCAAAATGTTAACATATTTGGGCCAGAGGGAGGTTCGATACAATATTTCACTGAATGCTGCCATCAGAACCGTTTAGCTCAAGTGTCGCCGTCATCGCGTACCGCGAGGGGAGTGGCAGTGACGAACATTTTTATTCTAAACGCATCCGCCACACCAGCAAATTTGGATAACTGGCGCCGATGGTATGTAGCAGTCCCCATACTCGAATTTCGCGTTTGCGGTGATTGCCACCGTAACAGCAGTAACAGTATAAGCATCAGCATCAGCCCGTTAGAATGTGGGCAAGCTTACGCTTGTCCCATCCTACAGTTGGCAATACAAAAAAAGCCCGTTAGCATGCGCGGCCCGTAAAACGGTCGTCGGGGCAGCATCGCTTGCGGTGTTGTTTCCGGGAAGATTTTTTTCTAAAGATCAGCATAAGCATTCCCCGGACCTCGATGGGCAGTCACTGAACGCTTTCACAAATACCTACAGTGATTACCTCGTTTTGATTTATTACGGACAACTGGGCTGTAGCAAACCTGATGTCCAAGAAGAACCCAAGTCGACGGTTTGCGCGAATCATCATCGATTTGGCATCGTATCACTTCACGATTAAGCACACATCCGGAAATTCAAACGTCCCAGCGGACACGTTGTCGCGAATCGTCGCACCCGTCAACAATGTCTTCGTCCTGCGAGCAGAGGACTCGAGATTGACCAATGCTCAACGCAACGACCCGTCCTTAAAAGACATCATCGAGCGACTCGAAGATACGGAAAGAGCCACCCCGGCGAACTACAGACTCGTCAACCAGATGCTAATGCACGTTACATCAAAAGACGACAAAGAGATTTTATGTGTTCAAATCCCAGCATGTTTGCGACAAGCCGTGCTCGAGTGCTATCACGACCAAGACGGACACGCCGACTGTACAAGAACTTTGACGAAAATTCAGCAACGGTACCACTGGAAACATATGGCGAAAGACATCAGGGAATACGTAGCAGCATGCGAGAGCTGTGCCAGGTACAATGCGCCGACCGGAATTCAACCACGGACTCTGCATCCTCGGTACCCACCCAAAGTTCCGTTTGAGCAACTTGCTTTGGATCACGTCGGAACAATCAACACGGCAGACCCAAACCGTTACTTCATTACAGCCATCGACACGACAACCAGGTACATCATCACTCGAGCCGTACCTGATAAGTCGACGGAACATCTGCTCAAGTTCCTCAAAGAAATCATTTACACTTTCGGCAATCCTAGAACCGACAACGACAAAGTAATGGTATCGAAATCCGCAACAAACTATCTCACATAGACGCATATCAAGCATGTTTTATCCATACCATACGCTTCGGACACGAACGGACTTGTGGAACGCGCCAATGGCAAGATCCTCTCAGCTCTGCGCAAAAACATCGGCGTAGACGGTGTTCTTTTACGGCTCCTCGGAATTTCGTGTATTTTTTCTCAATTTCAAGGCTTTTTCAGTGGTTTTGTGGCTCAAGATAACGCCCCGGAGTTCGTCGTGGACCTCGCCGTCTCCCGGGGCACGATGGCTGCGTCGCAGTCAGCCTGCAAGGATTGGACTTTCAACGTCACTGTCCCTCTGGGTACGTCCATTGACGCTGTCACTGCTGCAGCGGTAGAAGTTGTTGGCACTGATGGTATCTATAGTATTCACCAGCTCTCGTGGCTCAGTGGTTAGCGTGCTGGCCATGTCACGTCGAGACTGGGAGGTACCCGGGTTCGAATCCCGGTGCCGGCTGTGCTGTCTGGGTTTTTTCCTGGGTTTTCCTCAGACGCTTTCAGACATGTGTCGGCACAGTTCCCTTAGAAGTCGGCCCAGGACGCACATTCCCCCAGGGCGTCAGTCGTGACGTAGCTCACCTACGTGAGGCCGACAACGGCAGGGCCTTTCACTATCACCAACACATTCAACACCTGGGGCTCTCGAGCTTCCAGGTGGTAGTGTCTTCAGCGTCTGCATGTCGTCAGGTCGTGCAGAAAGGGTACTTGAAAATCGGCAGCGAACAAGTAAATGTCGAAGCACTTGGACCGGTCTCGACGACTGTGGTATGCAGGTATCTGCCTACCTACGTGGTTCGAGCCCTACAACCGTTCGGTAAGGTACTACACGTCGAGTACGTAATGTACAAGGATTACCCGACCATGAGGACCGGTGATCGTGTGATCAGGATGAAGATGAAGTAGGACAACCCTGTACCCAATTTCTTGAAAGTAACTCGACGTCCATTCAGACATCGAGTTACTTTCAATTACCCTGGGATGAAGCGTGTCTGCCATCGGTGCCGACAGGAGGGACACTACAAGGAGAGCTGCAGAACCCCGTACTGCGAGCGTTGTCTGGTGTTTGGGCATGCCAGTGACACCTGCACTGTCCCATGCCGGAGATGTGGCGGTTCACATGCGTCGGCAGACCGCATCAAGCGGACATCCTACTCTGAAATCGTTAGCCGCGTGTTTGCAGATTTCCCCGCCTTGCCAGCTAAGCTGCCACAGCAAGATGTACCACGAGTAGCGAATGGTGTTGTTGCTGGTCTGGTGTCTGGGGATGCTGACATCAGTGTGGGCGGCGGCACGAGTGGCACGGATGGTGGCACTTCGATGGATGTGTGCGTCGCTGCCTTGCCGAGCGGGAAAGTATCGGAAGAGGAAGACGGCACCGTTGGATAATCTCTCTGAGCCGCCTTCGTCTTCATCTTCGTCTTCGAGCATGGCATCAGTGCCTGCCTGCGCGGAAAACGCTCAAGCGGTTCGCCCCCTTCCGCAGCGCCTAGCAGTGGTGATGCCTCGGTGGGCTGATGCCAGCGGAGCGCGCGGGGCCGGTACCGCGACGGCTTCGACGTCTGTTGATGAAGGCCATGAGGGTGAGGATGAGAGAGCTGAGGCCAAACGTCAACTCTCTTCCAGCAGTGGCAGCGGGACTGGCGGGGCGACGCCTGCGGTGTTCAACCGCAAGAAAGTGATACCCGAGGTGGACCTTCTACTCGGACATGATTCAGACAGTGACTCAGGTTAGTCAGCTCATGATTCTGATTATCATGAGTCTGAATATAATTACACTCAATGTACGTGGTTTCCGTAGTCGTTAAAAGCAACTGGGCGTTGTGCACTGGGTCAAGTCGATTCGCTGTGACATTTTGTTTCTGCAGGAAACGAATTTTAGGTCTCGGAGGGATGTAGAGGAATTTAAGTCATTTTTTTGCTTTAGACTGTCACTTTTCCTTTGGTTCGGCAAGATGCGAGGGTGTTGGTGTGATTGTTCTTCGCCCTGCGATGTTTTCCAACTCAAGTGTTCGTTGTGACACAAGCGGGAGGGTGATCTGCTTTGATACCACGGTGTACGGTAACAGAATCCGCATTATTAGAGAGTTTTAGTATACCGCTACCGGTGCCCGGTAGGCTACCGCGGCTACCGGTGGACTTGCTTACCGCAGTCCCCGGCTCCGGTATAACAGGCTCGTTTAGTATAGCGCGACTCTACCGCGACATTTCACCGGTATCGACGCACGGAAACGGGAAGCAGAGCGGCGGCGCTGCTGTCGATCTCGCCGGTGAAGCGAGCGGTACGCTGGCGGTAGGCTGCGCGGTATTTCGCCCCTCCGACCGGCGACCGGTAGGACCGAGAGGCCGGTATTCCGCTCGCGCTTGCGCAGAGAAGGCATGACGTCAACACCGGCCCCACCGGTAGCCTATGGCCGGTATACTAAAACTCTCTATTAACGTGTACGCCCCGGCTCAAGCATATGCCTGCAATCCATTCTTCCGAGACCTTGATGCGTTCATGTTGAATGCACACCCGATTTTTCTTCTGGAGGATTTCAATTGTGTAGTTGATCCCAGCAGGGATCTTAGAGGTCCGGGCCTGGGCCGGAGCACGTACACCGCGCGGGAGCTCAAGCGATTTTAAACCAATATTCATTGAGGGACGCTTGGGTCCAGCTCCATTGTAATGTTTTCCAATTCCTGGTCTCGTGGGCAGTCCCTCACCATGTTGGATCGTTTCTAGTTCCCTGCTGGATTTCAGTGCAGGATTGCATGTTGTGAGGTACTGAATTTCCCGTCCGATCTGAGTGGTGTGTCAGACCATCTTCCTGTGTTGGTTACGTTAAACCTTCCCAATAGGCAGATGGGGAGAACCTTCACCTGACGTCTTGACATTAGTGTGCTCCATGATGGCAGCATTGTCCAGACAATTGAGCAGGAAATCCGTGATTCTTTGGTAGTAGATGCCAATTGGGACGACTTAAAAATCAAGTGGCGTGAAACTCTTGTCGCGGCTGGGAAGTTTAAGAAGCTTCGGCTTGTGGGTGCTTTAAGCACCATCTGGAAAACGATGCAGATGGTGAAAAGGGGCGGAACCGCTATCTTAGTAATGCAAGATTACCTGGAACTTTTGAGGGAACGATACTTTCGGATCCCCAGAGTGTCATCACGGACTGCGAGCGTGGCCAGAAGTCGACACCAACCGATTGGGTCCCCAGAGGTTTTGAGGTTCATTCGTAATGGCGAAATTCGCCAGGCGTCTGCGCCGCAGGTTTCCCATGTCCGAATGCATGACGGAACGTTGACGCAGTCGAGGGCTGATATAGAAAAGGTATTGGTTAGGTACTTTGAGCAACTCTTTTCAACAGAAATAGATGGCTCTTCCAGGGAGTTTCAGGTCGCTTTGGAAACCTTCTTGCCTGATCTTCCTCGGGTGCCGGAGGAACTTAAGGAAGGCTTGACGCGGCCCGTGACGATCGATGAATTACGGAATGTAATAAAGGCTATGAAATCGTCCACCGCTCCAAGGTGCGATGGATTACCCGCTGCATTTTACAGGCGTTTATTCGGCACATTGGCTCCAAGCTGGTAAACGTCATCAACGAGTTTTTCGCCACGGGCAGGGTTCCGACCTCCTTTAAAATGGGAAGGATAGTTTTAATACCCAAGGGTGGCAGCGCAGATTGTGTGCCCCTGAGGCCGGAGTCACACTAGTTATACACGTGCTCCAAGCATGTATGACAACATGTCTTCAAACATGTATGGAGCATGTATAATGCTCGGTCACACTGGTTATACGATTCTTGTTTGACAACATCGTTTAGTCCAAACGCGTGTATGATTATACATAGTCTAGAACATATGTTTTTCAAACATCGGTCATACTGGTTATACAACTTGACTTGAGGAACAGTGGGAATGGCTTAAACCGTGATGTATGGCACACGCCAGTGTCACAGTAACCAACCGAGGAGTTTATATAGCTTCCATTCTCGGTCATCGCTATTCAAAATGTGCGAAGACGGGGCTGCACTTGCTGATTTTCGATTGTCTCATGCTCCATGTGTGCAGGCAAAGAGGTTGCCGTATTGAACGTACGTGCAACACAATGTCGCGAACACTGACTTGCAACTTACTCGTGCAAAATAACTCACGGCATCACGATGTCGTTGACACTGACTCGTGCGAACGAAAACTGTCATGGCGAATACGCCCGTTTATCCAACTTGTCCATCACCGTTTTTCGGCAGTGCCCAAATACATCGTCGTGTGTTTGACATCATGTTGTCAAACATAGTCAGAGCGCTTGCTTGTATGACGGCACGGTCACACTGGTTATACCACGTGTTTTAAAACATGTTTTGCCGGTGTATAAGCAGTGTGACCAGCACAGTATGATCATACATGTTTAAGGGATGTTTGTTATACACGTTCGTCATACATGTATCACGGGATGTTCGTGCATAATGTATAAGGTATAACTAGTGTGACTCCGGCCTAACTCGTGCCGACCCATTACGTTATTAAATACGGATTATAAAGTATTGGCTGCAGTACTGGCTAACCGGCTGAGGGAGGTTCTCCCGTATGTGGTATCGCCGTACCAGTCGGCCTGTGTCACAGGGAGGTCGATGTTTGCCTTGCTGACAGCCACGAGGGATCTCTTGCATTGCACCGGTACCCGTTTGCAGTCAGGTCTACTGGTTTCACTAGACCAGATGAAAGCATTTGACAGAGTGGAACATGTCTATCTGTTTGAAATGCTCGAAAGGTGTGGGTTCCCGCAGCAGTTCCTTGTTGCTTTAAGCAACTGTACAGTAGCCTTGTGAGCGAACTGCTCATCAACGGCCAGCCGACCAGGAGTTTTACTCTGACCAGGGGTGTCCGTCAGGGGTGCCCACTGTCCCCACTTATGTTTGTCCTGTGCATCGACCCCTTTCTAAGGAGGCTCAAACAGTGTGCACAGATCGGAGGACTTCCGGTACCGGGTGGCGCACCCTTTGTGGCGCTGGGCTACGCTGATGACGTTACCCTGTACTTACGACACATAGACAGCTTGGATGCTGCCCGACCACGCGCTGAAGCGATTGGAACCTTCGCGTCATTTCCGTTCCCCTGGTGGCGGCGAGGCTGCCAGCGTCACCACACGGGAGAGATGGCCATCCGATAACCACGCGTCGTCTGCTAGCGCCGAATTTCCATACCTCTCCGCATTCCGAGGAAAGCGCTGCCCGTCGACGCATTTGGAGCTAGCAGACGACGCGCGGCTATCGGATCACCATCTCTCCCGTGTGGTGGCGCTCACGCTCCCCCGCCACCAGGGGAACGGAAGTGACGCGAAGGCCAAGTGATTGGAACTGTGGAAAAAGATATCGCGGGTAGCACAGGCTTTCCGTGTGCGTGTTTGGACGGGGGGTAGGCTGCGGCGAGATTTCGTCGTTTAGGCTTAGCCCGACCACGCGCTGAAGTGATTGGAACTGTGAAAAAGATAGCGCAGGGTTTTCGTGTTTACTGCGCATTTTGTAGCGCAGGCTGTTGGTATTTACCGCTTAGATCGACCACGCGGCCAAGTGACTGGAACAGTGAAAAAAGAAAAATGGCGCCTAGCGCAGGGCGTTCACCCTTACCTTGCCACGCCACGCCATCGATGACGTTACGTGCGCAACGCGTTCTGATTTGCTTGTCAGTGGGGGTCAGCGCCCTCTCCCCTTGCCGCGGAAACCAATTTTCGCCAGTTGCTCCGGAGAATAGGGGATGGAAGGATCGGTCGAGCGAGGAGCAGTGTTTCCCCTCAACTGTTCGGTTACTTCTTGCGGCGTACTGTACATTCAATTTCCGCGGTATTTATGACTCTATTGCGGTGAGTGCATTTTGTTCATATTTAATGCGTGTGTTGATGTGTCGGACAGATTGCTATCATTCCAATGTACACGTGAGCCAGAATAGACAGGAGGAGTAAGCTATGGCGATGAATCCATTCTTGCGGTGCATGTTACTGGCCTGCTTAGCTCTTTTATGTAAAGAAAACAGCGTGTTAAGAATGATTTCTGTGCTACTCTAAGTATGGCGGGAATTGGATTGGGTTACGACTGATATAGTGCAAGAAAATTTCATTGAATTGTCGAAATCGCCCGCGTAGTGGAAAGCCGATCCCACTGCGTACGTTAACCTTGGACACACAGCTAGGAATACGTGTGATTGTTCCTTTCGTTCCCAGGTATCTTTTGACGAGAGACGGTACACTAGTTCCCAGACGTGGACTAATGCCCAGAGGAGTGTTCAGAGAGCGGATGACCTATTAAGTGTGGTGTATTGGCTCAGTAAGTGTCTCGTGTTCATATTTATGGCGGGCGTCGTTAGAGATTCTTCGTTAGAACGTATTTCTATTGATGGCGTGTGTCGATGTCTGCTGGCGCCGTTAGGGTTAGCCACTCTAGAGTGCCTGGGCGCGGGTTTCGCCGAAAAAATAGGCTTAACCAGGGCGCATGATTAGAGAGTGGTGTTAGCAATGGCGCCAAGCCCAGAGTGTTCATATTTACAACGCGTGTCTGAGAGGGGGCATGTGGCGGCTTTTCCCGAAAAAAAGGGCTTAGCTCGAGTGCCGGGCGCGTGATTAGAGACGTGATGTTAGCAATGGCAGAACGCGCAGAGTGTTCATATTTTCCACGCAAACCAGGGAGGGAGGGGGCCACGCGAGAAGTGATCGGAACTGTGCAAAAAAGATATCGCGGGTAGCCCAGTCTTTTCGTGTGCGTGTCTGGACGAGAAAGAAGGGTGCGGCGAGATTTCGTCGTTTAGGCTTAGCCCGACCACGCGCTGAAGTGATTGGAACCTTCGCGTCATTTCCGTTCCCCTGGTAGCGGCGGGGCTGCGAGCGCCACCACACGGGAGAGATGGCCATCCGATAACCACGCGTCGTCTGCTAGCGCCGAATTTTCATTCCTCACCTCATTTCGAGGAAAGCGCTGCCCGTCGACGCATTTGGAGCTAACAGACGACGTGCGGTTATCGGATCGCCATCTCTCCCGTGTGGTGGCCCTCGCAGCTCCCCCGCCACCAGGAGAACGGAAGTGACGCAAAGGCCAAGTGATTGGAACTGTGGAAAAAGATATCGCGGGTAGCACAGGCTTTTTGTGTGCGTGTTTGGACGGGGGGTGGGCTGCGGCGAGGTTTCGTCGTTTAGGCTTAGCCCGACCACGCGCTGAAGTGATTGCAACCTTCGCGTCATTTCCGTTCCCCTGGTAGCGGCGGGGCTGCGAGCGCCACCACACGGGAGAGATGGCCATCCGATAACCACGCGTCGTCTGCTAGCGCCGAATTTCCATTCCTCACCTCATTTCCAGGAAAGCGCTGCCCGTCGACGCATTTGGAGCTAACAGACGACGGGCGGTTATCGGATCGCCATCTCTCCCGTGTGGTGGCGCTCGCAGCTCCCCCGCCACCAGGGGAACGGAAGTGACGCGAAGGCCAAGTGATTGGAACTGTGGAAAAAGATATCGCGGGTAGCACAGGCTTTTCGTGTGCGTGTTTGGACGGGGGGTGGGCTGCGGCGAGGTTTCGTCGTTTAGGCTTAGCCCGACCACGCGCTGAAGTGATTGCAACCTTCGCGTCATTTCCGTTCCCCTGGTAGCGGCGGGGCTGCGAGCGCCACCACACGGGAGAGATGGCCATCCGATAACCACGCGTCGTCTGCTAGCGCCGAATTTCCATTCCTCACCTCATTTCCAGGAAAGCGCTGCCCGTCGACGCATTTGGAGCTAACAGACGACGGGCGGTTATCGGATCGCCATCTCTCCCGTGTGGTGGCGCTCGCAGCTCCCCCGCCACCAGGGGAACGGAAGTGACGCGAAGGCCAAGTGATTGGAACTGTGGAAAAAGATATCGCGGGTAGCACAGGCTTTTCGTGTGCGTGTTTGGACGGGGGGTGAGCTGCGGCGAGATTTCGTCGTTTAGGCTTAGCCCGACCACGCGCTGAAGTGATTGGAACTGTGAGAAAAAGTTATCGCGGATAGCGCAGGGTTTTCGTGTTTACTGCTTATTTGAACGGGGGGAGGGGGGCTGCAGCAAGATTGTGTCGTTTAGGCTTTGCTGGTGTTCTGACGAGTATCGCATTACGATAGTACTCCCTCTTTGTACAGCATCGGAAAACCCGGAAGAGAGCCCGAGAGCGTCGTCGTCAGGCATCGAGTGACCATGGAACAAAGAGCTACACGCGCATATAATCGAGAATAAAAGTTCTAGTCGAGACATGCTTCTCTCTCTCTCTCGCAGACAGGAGAAGCACGGGTCGTCGTGGCAGTGTGGTAGCGGAATTTGTATATACAAAGAATGACCATTCCGTCATCATGCTGGTGTAGTGACGCGCGCAGTGACGACGCTACGATGAAGATTCCCCGTTATTTTTCTGGCACGTCTGATCATCTCGTAATGTTGTGTTCGTGAGATCAGACAAGTCAGGGAGGGTGCAGGCATCTATCGTCCAACTCCTTTGTATGAATTCAATAAAAATGTTTCAGCGAAAGAAAACACAAAGTCTCGTCAAAGTTATTCTGACTGTTTAATGCATTCCATTTCGATAACCAAACGCTATTTCAATAAATCGCTGACAAAGTTCACGATGCAGACTGCCTGCGAATGTCGCTGCCTCTGGAGGGCGTACTTAATATAAGCGATGGCACGAGTGAGAAGATCCACGATGTCTGCAGCGATATAGTTGAATTCTGCGTTGGCCAAGCTCACAAATTCGCTCATCAGTCCCAGGGGTGCGTCCGGAACCGTTATACAGACGTTCTTGTAACGGGCATAGATCCGATGCACCATCTCCTGCAGCAGACCCGGAGAGATCTCTCCTATATTACCAAAGCCTACCATGTCTATCACATAGCGAAAAGTACTGATGACGAGCTCGTTGCGGGGACTTTCGCTGTTGATACATTCCTTCTCCACTTCTTCACAAAAAGCGTGGGTGCGGGAACCATTTTGTAACGAGTGGTAGCTGAACATCTTCACGTATTGATGACGCAAGCGCAGTACGCGCTGCCTTTATACAAATAAACGCGCGCAAAGAAACGAGCGCGAAGCCGAAACGGAGAAGCCACCCGTTGCCGCTAGGAGCGCGCGCAGTGGAAGGAGTCATCCGAAACCACCTGTGGGCGGGCGGCGCAGAGGGCGCTAGAAGCGCGCGCACGCGCGCGCATACGTAGCTGCCGCGGCGCGGCGCACCAGTCACTTGCTCGCTGGCTGCCGTGGAGAGCAGACGTGCGCTCGCTTGCTTCCCAGTCCCAGCGCCCGCTCAGTTCCTGCCTGGCTGTCGGATGGAGCAGTCGCTGCGGGGGAAAAGGTGAGTGATTTGCCAATGTTTGCGCGTTGTTTTACCGTGCTCCTTTTCTCGCGTGTTTGCCGTACGCGCATGTTTAGACTTGTTTAGCGGTGACCAACGAGTGATTTGCCGATGTTTGCATGGGCTTTGACCACGCTCGTGTTAAGCCTTTTCTCGCATGTTTGCCGAACCTGCATGTTTAGACTTTATTAGCCGTGACCCGTAGCGTGCCAAGCCTGTTGATGTACGTTTAGTCTTGTGTGCCCAGTGGTTGTCGCCTTGTGTTAGCTGCTTAGTGTTGTGACGCTGTGGTTAGGCCTAACCGGTCGCCTGTTCCCCGATGTGTACTTTTTTCTCCGTGCTGTTGAGCAGTAGCGGTTAGACCTTTTCTCTCGCATACCTTGAGTTGTTGAACAGTGTTGCCATTTTTACCTGACGCTAATATCTTGTTGCTCTCTCTCTCTTACACGCATATCCAGATGGTGGTGGCGCCATCTCGTCTGATGTCTTGCAACTAGCTTGTTACCTGCATCTGCAAGCGTCCTGCCCCAGTCACCCTCACCAGAGTGATTTTTTCAAGATGGCGTTGTTGATTTTCAAATAAATTATTTCTCTCTGTCTGCTCCCTTAGTGTTTAGTTATTTTTTCCAGAACCCAATTTTTACACAGAAAATCCACGAGAAGGATTGCATTGAGTTAGATTTTGCACTATTTAAAAATTTTAAAATAAAAAAAATTAAGTATTTTAAAAATAATTTGAAGTAATTTGAAAGTAAAAAGTGCAATACTTGATGTGGACTTTCTGTGTAAAAATTGGCTTGAATACTTACTACTGACATCTCCTCTCACAGAATTCACAAACCTGTGCGCTGCGTTACCGGAATTTAGAACCGCACGGACGAACCACAATCGTCCGACTGGTGCAGCTGACGCTCATGTATTCAGCTTCAGTGGCTTAGGAACAAATATCGATTTTTTTTTCACATCGGAAAGTCTTAACGGAAACGATTCGGAAAACATCCTAAGTGAATCGTTCGATTCCCTTGAGGTGACTTACATGACGTTGCGGACCTTTGATATTGCAGCTTCCTTTACTGTACCTTTTAAACTGAATGCTGATGTCACCAACACCACATTTGATTTTGCAAACTCAGTCGTCGTTGTCGTCGTCTATCGTTAAGGAGCTGGAGAGGCGACGACTTTGATCGTTGTCGTTTCCGCGCCACCAGCAAACTCGTATAGCAGGCACTAATGATACGTCGCAGTCGCCAGAAACCAATTTGCGTGGTGCACACAGTTATCATTTTCCGATATACTTTTCATATGCTCTCGTCTCCCTTCAAATCCGCGCATTGATCTTTCGCGGTGGAGGGAGGCGAAAGCGAGCCGGTCCCTCACATACCGGAGAGGGTCCGCGGTCCGCCTCCGGGTGGGCCGTGTGTCGGAATGCGCGGCCCGTAAAACGGTCGTCGGGGAGCATCGCCTGCGCTGTTGTTTCCGGGAAGATTTTTCCTAAAATCCTTTTCGTTGAGTTAAAGGGGGCCAGCCAACAGATATGGCTGGTCTTCCTCTATGATGCCAATATATATAGTATATATATATATATATATAAATATATAAATATGCTGATGATTCAGGGGTACGGATGGACACGTAAGTATATAAGTACAGAAAAGGTAAAGAAGGGATTCAGAAGCCTTGAGGGAGAGTTTAAAAAATTTTACAACTAATTACGGGAGAGAACTAAGGTTTATTTACATGTTACAGGGGTCGACAGGGGTCGACGACTGTGGAAGGCGACGCTGTCGCCGAAACGTCGACCCCTGTAACATGTAAATAAACCTTAGTTCTCTCCCGTAATTAGTTGTAATAATTTTTTTAAACTCTCCCTCAAGGCTTCTGAATCCCTTCTTTACCTTTTCTGTACTTATATATATATATATATATATCTATTTACAGTTCAAGCGTGCCACAATCCCAGCTGTGGACGGCCGTTTCGAGCTTCTTGGCTCTCATCGGCACAGCGTAGGGATGTGACACGCTCTTTGGTCGGCACAAACACTGTGTCTCTGCAAGACATCGATGTTCCAGGGTGTTAGCAACACCTCTGGAGGCCGCAGTGCAAAGCCAGTAAGTACAGATACAAATACAAAAATTAGATGAGCAAATGCTCCATGGCTGCCCGTGAAGCATATGTTTACAGTTCAAGCGTGCCACAATCCCAGCTGTGGACGGCCGTTTCGAGCTTCTTGGCTCTCATCGGCACAGCGTAGGGCTGTGACACGCTCTTGGGTCGGCACAAATACTGTGTCTCTGCAAGACATCAATGTTCCTGGTGTTAGCAACACCTCTGGAGGCCGCAGTGCAAAGCCAGTAAGTACAGATAAAAATACAAAAATGAGCAAATGCTCCATGGCTGCACGTGAAGCATATGTTTACAGTTCAAGCGTGCCACATTCCCAGCTGTGGACGGCCGTTTCGAGCTTCTTGGCTCTCATCGGCACAGCGTAGGGATGTGACACGCTCTTGGGTCGGCACAAACACTGTGTCTCTGCAAGACATCAATGTTCCAGGGTGCTAGCAAAACCTCTGGAGGCCGCAGTGCAAAGCCAGTAAGTACAGATACAAATACAAAAATGAGCAAATGCTCCATGGCTGCACGTGAAGCATATGTTTACAGTTCAAGCGTGCCACACTCCCAGCTGTGGACGGCCGTTTCGAGCTTCTTGGCTCTCATCGGCACAGCGTAGGGCTGTGACACGCTCTTGGGTCGGCACAAATACTGTGTCTCTGCAAGACATCAATGTTCCAGGGTGCTAGCAAAACCTCTGGAGGCCGCAGTGCGAAGCCAGTAAGTACAGATACAAATACAAAAATGAGCAAATGCTCCATGGCTGCACGTGAAGCATATGTTTACAGTTCAAGCGTGCCACAATCCCAGCTGTGGACGGCCGTTTCGAGCTTCTTGACTCTCATCGGCACAGCGTAGGGATGTGACACGCTCTTGGGTCGGCACAAACACTGTGTCTCTGCAAGACATCAATGTTCCAGGGTGTTAGCAACACCTCTGGAGGCCGCAGTGCAAAGCCAGTAAGTACAGATACAAATACAAAAATGAGCAAATGCTCCATGGCTGCACGTGAAGCATATGTTTACAGTTCAAGCGTGCCACAATCCCAGCTGTGGACGGCCGTTTCGAGCTTCTTGGCTCTCATCGGCACAGCGTAGGGATGTGACACGCTCTTGGGTCGGCACAAACACTGTGTCTCTGCAAGACATCAATGTTCCAGGGTGTTAGCAACACCTCTGGAGGCCGCAGTGCAAAGCCAGTAAGTACAGATACAAATACAAAAATGAGCAAATGCTCCATGGCTGCACGTGAAGCATATGTTTACAGTTCAAGCGTGCCACAATCCCAGCTGTGGACGGCCGTTTCGAGCTTCTTGGCTCTCATCGGCACAGCGTAGGGATGTGACACGCTCTTGGGTCGGCACAAACACTGTGTCTCTGCAAGACATCAATGTTCCAGGGTGTTAGGAACACCTCTGGAGGCCGCAGTGCAAAGCCAGTAAGTACAGATACAAATACAAAAATGAGCAAATGCTCCATGGCTGCACGTGAAGCATATGTTTACAGTTCAAGCGTGCCACACTCCCAGCTGTGGACGGCCGTTTCGAGCTTCTTGGCTCTCATCGGCACAGCGTAGGGCTGTGACACGCTCTTGGGTCGGCACAAATACTGTGTCTCTGCAAGACATCAATGTTCCTGGGTGTTAGCAACACCTCTGGAGGCCGCAGTGCAAAGCCAGTAAGTACAGATAAAAATACAAAAATGAGCAAATGCTCCATGGCTGCACGTGAAGCATATGTTTACAGTTCAAGCGTGCCACACTCCCAGCTGTGGACGGCCGTTTCGAGCTTCTTGGCTCTCATCGGCACAGCGTAGGGATGTGACACGCTCTTGGGTCGGCACAAACACTGTGTCTCTGCAAGACATCAATGTTCCAGGGTGCTAGCAAAACCTCTGGAGGCCGCAGTGCAAAGCCAGTAAGTACAGATACAAATACAAAAATGAGCAAATGCTCCATGGCTGCACGTGAAGCATATGTTTACAGTTCAAGCGTGCCACAATCCCAGCTGTGGACGGCCGTTTCGAGCTTCTTGACTCTCATCGGCACAGCGTAGGGATGTGACACGCTCTTGGGTCGGCACAAACACTGTGTCTCTGCAAGACATCAATGTTCCAGGGTGTTAGCAACACCTCTGGAGGCCGCAGTGCAAAGCCAGTAAGTACAGATACAAATACAAAAATGAGCAAATGCTCCATGGCTGCACGTGAAGCATATGTTTACAGTTCAAGCGTGCCACACTCCCAGCTGTGGACGGCCGTTTCGAGCTTCTTGGCTCTCATCGGCACAGCGTAGGGCTGTGACACGCTCTTGGGTCGGCACAAATACTGTGTCTCTGCAAGACATCAATGTTCCAGGGTGCTAGCAAAACCTCTGGAGGCCGCAGTGCGAAGCCAGTAAGTACAGATACAAATACAAAAATGAGCAAATGCTCCATGGCTGCACGTGAAGCATATGTTTACAGTTCAAGCGTGCCACAATCCCAGCTGTGGACGGCCGTTTCGAGCTTCTTGGCTCTCATCGGCACAGCGTAGGGCTGTGACACGCTCTTGGGTCGGCACAAATACTGTGTCTCTGCAAGACATCAATGTTCCTGGGTGTTAGCAACACCTCTGGAGGCCGCAGTGCAAAGCCAGTAAGTACAGATAAAAATACAAAAATGAGCAAATGCTCCATGGCTGCACGTGAAGCATATGTTTACAGTTCAAGCGTGCCACACTCCCAGCTGTGGACGGCCGTTTCGAGCTTCTTGGCTCTCATCGGCACAGCGTAGGGATGTGACACGCTCTTGGGTCGGCACAAACACTGTGTCTCTGCAAGACATCAATGTTCCAGGGTGCTAGCAAAACCTCTGGAGGCCGCAGTGCAAAGCCAGTAAGTACAGATACAAATACAAAAATGAGCAAATGCTCCATGGCTGCACGTGAAGCATATGTTTACAGTTCAAGCGTGCCACAATCCCAGCTGTGGACGGCCGTTTCGAGCTTCTTGACTCTCATCGGCACAGCGTAGGGATGTGACACGCTCTTGGGTCGGCACAAACACTGTGTCTCTGCAAGACATCAATGTTCCAGGGTGTTAGCAACACCTCTGGAGGCCGCAGTGCAAAGCCAGTAAGTACAGATACAAATACAAAAATGAGCAAATGCTCCATGGCTGCACGTGAAGCATATGTTTACAGTTCAAGCGTGCCACACTCCCAGCTGTGGACGGCCGTTTCGAGCTTCTTGGCTCTCATCGGCACAGCGTAGGGCTGTGACACGCTCTTGGGTCGGCACAAATACTGTGTCTCTGCAAGACATCAATGTTCCAGGGTGCTAGCAAAACCTCTGGAGGCCGCAGTGCGAAGCCAGTAAGTACAGATACAAATACAAAAATGAGCAAATGCTCCATGGCTGCACGTGAAGCATATGTTTACAGTTCAAGCGTGCCACAATCCCAGCTGTGGACGGCCGTTTCGAGCTTCTTGACTCTCATCGGCACAGCGTAGGATGTGACACGCTCTTGGGTCGGCACAAACACTGTGTCTCTGCAAGACATCAATGTTCCAGGGTGTTAGCAACACCTCTGGAGGCCGCAGTGCAAAGCCAGTAAGTACAGATACAAATACAAAAATGAGCAAATGCTCCATGGCTGCACGTGAAGCATATGTTTACAGTTCAAGCGTGCCACAATCCCAGCTGTGGACGGCCGTTTCGAGCTTCTTGGCTCTCATCGGCACAGCGTAGGGATGTGACACGCTCTTGGGTCGGCACAAACACTGTGTCTCTGCAAGACATCAATGTTCCAGGGTGTTAGCAACACCTCTGGAGGCCGCAGTGCAAAGCCAGTAAGTACAGATACAAATACAAAAATGAGCAAATGCTCCATGGCTGCACGTGAAGCATATGTTTACAGTTCAAGCGTGCCACAATCCCAGCTGTGGACGGCCGTTTCGAGCTTCTTGGCTCTCATCGGCACAGCGTAGGGATGTGACACGCTCTTGGGTCGGCACAAACACTGTGTCTCTGCAAGACATCAATGTTCCAGGGTGTTAGGAACACCTCTGGAGGCCGCAGTGCAAAGCCAGTAAGTACAGATACAAATACAAAAATGAGCAAATGCTCCATGGCTGCACGTGAAGCATATGTTTACAGTTCAAGCGTGCCACAATCCCAGCTGTGGACGGCCGTTTCGAGCTTCTTGGCTCTCATCGGCACAGCGTAGGGATGTGACACGCTCTTGGGTCGGCACAAACACTGTGTCTCTGCAAGACATCAATGTTCCAGGGTGTTAGGAACACCTCTGGAGGCCGCAGTGCAAAGCCAGTAAGTACAGATACAAATACAAAAATGAGCAAATGCTCCATGGCTGCACGTGAAGCATATGTTTACAGTTCAAGCGTGCCACAATCCCAGCTGTGGACGGCCGTTTCGAGCTTCTTGGCTCTCATCGGCACAGCGTAGGGATGTGACACGCTCTTGGGTCGGCACAAACACTGTGTCTCTGCAAGACATCAATGTTCCAGGGTGTTAGCAACACCTCTGGAGGCCGCACTGCAAAGCCAGTACAGATACAAATACAAAAATGAGCAAATGCTCCATGGCTGCACGTGAAGCATATGTTTACAGTTCAAGCGTGCCACAATCGCAGCTGTGGACGGCCGTTTCGAGCTTCTTGGCTCTCATCGGCACAGCGTAGGGATGTGACACGCTCTTGGGTCGGCACAAACACTGTGTCTCTGCAAGACATCAATGTTCCAGGGTGTTAGCAACACCTCTGGAGGCCGCAGTGCAAAGCCAGTAAGTACAGATACAAATACAAAAATGAGCAAATGCTCCATGGCTGCACGTGAAGCATATGTTTACAGTTCAAGCGTGCCACAATCCCAGCTGTGGACGGCCGTTTCGAGCTTCTTGGCTCTCATCGGCACAGCGTAGGGATGTGACACGCTCTTGGGTCGGCACAAACACTGTGTCTCTGCAAGACATCAATGTTCCAGGGTGTTAGCAACACCTCTGGAGGCCGCAGTGCAAAGCCAGTAAGTACAGATACAAATACAAAAATGAGCAAATGCTCCATGGCTGCACGTGAAGCATATGTTTACAGTTCAAGCGTGCCACAATCCCAGCTGTGGACGGCCGTTTCGAGCTTCTTGGCTCTCATCGGCACAGCGTAGGGATGTGACACGCTCTTGGGTCGGCATAAACACTGTGTCTCTGCATGACATCAATGTTCCAGGGTGTTAGCAACACCTCTGGAGGCCGCAGTGCAAAGCCAGTAAACAGATACAAATGCAAAAAAGCAAATGCTCCATGCTGCACGTGAAGCATATGTTTACAGTTCAAGCGTGCCACAATCCCACAAGCCTCCAGAGGTGCTGCTAACACCCTGGAACATTGATGTCTTGCAGAGACACAGTGTGCAGTGAACATATGCTTCACGTGCAGCCATGGAGCATTTGCTCATTTTTGTATTTGTAAATATATATATAATATATAATATATATATATATATATAAATTCAATAGCTGCTTAGCGGGGACCTTTGTGTCCTTTCATGGCCGACAGCGTTAGTCTCGCTCTGCATAGACGAGTCACGTAGGCACGATCGGAACGCTTATAGGCCCGTGTCTCTATTGAATACTGACTAAAGATTATTTCTAACGTGCTATTGCAGCGAATTTATC